>NC_057940.1:18438505-19038505 GCF_018555375.3 Anguilla rostrata
GCAGGAATGTAGACTACCTAAACAACTGTATCTGAAATTGCACCACAGGCTGTAACACTGAAGGCATATAATGTTGGTATTTCAGTCAAAGTTTATCTCCATGAAAATTACAGCAAATACTGGACAGATGGCAGTTAACTGCATACAGTTATTAATCACCATTATCCATTCAGAATGCACATACATTACCTCCATGCATGCATGCCTTGAAGCATACATCATCAATCTTACATAGCCAGTGTAGTGGCTTGCAAGCAGTTTTGATTTCCCTTGAGTTATGGTAATTCCCTGTGGCTGCCACAAAAGCATTGTGACCTCTCTATATTGTTACCTGCTTGTATTTCAACCTTCCCCTATGTTTATGACACCACACTAATTCTATCCCATGCTGGTCATTCGGTAATTCACATTACTTTGTAATTGCACTGTTTAGCTGGTGCAGCCTGTGGGTGCAGACTGTAAAGCCAGAAGTCTGGTTTAGCATTCCTGTGCCTCAGGAGAACCAAACACCCTGGTTAGACAACACGTTCAGTCCAATTAAAATGCGATGACCCAGCTTTGCTCTTCCGAAGGTGTCCAGCAAGGTTGCGCATGACTGGAAATCTAACCACCTCGACTTCTAATTAGTGGTCTGCATGCTCAGTAAGAGAAATATTCCATCCTTTGAAGAGACCTATTCATACGCACTAATTTTAAGATTGCCATTTCATCTGTAGGACATATTAGGGGACAATTAACTGGTTCCCAGGCATTTAGATTCTATCACTCCATCAAACTAGCTGGCCAGCTCAATGCTGACTATTCTATAATATATGATCATATATTTTGTCAGTGTGTTAAAATTGCCCATTTTATGTGCAAAAACCCATATTTTCTGTGATTTTGCTATCACAGAGATTGTCTTTGCTAAATTGTGTAGTTTGCTTACTTCTGAGAAAAGACTATCCTTTAATGTGACGGGATATCTAACTTTGGTTTACTGAAACTCTTCCAAAGTACTTAGTTTATATGGAAAGTAGGCATTCACACATTTGATCATATCTCTCAGTTAAAAGAGCAATATTTTGAAACTTTGAAGCAATCAAAAATCATTTAATCTAATCAAAGTTTCATTTTACACTTCATGACAGTATTTAATGATGTACCAAGGGTGAATTCCTTTAAACATCGCTGTATTTTCCCACAGAGGTCTTTGCATACATTATGCATATATTCCGCGTGATTTTGATTGCCTATTGAGCCTACGCAAGCATTTATTTTGAAGCAGCTGAGCTTTGAGCATTCTGGTGCTTGCCTTTCCCAAAATGTTTTGCCTATTTCTCTGCGATTTAAAAAAGTGACAGGAGACACAGAACACTTCATTTTTATCTGCACTCAAAAATGCTGGTGTTTTCCCCACCCTAATTGTAGACAGTGTCATTAATTATGAATGAAAACACCATACTGCTGACGCCTTTAGAAGGCCCAAAGTGGCAGGGTGTTTTGGGGTTCTTTTCGCAGAAGGTGAAAGGCATATCCGCTCTTCAGCTGGCCTTAAACGGCGTTCGGCGTGTCATGTGACGTACCTTTAATACACCTCCACTGCATAGCGCACAGGTCCGTCCACACACTACCTAAGCAGAAGCAAACAAAAAGCATCAGTGCTTTATTACTGTTATCGAATTCACTGTATTGTAACTACTGTATTATTATTGCAATTATTTGAATGCAACAATATGAGTTGCCACTTTGAAATAAATATTTTTAATATACAAAATGGTGAAACCACTTATTTAAAAAAAATATTCTGATATGTATTTTCACACATACATTGTATGTTGTAATCAAGATTTGTATTTTTTCCTAAAATGAATAACTGAAGAGCTATAAACCTGGCTCTTTTCTAAAAGAGAAAATGCTTTCCTGCACATATTCAAGAAATCTCTTTTGATAATATTTAATGAAGCTTGTTTTAAAAGTGATAGTCCTGGTTGCTGCGTGTGAGTGTCCCTGTATGTCCATGACTGCAGCTTTTTTATAGATGACACCAAAAATAAATTAAGCTTATGCAAAAAAGTATCTTTTTGCCAGGCTTGATTTCTTCCTCTTTTAAATTTACCCTGAAGTGCTGGTTGGAACCTGCCATCAATTTAAAACCTTCATTAACCTGGTTTATTACTATTTTAGAGTTACTCCTCTCCCCAATTATTTTTCATTTTTTATGCAGTCCACATAAAGAGTAAGCACCCAAGTACTGAACAATCAACACTCTGATTAGGTATAAAAATATACATTTAGTATAGTCACATGTTGTGATGGTCAAAATAATACATATTTTTTCAAACACTGTACTGGCTATTCATGAACTGCAGGCACTGAGAGCTCTTCCCTTGAGAACCTATCATTAAAATGCATTCAGAACAACTAATCGGCTGTAAGACACCACTGCCTTTTCACTGCTTGTGAGGCAAGGATCTTCTATAAGATAATGTGCAGCTCATGTGGCATGATAAACCCCCGAAGGCTGTCTTTGTATCATACTTAAACAAGCACTTCAAACATCAAGCAAGAAATTACTAGATGTGGCTTTCTGGATCAGACAGAGTAAGACCTACATTTTCACAGCCCACTAGAGCTTTTGAAATAGTGGAGTAAAAGTCAAGTAAATACAGAGCCCTCCAGTCAAAGCTGAGTGTATCAGTGTATGAGTAGACATACAGATAACTCTCATAAAGACTGAATGTGTGGGAGCGTTTACAACTCTTGGCCCTGATTCTATAAAGAGTTTTACTTGACTTTGCTTCACAATAAAATCTGCATTTCACATGTACAGTGACGACTGGGAACTTTTCTCCATTTGAGGAAAAATTGGTAATATATGCAGTTTGGGCCAACTGCAGATAAAATTAATAATGAATAGCTGTGTCTTGCTATTCAACAGCATGTATTAACAGCATACGTTCTGAAGGACAGCTGATCCAAGAAACATACTGACAGCAAGCGTACTGATGTGACCTACTGCTGTCATCAGCGAGGAAGGTTAATTAATCTGCCATGTTAAATGTGAAAATCAATAATGAAGAAAACGAATGACAGCTCCGGAATTGAAAGGATGGAGTGTGTTCTTTGTGTTTGCTTTTCATGTGATTATTATCCATTGTAATTGCAACAGTGATCAGGGCCGTCCAGAGACCTTTTGAGGGGCAGGTGCTCAAAGTGACAAAAGGGCACACAGACCGATAAAAACTGTTTTACGACATCAAGTTATTGTACAGAATCCTTTTTTTTTTTTTTAACCAAAATCAATGCATCAATGTTAATGATAGCAACAATAATAATAATAAAAAAAATTTTAAAATCTCAAATCGAAGAGGCACATTGCACACTTAGGTGCTTAGGTTTTCAAGTTTTGTTCTGAAGACAAATCAGTGCTTTGATGACAGGGGGCCGAGAATGACCCCAATTTTGCAGTTCCTTTGACTGCTTTATTGGTAACTGAAACTGGTGTGTGTTGCGAGGCTGCCCCCAGATTGTAGTGGTGCTTGGAACATTCCAGACCAGACCAACCACTGGGTGAGACAACACGAAGAGCTGCCAGCCCATAGACAACAGGCCAGCCCTGCAGGGGGAAATATGACACATTACTGTGTCTAATGGAGACACCTGGGTCAGGCCAAGAAAATATGCACAGGGATTAACCAGCGGGGGAGTCATTGTCAGCACTGTTCTATGATGCTGGGTTTACAGTAATTCTCATACCAGGAGATCTGAATGAAACTGTGTGGCCTCCTGGTGTGCAGTTTACCTCATTCTGTAGGTTGGGTAAGAAATGGCACAGCAGGGAGCAGCAAGACAAGATTAAGGACCTTTCAAAACACTCATACCTTGCTTCAACTCTTTTGGTAATTCCCCCTACTGTGTGAATAATATTCTGTATCTAACTAGAAAAATGTTAATTTGCATGTCACCTTTTTAGACATTCACTCTAAGAAAAAAGAAAAAACATGTTTCTATTGGTTGAAACTGCTGAGGCCTACACTCTTATAAACATTTAATTTTAATTATTTGTTCTATTTGTACTATTTTGTCTCCTGAGTAGACCTAAAGTACAGTGCACTTTCACTTTACTTTACAGAAGTAAACTTATATCACGGTTTAAAATACGTAAAGCATACCACTTTAGGATGCAGAGTTTAGAATAAGTGGTATATGTATTCCAGGAAATCCTTTATACAGGTATACTTTAAAATATTAATGTTTCAGTGCTGCTTTTTGCAAGGGGACACTTAAAATGGGACTGGTAAGCCCATGCTCCTGTTATCGACTGACATAAGATTTCAGGGAAGAAGGTTGCATAAATATAATATTTCATGCCGTATCATTCCATCACCTCATAGTCTCCATAGCCATTTAAAGGGTGGGCATAATCATGGAAGATACTATCTCCACACATCAGAGAAAACACCATATTTGCAAGGGAAAATATTGGTTTTGCGAGAGGTCAGTAGTCGTCAAAGTTTTATTTGTGATTCACAAGCCATTCATTTTTCATGAACCAAAAGTTTTGGAAAGATATTGCAATCTGCCCCAGATTCAGATGGGTACATCACTGTCATTCCATGGCGATATATGGGCCAATTGCAGCGCTAAATGTGGGCCAGCACTGGACCTTCACTTTGCTGCTATCTGTAATAGTGTGCTAAATATGCCCATGTCTGGCACTGATAAACAAGATGATGGCAATATATGTGATCTGAAATCTTAAAGCAATAAGACTTTGTTAACTTTCTGGTTCTTTGGTTCTTTGTGAACTTTTTGATCTAATTTGGTTCATTAAGATAATAAGCATGCAGTTCTAATGGAAGCCAGCAGCTGAGTATCAGGAAGGATGCAAGGGGATTAATGAGTTATATTCTGTTGGTTTGACTGTAAAGTCAAACTGTGATCAAATGCACTTTTTTTGTAGATCTGTTAATTGGCGGATATTTATGGAGATCTCAGACACCTAGTCACAGCAGCACAATTTGTTTCCTTTATAATTATGCATATGGTACTTCGGCTGTTATTGTTTTTCAACCTAATTACAATTATTTTTTAGCTGTAATTGTAATTTCACCTCATCACAGCAGCTTCTGGCAGGATTGGGATGATTAAACATGGGTGATAAATGGGTGATACATGTTGACTTCTTGGAACTGGAACATGCATCCAATGCTTACTGTATGAGGAAAATTATCTAACCACAGTGGCCCCAATTTGTATGCCATAGTAAGTGCAAACATGTTTGAGCACAAGTAGAATTACTAGTTCCCTCTCCCACAGACAGAATGTAAAACAGGTTTAAACCAAGAGCCAAGATTGGGCTTCATTTCTGAAGCTCAGTTCCAGTGCCAGTGTGGTAGGCTCTCCCCATATGGCAATTCAAAGTCAAAGTGTCAAAGTGTTTTTATTTGTCAAGTGCACAGTATAACACAGGTCATTCTGAGCAAAGAAATTCTTGTGACATGGCAGGCAGCAACTACGTAGAAGCAAGAGCAAAATATCGAAAATATCTAAAATATATCAAAGAAATATCACACATAATAAAAATACACATAATATTAAACATAGTGTTAAATATTAACAGCAAATAAGTACCAGCCTGTACAGATGGGGGATATGGACAGTGGGAATAGGAGTATTAAATATTTAAATATTAACCATATATAAAGTGCAGGAGTGCTGATGGATATGTGCATAAGATTGTACATTGAACGTACATAGCATACACAGGAGGACATGTGATCAATGTGATCGCAGGGATTTATGTTGCTGGTTGAGAAGCCTGATGGCCTGAGGGAAAAAACTGTTTGTGAGTCTGGTCGTCCGTGCCCGGATGCTCCGGAAGCGTCTGCCAGACGGCAGCAGTGAGAACAGACCATAGCCTGGGTGGCTGAAGTCTGTTATGATTTTCTGTGCTTTCCTGAGGCATCGTGCGTGGTAGATGCCTCGCACAGATGGGAGGTGGCAGCCAATGATGCGCTCCGCTGTCTTCACCACCCTCTGGAGGGCTTTGTGGTCAGCAGCGGAGCAGCTGCCGTACCAGGCAGTAATGCAGCCAGTGAGGATGCTCTCGATGGTGCACCTGTAGAAATTGATGAGGGTCTTAGCAGACATTCCAAACTTCTTGAGTCTCCTCAGGAAGTATAGGCGCTTTTGGGCAGTTTTCACTGCTGCGTCTGATTGCCTGGACCAGGTGAGGTTATCATTTATGACCACACCGAGGAACTTGAAGCAGGAGACTCTCTCCACTTCAGCTCCGTCGATGTGAATGGGGCGTGACCCCCCCTGTCGCTTCCTGAAGTCCACGATCATCTCCTTAGTCTTGCAGACGTTGAGGGAGAGGTTATTGTCCTGGCACCATGTTGCCAAGACACTGACCTCCTCTCTGTAGGCGGTCTCATCGTTGTTGGAGATGAGACCCAGGATGGTGGTGTCGTCTGCAAACTTGAAGATGGCATTGGAGCTGCGTGTGGCCACACAGTCGTGCGTGAACAGGGCGTACAGGAGGGGACTGAGTACGCAGCCCTGAGGGGCTCCGGTGCTCAGGGTCAGTGCAGAAGAGGTGAGGTTACCCATTCTCACCACCTGGGGTCTGCCCGTCAGGAAGTCCAGGATCCAGTTGCAGAGGGAGGTGTTCAGACCCAGGTTCCTGAGCTTGGGAACGAGCTTAGCAGGCACAATTGTGTTGAATGCTGAGCTGTAGTCTATAAACAGCATCCTCACATAGGTGTCTCCTTTATCCAGGTGGGAGAGGGCGGTGTGCACTGTCAGTGCGATGGCGTCGTCTGTAGATCTGTTGGGGCGGTATGCAATTGGAGGGGGTCCAAGGTGTCAGGAAGAAGGGAGCAGATGTGGGTCCTGACTAGCCGCTCGAAGCACTTCATGATGATGGAGGTCAGTGCTACAGGGCGGTAGTCATTCCAGCAGGAGATGGCAGGTTTCTTAGGTACAGGAACAATGATGGTCTGTTTGAAGCAGGTGGGGACTGCAGACTGGTTCAGGGAGAGGTTGAATATAGCGGTGAATACCTCCGCTAGCTGGTCGGCACACGCGCTGAGGACACGGCCTGGAATGCCATCTGGCCCTGGTGACTTCCGAGGGTTAACTTTTTTAAAAGCTCTCCTCACATCAGCCGTAGATAGGGACAGAGTGCAGTCGTCCTGGTCCTCATCTAGCCTTACAGTAGGGATGGCGTTGCTTGCCTCAAACCGTGCATAGAAGATGTTGAGCTCGTCCGGAAGAGAGGCGGCGGGCTGGGCATCACTGCTATTTCTCCCTTTGTAGTCTGTGATGGAACGCAGTCCATACCACATGCGTCTTGGGTCGGAACTGTGGTAATCAGACTCCAACTTGTCCCTGTAGGCTCTTTTGGCGTCTCTGATGGCTTTCCGTAGGTCATATCTGGACTTCCTCAAGGCCTCCAGGTCCCCAGAGCTATGGGCAGAGGACCGTGCTCTGAGCTTTGCATGGACATCACCATTAACCCAATTTGTTAAGTTATTATTTTGTGGACCAAACAGGAACAGTTTGCCTCACTGGCTAGTCACCATGTGTCACTCAACGGGTTGGAAGGGCATGTGATCAACTTCAAAATGTGTCAAAGGTGTTACAATAAACAAGGGAACCCAAAAGAGTACTTGCTTTGAAGCTCTGGGGGTTGTTTTTTCATACCCATTGACCCATTAACAGAAAAAGGAAAAAAGACTTATAGTAATTATAATTCCAAGCTCCAGTTCCATGTTAATGTTATGCGATAATTTAAAAGAGAGGGTGGCCCAATTGTACTTTCTAAAAAAGCAAGGCCATGGTCCATTTGTACCTATTTAAAGAAGGTGCATGTGGTTAAAGTTAAGACAGTGGTGTGATTGTATACTAATGTACTGTGAGTGCAAGGAATGCGGGGACCAGTGACTCGCTTGGGGGAGAGTAAGGCCATGAGAACAGGACATTGACGGTACACGACTCCACAAATGCATTCAAACAAATAAGTACAATAGGAGAGTTGAAATATGGGAACAGCAATGTGCCATAAATGGGGCCTGGACATGCCAGTGGCAGAACTGGCAAAATAACGGAATGTACTATGTGTGTCCTGAGGTCAGATTTCAACTATTAGATGGATTTGAAAATCAGAACCGTCCAGCCTCCTTGATTGAGTATTTAGGCTATGGATAAGGAATAGCATGCTATAGGAAAGGATCTGTATGCGTTTTCTGCAATAAAACATGAATGATCAGCTTTTCAGAATTTCACGTGTGCTCAAGGTCTGGCTCATCTCAGCAGAGACCAGTAGGGGGGTCTGCTTTGGCACAGTTTTTGGCCTAAACTTAATGACCACTCATACAAGAGTAGGGCAGAGAATTTCATAGCAGGCTTAACACTCAGTGTAGAAAAGAAACACTGAACTTCAAGTGATTTTTCAGATTTGTATTACACTTCAGAGGAACTCATTCTCTACAATCATATATTTCTAGAACTTTCTCTCAGCTGTTCGAGTGCAGGTTCTCCAAGTCTCCAAGTACCAAATATCCCCATGGGAGACAGGACAGAGAAGTGTCCTCTTTATTTAACACCCAGAGCAGCTGTTTTCTGAAGTCTCAGGGGTAATATAAGGAAGTCCAAACCAGTTAAGCTATAATTAACGATGATTATATCAAATTAATCCCTGCAACATTTTGGGATAATTGCAGAGTGGTGTTGCAGTGTGGCAAAGCAATTAAGGAGTGGAAATGACATGCTGCAGAATGCAGAATCCTGCAAGCGGGATATTGGCTGGCCACTACCGCTGTGACATTTGGCACAAGGTCCTTGCCCTGAAATTCCTTCATATCTCTCTGCAAAAAGGAATGATGTAGAAAACAATAAATTGACTATCCTGGATATAGGCATCTGTTAAGTATAAACTGTATTTAAATTGTCAAACAAAAACAATATTAGAAATATAAAAATACGTGGATACCCTGGAACAGGGTTGGGCAGCCCTGCAGTAGAGTAAAGGGATGGAGTGCATGAGTTGAGGTGGAATCACACCAGGAACCATTCTGACCTTTTACAGGACATTAGCCCTGTCCCTTTCTTAACCGTTAAAGATGGGTTCTGTTTGCATGTGTGTCCAGGGTGTGTCTCCAGATGAAGTCCTGTGAAAAGCCCACTAAAGTGCCGGGGGGGTGAGGTGGCCTTGGCGAAGGCCTGGTGTTTCGTGGCCTGGTGGCCAGACCGTGATGAGGGAGATTCATTATCACGAGACAGTGTGGCTTGCCAAGGATCACTGAGCACAGACCGAAGGGAGAGTATATTTTCTACTGAGGGAGGGAAAAAAGTGACGGCCTTTGCATTGTAAAACCATGGCTGCTGAAAAATAAATACATTGTTCATCAGCAAGGTAAAAAAATAAACACTTTTTGATTCTAAGCAACTGCTAGAAATGTTAAACAAAAATGAGCCAACTGATCACTGACTTGGACAAATCTGAACTTCACTCAGTGGACAGAGCAACGGTAACAAATGAATAGTGTGCAATGTGGACAACCTTTTGTGTAAAACAGTGAATAATTTAGAACATATTTGAAAATGTATCGCCATCTGAATAGTACTGAATGAGCAGCCTTCGGATTATATCATTTCAAAAAGGCTCCAATCCAGTTGACCAATGTTTTTGTAATTAAATACGTTTGATATCACTAGACTGAATGATGTCTGGGTTGGGGAAGGTGGAGATTAAATTGTTGTACACTGTATAGCTTGTATTGTGGAAAATTGGCACTGGCTTGTTGGTAGAATATGGAGAATGCAAAAAAATAATGTACTGATTTCAAAATATGCACGAAAATATGAAGAGTCAGTGTTCTGCTTGATTGAATAAATTTTTCTATAAAAATTCTATCTATATTTTAAATTAAAAATGGATTTACAGAAATTTTCCACACCTCTTGCTGTAGCAACATTTCACAGGGAATCCTCTGGTCTGTTAGCATAGCGGGAGACAAATTAAAATAAAAATGCAGACTGGAAGGGGAAAAAAATGGCACTCACTGACCTTTGCAATCAGGAATGTTACTGATAATGCTCCTTCTGAGTTTGAGCAGGCAAAAATATTTTACCTTTCACAATTCTATTTTATATATTCCCTATTCACGAACGCAGATGTTCAAATCGTCTTATGTTGCCTTCCCCCGCTGTTTGTTTTCACTGCCTCCTAAAATGCAAACAGCAGGATTATTTTAATCTCAAAGCATTAGCCAGTCCTGCGGGCTTGTGAGTGGAATGCTTATCTTAACCAATTTGTTATTTGCATATCCTCCTCATGGCAGACTATGAGTAGGGGACTGGGGGGTTTGAGAGATTGCTAGATAAGTATGAAAGTAAATTTTTTGCCCATTCGCACAGAACGTTTCCGCAGCAGTCAGACACAAAAAAGGTTCAAGGACTGGATTAACCAGATGAACCTTTTGAAGCAATTAGCAAATGTCTCATTCTTACATGAAAGCATGGATCAAGTTTTGAATAATTGGCCTTAATTAGTACAGTAGATTCAGACATTTTAGTGACGTGTATTTGGGTTGCGAAAGGGCAACCAAGGATGACTTTTCTTATCACAGCAGGCACATGCTACTCTAGGTCCTACAGCCACAGATCTGTGCCAATGAATATTGCCTTCAAGCCAGGATCCAAAAATGCAAGATTTAATCCCTGAAGTTATTGTTTTGTTATGCTATACTAAGTTGTGACAGTGCCACATTATAGCACACTGTGAATGTTTTTAAACTGTTATGAAAATAACAATATAATTAGTAATAATGAGCCAGAAATTAAGTATGCACATGTGACGAGAAAGCCAGAGAATGGAAACCCGCACTAATCTTATGTGATAATCTCAATGTGCCAAATGCTTCTGTGTCTAAACACAAAACAGCACATCAGAATCTTGAGCCACCCATACTATGTGTAATAAACAATGAATATTAACAGCATCTAAATGACCTATCACAAATTCTGATTTATCACGATGAACCAGTTATGACCAATGTACTGTAATGCCAGAACTAGAACACAGTTTAATATACAAATTCATTATCAATGCTGAAAATTATCACAATCTGTGTGTCAATTTTATTTATGTTAATTTTATTTATTTATTTTTTAACATTTCTGGGGGACCAAAGAGATTAAGGCAGTATTCACGTGTATTTCATGTCCCTTTTTCAATGGTAGAATTCTTAGCTTCGAGTAAAACTGGGCTCAGCATGTCCCAGCAATTTGATAACAGTTCTTGGGGCCTACCATCTGGACCTGGTGTTTCACCTCTTTTGGCTCCCTTCAGAGCTGCATACGACCCTACAAGAGGACTGCCAAGGTCAGGAGTTTCATCACGCTGGAAGATGATGTGGACAAATCTTGGAATTTATGGGCTTAACAAGTTAATTGTTGATGAGAAAACAGCATCTATTGGTGCACATGATTCACATTCCTTTCAGTTTTAAGGAAAGAGGTTTATTTAGTTTACTACCAAATAAGTTATAATGCTGCCTTATTTATGCATGATGATTTCCTCCTTCCTTTTCAACTGGTCAGACAACTCCAATCACACTACATAGGATTTATATATTTTATTTTGGGAGTTTGCCCAAGTGAATTACATGTTTCAAATCACTTATCTTTTTAATTCTGGCTTTACTGAGGTTAAAAGCAAATTGATAAGTTTCAAATAAAACCTTCTTTAGCTGTCCATATCAATATTGGATCAGTAACAGAAATGGTATTCCTAGTCACAAAATCAGTTTGTTGGTGAATTTTTCTTTTTTTTTATCACAAAGACAATTTTTCCACAGTTGAATACAGATTGTTTTTAATTACGATAATGACTCCTTAATTCTGTCACTAGCAGATGCAACAATTTTACATCAGTCTTTTAAATATAAAACATCTCCTGCATGTAAATGAGATTCTTGGAAAAAAAGCCAGTTCAGCGTAATTTCTACAGAAATTTAGAGACATTAAATGTTTGTTACTTTGTCTGGCAAACTTGTACCTTTCCTTCATTAAATTGCCATTTTAACAATTCTAAAAAAGAGACATGAAATTTACCTGATCTGAATGCAAATACAATGGGGAGTGCTGGTCAGAGCTCTGGCCTCAAACCTTTTTTGCACCAGTTTGTCACATGCCAACTGTTCTCGGTTTCTCTGATGTTGACCCATGTGACCTAACATTCATACCTGCATCTAATCTTTTTCATGTCATTGTCACGTTAGCAACATGGTTTAGATTTATTTTCTTTTCATGACTGTTGGGAATTTAGTAATGAGGGACAACTGTTAATCTCCCATGAGTCCTTTGTTTATTAGAACAAGTGGTCACATTCGTATAAATATTATATGGTCACAACAATGCATGAACATTTGGTTTGCATGATCACAATAATACATGATCGTCAGACTGTATAGTCATCCTAATGTGTGTAAAATGTAAGGCATGGTCACTAATATGCTGGTCACTATAATGTGTCTATGAGATTACACATGGCTGTAATACATGGTGCTATGAGGCACTATAATGCATCAATTTGCACAAAGACCAGAGATCAGCTGGCAGGATTACCTCAGTAACCTACTAAATTCCCTGCACCCATATGTCACTGTAAATGCATTAGTATTCATGAATGTGGCACTTATACATGTATACATTCAAAAGGGTTGAATAGGTATTTTAATTAAATTCTTATTAAGTACCTGTATAGAACTGTTAATGACACAAGCACAATGCAGAATACTTTTCATTACCTTCTAGTTTCTTTTAACCAACTGGCTTTACAGTAGCTGCAGGCGCATTCAGGAGCTTGTGTCTAAAGCAATGAACTATAATTAACTCCAATGCAGCTTGTACACTGGCATTATGTTTCCAGAAAGTGAGCTAATCCCAAAAGGGTAAAAAAACGAACTCTTTTGTCACACGCCGGTGTGACACCCCTAGGGGGGAGATGCTGCAGTTCTGGGTGTGCACTGTTGCGCTGTGCCGCATGGAGAGAGAGAGAGAGAGAGAGTACCCACACTAACACAAAAACAAATAAACAAACACCTTCACCCTTCCCCCTCACAGGTTCTTGGCAAAAACAATAAACTAAAACAACAAACTAAATTAACAAAGACGAAGAAAGCGAAACTGAGCAGCAGCTTTTCAGCTTGCTGCTCAGAGCTGGCCAGCTTTTCAGCTGACCAGCTCCTTCAGCTTTTCGATGGTGGTTCCCTTTCATCTTGTTTTTTGTGCTCTGACAAACAACTAAAAGACTCGCTCTCTCAGAGTGTACTCCCGGTCTCGGCCCCACACTGTGGAGAGGAACACATTTTTAAGCAACTGGGCTGATTGGTTAACGCAACCCAGGCGTGTGTGCTCTCTCCACCAGCCAGCAGGGCCAAGACAAATTCCACCGGGCCAAATGCTACATCTTTTTTTCTAAGTGGGAACTCAGGCTGAACGCGATACCATTTTTCATTTGCCAATTCTGATTTTAAATTGTCTTAAAAATTATGTTATCTATTATTAAAAGCCTGAGAGAATATGTGCCCTATTCTAAAACTGAATAATACATTTTCCCCTTACCTTCAAAATGTTAAGTGAAGCCATCTGTTCTTAACTGCTGGATGTTCAATAACCCCTGTCATATTGACTGCCTGTGCTTTCATCTGCCTAACAGGTGACTACATACAGTTCTCAAAGACAATGATGGCAAATAAAGGTAAACATTGTGGATTTAAAGTGAGTCCTGTTTACAAGGCTGACTCATCAAGAGAAAAAACTAATCGCATTCTTTAAAAGCAGATATTTCAAGGTCTTTTTTAAGATTACAAGGGGCGATGACACAGGCTGGAACCACAACAAAATAATTACTCCTGTTTCTATGAGCAGGTTATCTTTAGGTGTCTGACATTTGCATTGTCTGACATTTGTGCTTACAAAGCCATTGGTAGAATTGAGAGATTCAAAGAGATAGCACTTTTCTTGAATGAAAAGTGTAAGACAAGGACATGTCTAGATAAATTAAAATAGAAATTACTCATAGGGATTTGTAATTATGGTTATGGTTGAACTGGCATAAATATTTTTTTTCTCAGAGTGCAAGTGAACTAACTAGTGTAAAATGCAGATTTTTAAATGTCCTGTATTCCAAAAACACAGCATTCCATGGGCTAGCGCAACCATTGTAAATGATTTGGTGTGCCATACAGTAAGAATAGCCTTACGGCATTGAGATCTACCCTGCTTACTCACTGTGCAATGTGTGTGTGTGTGTGCTATAATGGCTGAGCTCGTTGCGTATTCATGGGTGGGTGTGTTGAAGGTTCTGTCTTTGACTCCATAGTCCACTACTGGAAATATATTTTGGGCTGGTATTTTGTTGAAATAATGCACTTTTTTCTCAAGTTTTGTCTAATATTCCATGAGCTGATGGTGAGCATCCTTGAACATTATGGGAATTAGTTTAATCTCATTGCTAAAAGATTCTGCTTTGACACTTAACGTTTTACAAATCACAACAATGCTGTCGACTGGTGGCTTGTCGTAGGAGATGGAAACTGGAAAATGTGCAGATCATTTTCATAAAATCAATCTTGAGGCGTGAGTGTCAAGTGCTGTGCGCGGTACCTCACAATTGTAGTACTCGTCAGGTCTGTGAAACAATGATTTCCGCCTGCCGCACAATTGCAATGGGACAAGCCTGTCATGGTTCTGTGTTTTCCTGTCTGTGTTTCCCTTGTTGGGCCGCCAGATGGCGGCACTTCTGTTTTGTGTCCTGCTCCCCCCTGTTAATTGTATTATTGTTTGTCTCGTTATTCCATCATTGTTCCCACCTGTGTCTTGTTATCCCCTCCTTCTGGTTTGATTGTTTTTTGAGTTCACCTGTGTCTTGTTACCCCCTGTCTATTTAAGTTCTTTGTTCCCTTGACTCAGGTGCTGGTTCATTGTGTTTGTTCCTGAGATGTGTTTGTTTCCTACGTATGTTCAGACCACCGTATTCACCTGCCTGTGTTTTGTTTGACCTGCCCTTGTGCTCTGCCTGCCCGTGTTCTGCCTTGCCCGTGTTTGTGAGTTCCTCTTGTTTTCTGTTTTATTTAGATATTTTTTGAGTTTGTGTTTTTGCCCATCGTGCCCTTGTCTGTTCCCTGTTTGTTTGCCTTTTTTGTTAGTAAAATCTTTGTTAATTTTCCCTTTTTGAGTTTGTCTTTTGTTACTCTGCGCCTGGGTCCCACCCCCCGTACCGTGACAAAGCCACTCTTGCATGGTACTCTGGGGCTAGCAAAACTGTTCAACTCACACAGCTGGTTGACATGGTTAAAGGTATGAGATGCAGAGTTGTGTCCTCTCGTCTCTTCAAGGGCTTTCACAGTGGCTATCACCACTGCACTGCTCTGTAAAAACCAATGAACCATCCTTAACAGAAAAGGCATGGGTCACAGTACACAATAAGAGTGACTGTCGATGCACTGTTTCATCTGCTATAAAAGAAAAAATACAAGCATCCCTCACTTCTGATACGATTGCCTTTATCACTTGTGTGTACCTGTAATGTCCTTTATTTAATGTTTGTCACCGTTAAGGTAAGGACGTTTTCTCTGTTACCAGTAAATCTTTCGCATGCAGCTTCATCAGTTTTAAATTTATCTGATTTAAAGATTTTCTCAACCTCTTTGTGTCCCCTCAGTGGGGTTTCCTGGAAAGCACAATACTCTTTGTGACAATATTGAAGTATCCTTGACTATTCTCAACAATTTTCGATCTTGTGTTTTTGCGAGAGAAAAACAGGTGAAAATCATGAAAAAATGAATAGATCAGGGATAATGCTGGTCATTCCTGATTGATAAATGTTTAACTGTGAGGCAAAACTGTTGATAACATTTCAAAGCCATTTCAACCAATCAAGACTCATTTCCAAGGGTCACATGACATGAAAATCTGTATCTTTTACTTTACTTTATTCAGTTTATTTTTACAGGGACAGGCACATTAATAAACATTTCTGTAAATGTGCCAGTTTAGCCAGCATGGCTAATTTTCAACTATAATCCTTGGGCAGGTACATTAAAACTGAGATCGGTGAGACATTGGACTTTTCTGGATCTATTGTCAAATTATTCAAATTCAAGCAAGTAACTTGAAATGCCTTGGTAAGTGTCAGGGTAGAATTTCCTATGTTTGGGCATCTAAAAAGCAAGTACCAATGCGTGCGGCTCATTGTCAGAAGGAAATCTGTTGGAATTTGTGGGTTTTATTACAGAGTGGAAATGAATTTGGCTGCAAAATGCACCATAAAAACCTTTGCTCTCCCATCATAATATAAACAACGGGCTACAGATGTTATTATAAAATATTACATTTTCTGATTAAAGAGAGATGGCATTCTGGGGTTTAGCAAATATTCCTGGTATTCCAAAAATATTTAAACAGAAACCAGAAGTCGGCAAATGCTTGTCAAACGGCAGCACACACTAAAATAAGACGCTCTACCTCACTGAAAGAAGGAAAAAAATGATAGCATCGAAGTTGATTTTTGTTTCATAATGGCTTGTACAGTAAATTGAGTTCTGCATAAGCAGAGTCCTCCGGCAAGCCTACGGAGAGGTGTCGCTCAAAGTAGCCCATTACAAACAAGCCATTCTGTTCCAGTAACATATGGTACCACATAGTCTGAACTTATATCTGATTCTAAGTGGCATAAGCATGTCTGCAGGGTAACAGCTTCAAAGTGTGAATCTCTCTCTTTCTCTCTCTCTCTCTCTCTCTCTCTCTCTCTCTACACACACATTCACTCTTTAATATTTTTGTCAGTGCTTTAATCAGTACAAATAAGTTTGGGAAGTTTCCAACTCAGTGGCATTTTGATTAATATCGTATGTACTGTAAGGTATATTCTTTTGGGAACTGGGAGCCTATGAGTGAATGTGTGAGACATTACACAAGTGCCAAGTTCTATTCACGGTTCCTGGAGAATGTAGTGACTCACTCTCTCTCCAAGCTGAATGGCATGAGATGAAAAAGTAGTGTGCCTGACAACAAGAGTTGGCCCATGGGACATGCTTATTTATAATGTTAATTAGACCTTTTACTCTATATCCGGTGGTAACTTGGTTTAGCTTATAACATATTTGTCGGCGAACCATATCAATCCCAGTTGTTCAGCCCTTTAATTTGCCTCTGCAGTGGCTGCATGACAAGCTCCACTGTTCCTGGAAACCACCCTTGCATTGACCGGGTTGCCATTTCCCCCACTCCCCATTTTTTTTTTGCCTGTTTCAACAGCACTGCAGAACCCAGGATGTTTTTTTCTGGCATCAAAGTGTGCGTGCGGCACAATACTTATGCTGTTTTTCTGTGAAAAAAGATGGCTATGCAAATGGCGTCATTTGCCTATGGCAAAGTCGCCGATGAAACTATATTTAAACCGTAAAGATTTGATAGAAATAACAGTTGCCTCTTTGAATGTGTGTTTATGTGTGTTTACATTCAAAAGCTGCATCTCTTCATTAAAATTCAATGCGAGATTAAAATAGTTTCTGACGGCAAAAAAATTGAAATGTAATTATTTCAATTATATTGTATTCCTCTCTGTACATTGCCTTATTATTGTTTATTAGAACTAAATTTAATGATGCATGAAAGAGAGTAATTATTCAAACCCAGAGGATCTGTCAGTCATTATCAGATTACCACAACCAACAAGGCATGTCAAATGTGATGACAGCGAGTAAACCTCAAACTGTGAATTCAGAGGTATATTCAGAGGAATTTTGATATATTGGGGAAATATCACAGCTGTTGTACTTTTCATGTTATAACCATACTTGAAAATTTCAACTTTCAAGAAATTATGTTTACTTCCAACTTGAAAAGTCATGAGACAAGAGAAATGTCTTGATCATGCAAGGATGCATATATGATGCATTCAGGGAGTACCAAATGCTATTCCTTTAAATGGAATTCTGATGCAAATTATTATCCGCTGTCCCAGAATATTTCATCTCTCACCACCACTTTGTCTTGACTGGTGTACCTCAAGGTTCAGTCTTTGGTCATTACAGACCTACACAAACAAAAAAAGGCCTAGAACTCAATTAAAATTGCCCCACAAATAGAGCATGCGATGATTCATTTGCTTTTGTTTCATTTGCAGACAAAGACTGCCAGTTCTCATGTTGGCCCGACTGACATGTCCCGCTAATCCATTAAAAAGCCAGACAGGCACCTAATGCCAGGAGTCTTTGGGACACATCAATAGAGAAGCTGTATGCAGCTGTGCGCAGTAACAAGGGGGGCCATTTTGAAATGTCAAGTGTTTGCAAAATAAATGTCAACTACTTCAGGGATGAGAAATCAAAGGCATTTTTAGCTGCTGTTTGGTCAATGTGCCACAAATAAAAGCATTTCCCTAAAAGAAAGGCATTGATTTTCTGGCCTGGCGTGGGATGTGGCAGAAAGGAAAATATGAAAATCCTCTAGAGTCATGTAAAAGCACTGAAAACGATGTCCCAGGATAAGCTGTCTTTACCACTCAGCCAGGAATAATCCATTGAATCGACATGCTGTCAAAAGCCTAGCATACACTGTGAATCACTGCAAATTGAATAGGCAAGATGGGAAGCCAGCTTTGGTTAAAGTTAGCTACCTGTGGGTGGCCACAATGCTTCTGTCCCCTTCAAATACATTGTACCATCGTTTTTCTTTTTTCTTTCTTTTTTGAGGGATGAAACTACTTTTGTCACTACTTTTGTAATTGTTTCTGTTTACATTGTACAGTTTGCATGCACTGACATCTGTTCAGAATTCATATCAGAAGTTTCATATCACTATATCACTTTATATAATGACACCCATCTCCAGAAAAGCAAGCTGCATTTAATCGGAATGCTGACAGTAAATTCTGTACAGCTGGGATTAACTATCGTACTCTTACTCCCCTGAGCAGCTCTGACCTCAGATCAGTGACCAGGAAGTCACTGGGTGCTTCCATACAGGGAACAGATTAAAGATGGCTGAGGACGAGGGGAAGACGGGAGTGCACTTTGGGGGTGCACCTCTGCCGCATTGGCGTGTCAGCCAGGTCAACTCTATCCGTCTGGACTGTGGCTGCTGGGGGACATTGACTGTGTGCTGAATCCTAATTAGGTGGCAGGGAGAGGAAATCATCTGGCCACCCCTTTCTTAACAGATTCTCTTTCTTGTCAGTAAGTGGTGAGGACGAGCAAGATACAGAGATGGTATTGTGATACATGCTTTTGACTGGCCACACAATCCCTTGCATTTTCTACAGCTTTGATTCCCTACATCATCACGTCAAAAAGAGAATTAAGCTCCCAGTTGACCACTTAAATCGATGAAATATGTGTGGCACCCTATGCAAGTCTTTTCAGGCCAGGATTTACAGTATACCCCTGGAAATGAAATCTGTTCAGAATTCATATCCATTCATATCCTCTGTTGTACTCGTAATTGTACACGGAGCACTGATGAACATGTTCAGTAGGCCTACTCATGCACTATGCTCTGTTGCAAGTCAGCGACTGTTGTCCACACTACAGGCACCAAAATGCTGTAGGAGTGGAGATTGGAAGGCAGGACTGCAGTTTCCTTAGAATACCTACAGTAGTTGACTTTAATCTGCCCTGCCTCTTACAGGTTCGTTCACTTGTGTCTCACAGATGTGGACTCAATAAAGCACAAAAAACTGACAAAGAGTGGCCTTAGTTTCTGCTTTGATCAATGTGTGTGTATGTGTGTGTTTTCACTATGTTGTGAATTTCATTACATTGTTCAGCATATATGGTTCGGTCATAATGTCATATTGTGCTGATATGTTTTGAAATCCTATTCTGCAGTAAATAGCATAGGATTTTTAGAAGCCAGGATTTCTTGGATTCACTGTTTATTTTCCACCTCTTCAGTCATTGTTGTATGCAATATGGATTTGCATGAATTTCTCACAACAACTGCCAGAGAACTTTTTCACTCATGAGATTTCTTTTGTTAAAAAGTTTCATGTTATGGTGACTTGGTTGCCGCTGATTTGAAGCTGTGACAGTATTTTGAAAAGGTTTTTTGTCTGAATGAAAATAAATCCTGAGCTAAAAAGGTTGTACATCAGTACAGTTATGAGCTTTGATTACGGAGCTATTTCTGCAATCTGAGTCAAAGGCAATCTCCTGTTTGACACCCCTTTCTGTTTTTCTAGGTTTCTACTTTTGATCTGCAACTCTGAAACTTGACAAAGTTTGAAAAAGATGGATAATCAAAGAAAGGTGTGCTTGCTGGAAAGCAGGGTGAAGAAGCCTTTCAACATTATAGCATGAATATGACTACGGTATATAGACATCAGTTGGAAGCTCTGTTCAAAAATTGTTCAGAAATTACTGCAGTACATTCCTTGTTTTTAGTTAGTGTAGTTATTTTTTGTTGAAATAATTGAGACAAAATTATAATTGCAGCATAAGGCACACTTTTACAAGCTTGACAGTTTCCTTTGGCCTTTCTGTAATTCTAATTTTAAATGTAACACATTCTGTTGAATTGTGTGTGTGTGTGTGTGTGTGTGTGTGTGTTTGTGTCTGTGAATAGATAACCCACACTCAGACTTCATTATGAAATTATTTTTTTGTGAATTTTCATTATTGTTGTTATTTATGATAACAATACACTTCACCGCAAATAATGCGGACATTTGGCACGAAGGAAGCAGACAATTATAATATATTTTTGAATCTTGAAATTATCCAGTAAAGCACAATAAACCGTTTTTGGGTGTTACACTGCTGCAATGTCTATTCTTTATGTCCTTCGGCACGCAGCTAGACTGAAGATGAAGCATCAATGCTTGTAAGTAAGACTGGGAAATAAGACAAAATAACAATATAGCACCCATTCACTATCAAATTCTTGTCACATGGACTCATACCAGCATAACCAGCTGATCTTGTTTCTCAGTATCAATCAAAGGGAAGTCCACAATAAAAGTATGTGGAATACCTCACTGTACCTAAAAGCTTATAACTCACAGCACAGCTTATCGCCTCATGGCTCCCAAGCTTTGGAATGACCTTCAGCAAATTGTGCAGAGAGCAGAAATTGTTTTCAATCCAGACTCCAAAGCTACTTTTTTGCCCTTTGTTCAACACCTGGCCCCAAAAAACCAAATCTGCACCATATTTGAGTCATTTTGTTCTTAAACTATCTCCTGAACACAACTCTCTCTATGAAGCACTATGTGACAACTTGTAAATGGCATTAGGATTGATTTATTGATTAACTGACTAAATGAAAGACAAATGAACAGCTTCTAAATATTACAGATAGATACAAGGATGAAGGGTACAGAACTCAAAATGGGAAAATTAAAATGAAATTTGGAAGAAATGGAATTCTCAAAGCCAATATTTTGTAGTGAAAATAGTTTTCAAAGAACACATTTATTACTGCTGATAATTTTATTTTAATTAATGAGTCTAAGATTGTAGGTTTAATTGTATATGTGTTATTTTGAAGGTGCTTTATTGTTATTATTATTATTATTACTATTATTATTATTATTATTTAGACTAGTAGTGTTAATAGTAGCAGTAGTAGCATAAGCTTACTCATTCCTTACCACAGGCCACAGGGTAAATTTGAAGTAGGCTACAGTAGCCATAAATAACTCCTCATTAAACATTACACCATGTGACTAAATGATTTGAATGTTCCGTAAATATACCATGCTGAAATAATTTTAGTTTAATTCCAATTTCCAAATAGCTGATTGCTATGATTCAGATTGTTTTTTTTCTTTGATATGCCATGGAAAGCAATAGTCTGTGCCTTCCTCTGTTAAAAATAGAGTTGCATAGAAAAAAAGGAACTAATTCTATATCTGGAGCCTCATCGCTTGAGTAAACAAAGGTTTCAGTGTGGAGGATAGAAAGTCTGAAGGACTCTGCCTGGAAGTGGGACTTAGGCTGCATTCAAACCAGATCAGGCAATGCGGCACCTTCCTGCAGGGTTGTGCGGAGGAGTGGGCGCGTCAGTACATGGCCCATTTGTGTGAAGTCATGTTGTGAACTTTAACCCCCCTCCATTTCCTGTCCCCTAACTCAAACAAATAGACACAAACCGCAGGAAGCTTCTTGCTATCGTTATTTTGCAGCATAGACTGCAAGCCAGACGCAGACGTCGAAGCTGGGTACACAAAATAAACCAAGCAACACTACTGGGAGAGTATCATCGTTTGGTTCATGAACTCCGTCTGGATAGCGCCTGGTTTCAGCTATATTTCAGTCTCTCTTCCATATCTTCGCAGTTGCTTGGTAAACAGCGGAATGCTAAATGGTCATTTAAACAAGGCTCTTCTTCCCGTTGGCGCCTTCCACTCTGATCGCCAACTTACGTGATTGGCCACCGCAGCATGACGTCGGGTTGCCTTACGGAAAAAGTTGATTCTGGTTCTACTTCTTCCCGCACGGCCGCTGCGGTTTTTTTTCTGCACCCCATGCGGTCCCCACTCCCGCACCCTAAACGCACTACCCCCATTCAAATGAATGGGAGGACTGCTGTTTTTCCCGCATTGCCTGATCTGGTCTGAATGCAGCCTTAGTCTCTGCAGATCAGCTCCCGTCAATCAAATCAAACTTATCAAACTCTGCCCCTCCCCACCTTCCTCATCCACCCACCAACCACCCTCAAAAGAAACTGACAAATGCTTTGTCGAGGGATTCTGCAGCTTGAGCATCCTCCCCTCCTCCTTTAATTTGAAGCCTTGGCAAGGGCCCCTGTTACAGTGGAGGCATCTGTCTTCCACCTACGTTTGCCTTTGAAATGCAAAGCGCAGCTTCGTCTGCGAGTTCCGGGGTTCTGTTTGTACGGGAGCAGCGCCAAGAAAATAAGCTGCACCCAGGTAACCAGTTATGCAACCTTAATTTAACAGAGCTCCTTAGATCTATTTGGGAAGCCTGAGATGTGGAAAAAACCTGTCTCTGTTTCCTGTTACGTAAGTCTCCAATGGAACCTTTCATATTATTTTTCTTTGTCATGAAATAAAGTTGCAGTTCTTACATTTGTAAAGCAGATATACAAGTAGTGAAAACAACAAAACAAAATGAAAACATAATTGCGTTAGTATTAAAGCAAACACTAAAGCATACTGTAAATGGATTTGTATCCAGTGCAAAATGCAAGTATATCCAATTGCACATCAAAAAGGCTGGTAAATATATGTTCAGTAACTCACTGTTACTGTTACCCCTTTCTTGATCACCCCGTCACTGGATCCCTGGCACAAGCAGGTCCTTCCTCTGCCCGGCTGAATTGACATTCCTTTCAGTCACATGCATTCACTGAAGCTCCAATCCTGCTCTAGTTCCACACTTCCATTATAGCTGGCTGATCCTTTCTTTTTTTCCTCTTAGCTGGAATCCCCTCTGTTCCACTCTCTGAATCCACTGCCACTGGCAATTTGGTGTCACATCAAACAAAACACACAAATATGACCAAAAGCAAGCAAAAGGAAAATTTTAACTTTGTGCAGTATATACCCCTTCCTAGTAAATTAAGTGGATGCAGGTCAGCTCCTTTTTAATTTATCTTACCAGGTAGGTCAACTGGGCGCTTCTTTTTTTTGTAGTGACAACCTAGGGAATCAAAATGGGTAGGAACACAAGAGATTGTGTAGCCAATCAGATATAGAGGGTGATAGCATGACCAGATGTAGAGATAGTGTTTCTGGGAATTATGCCAGGATACTGGGGTTAACACCCCGACTGATTCAAAAAATGCCATGGGATATTTAATCACCACAGTGAGTCAGGACCTCGGTTTAGTACATCATGCGGAGGATGACACGTTCTGCGCTGGATCACTGGATTTTCACTTTGATCCAGAGGGAAGAGTGCCCCCTACTGGCCCACCAACACCTCTACAACTACCAACCTAGGTTTCTTTCCCAGAACCAGTCCATATGGACTTATTTGATGTCTCATATAAAAAATGATGTTTCCTGCAGAACAGTGTACTTGCCATTCCTCAATGCCTTTGCTGTTCTGCCGGGTGCAGGAGGAAGGCTGGCTCCTATTGCCCATCATGCCACAAACTGAAGCAGTTGATGGACAGCATGTTTTTTCATTGCAGTCTGATTCCTATTATTGTGCTGCCACTGTCTGAAATCCCCCAGATACACTGTTCTTGGGCTCTCCAGAATCTCTTGGCTTTAAAGTTCATTTTCCAGACCTGTCACAAGTGTGGGTGTCCATCGCTAACACAAAAATATTATGCACAAGCTCAAATATTTAAATGACTTTATATTACATTACTGTTGGCAGTGGAATTTGTTGTTTTCTTTTCTCGGTGACTGGGCTCCCTGGATTTCTCAGCTTTCCTATATCAAAGTTCAGGGTAGGCTGTTCATAACCACATTCAATAACAAAAAGAATATATGACTTCCATCAAGGCATGAGTAATTTGAAGTCACATGTTCAACTTAATAGAAGTTTGTCGTGTTTAATAACTCTCATCCAACAATAGAAATCAGTTCTTGGTTCAAATAATGAGTTACTACACTCTTTCAAAAATCAGATGTACTGTTTTAGAATGTATTATCAAAAATGAAACAAATATAAATAAATTGTAGGATACATTTATTTCTAAGGCTTTCAACATAGCTTGAACTGGCATGACACTCCTTCCCTTAATAACCCCCTCTACTTTCCAAGACAAATTGGGCTAAATGATGGATTGTGAATTTTGATTGTCTGTGACTCTTTGTATCTATTTAAGAAGTCCATGTCTGACGATTGTTAACAATCTTACACAATTATACTGCGGTTGGGACAGTCTGAATCACAAACACATACACAGATGCACACACACACACACATGCGCACACGCACACACACACACAGAAAAAACACACATACATATCCTGCTGTTGTGCCACAATACAATAGCAAAAAGACATCTTACTGGAGATTCTTGACTTACAAAACACTGAAAAAGGTGGTAAAGTATTATGACATTAATACTTTAAAAATATGTGCTTGAATTTATGCAATTTCATTGCAAGCAGGCAAAGTGGTCAGAATTAAATCACATCTAATCTAAGAAGCGTTGTGAGAGATGTACATTATCAATGTTGTTGTTACAGATTATAGTCTGTTAAATGGCTGTGGAATATTTCTATTATCTCAGTGGAAATTCTCAAAGTCTTAGAGACAGTAATATGTTCTTCTTCAACATGCGCTCATCTGAATCCCCAAACCACAAAACATTATACAACCAGAAAATACAGTGAAAAAGTAACGTATTCATACACTTTGATGTCATCTGTCATAAAACCCTGTTGCAATGGTCCAATGATGAGCAATGTTAAATATTGAAAAGGCCATCATACATATCGTGAAATATGGTGTTGGATCTTTGATGCTATGAGATTTTTTACATCTAATATACCTGTGGATCTTGTTAAGATCAATGAAATCATGAGCTCTGGCAGGCTCCAAGACAGCCCCCACCAGGAAGCTCAAAGTTAAGAAGCCACCACCAGCTGTCTAGATCTTTCAACAAGGTAATGATCCTAAGCATACCTCAAAATCAAAAAATAAAAAATAGGGATTGACTGACCACAGAAATTGTTACAGTTTTGCAATGGCCATGTTCCACCCATTGAGCAACTGTGTCTGCAAGCACATAGAGCAGCAAGCTGCCCTGAGCTCTTTACTGCCAGGAGTGTTCAATCTTAATGCCAGGCAGTCATGAAACATGATGTATTGGATGCTGCCAACTGAAAATATGGGAGGGCATGGGATTTTCCTGCACTGTTTTCTTTGGGGGGGGGGGGGGCTGTTGACCTCTGCTTCAATAGGCACAAGACATGTAAACACAGGAATGTGGGTTGCTAATGCTAATTTAACGCAGATAATATGGAAGGACATTAAAATCATGTTGCACAATTTAATTTTGTGTTTTGGTAGGTGTGGCAAGGGTGTGACTTCATTAGGACCAATCAGATCATTCATCTTTCCCCCCTTAAAAAAAAAACCTGCGTTAGTCACTGAAAACAGTTACTTCTGTGTGCTTCTCTCAGGAGAAGGATATTTTAAAAACAGAGTTCAAATGATTTTTGGTAGCCGTGACTCCCTTTAAACATACCTGTAATTTTACTCAAATGAAATGATCTTTTCTGAGTTTGTTTGATAATTCATTTTCAAATTCACTGCAAGTGTGCCTTCATCAATGAGCCAGCTAAATTTCATGGAAGTAATAGTAATTAGCATCGTTGTTAAGAAGCCCTTTCTAAAATTCATGTGCCTGTTCCTCGGATGTCATCCCTCCTCTAGTTGGCAGACAAAAGAAATATTTTTTTGGCAATTGATTGATTGATTTTCTCAATAAAACATCCTGACAGTAAATGCATTTTTGTATATTTAAAACTAATAATATTAAAGTACACTTAAATATTATGAGGTCTTCATGTCCAGATCTTTAAATGTATATAATCAGTGCAATTAATTATGATAAATGAGATGCCAATGTTCTTAAAATGTGCTAAAGTTAAGAATAATAATAATTGTCTCACCACTATTGGTTTTTGTTTTTTATGAGCTGAAGCTGGCATTAAAACCAAGGACGTGTTTGCTGTAAGGCAACAGTGCTACCCACAGCAATACCCACTGCACCACCATGCTGCCCCATTCCATAAGACTCTAAGTAAAATACAAGTCATCCATTCTAGAATACAACCACAATTTCTCCACAAGTAACTCCACAAGTAAGCACGAAACAAATGTAGTAGGCATGTAATCAGACCCGAGCACCTGAGTTTATCTGCCCCCTTGTCTAAATCAACTATAAGACAGCTTCAGTTAGCCAGCAGCTTAAAAGAAAGTGCCTACCGACCTGCACTAGTGCATACCAATCATTCAACAACTATATTTTCTTCATGGGCTGTCTTGGTAAATATGTAACACCAACATTTTAACAGATTTTTTTTCTCCACAGAACTATAAATGCCCTTTATTGTCAAAATAGATAACAGAGGAAGGGCGTCCTTTTGAGACAGCCAGCATGCTTTATTTGTGTCTTCACACCTCATTGTACCGTAGGCAGTTGGTGCTTTGCATTCTCCCCGAGGGCACGTGGGGGCAGGATAAGGTATGTCAAAGGAATAGCTGTGATATGTGCAGATGTAACAACACGAGGAGAAACATGCTCTGCGTGATGTAAGAAAACTGCCGGGAAATTTTCTCACCTTTCGTAAAAATTTTAAAAGGTGTCCACAGTCCTTTCAGTCACAGCAAGGATTTGGCTGTTTGTTCCATAAATGCTTTTGACCAAGATTAGCCACCTCTCCTTGATAAAGGGTTGATTGCTGAACTCCATGCTGTGCAGGCACTCTGAAGACTTTGATTATGAAATGACTGAATCTCAGAATTAGAAAATGGAAGGTAATTAGTGTATAAGAGATACTGTCATTTTTAAACTTTTTGCTTGTACAGATGCAAGAGAATAGATGCTTCAATGTCTCCTTACAACTCATTCATAGTTTTTTAGTAGTATCAGTATATCACTTAGTTTATCAAGTGTGCAAGTAAATATCATCAGATGAGCTAATATATCTATTATTTGAGCTAATTTAATTTGCTTGTACAAGAATGTGAATCCTTCCGTACAACAAATCAAAAAGTATATTTTTGTGAAGTTTTTTATAAAACATCTCAAAAATTGACAAATCACTAAAGCATAAGAGATGATCTGGCACCTACTGTATGTAGAATTCTTGCTGCTAAGCTTGCTTGGATTGTGTGGAGGTCTTCAGCAGGCACTATGTACACCAGAGCAATGGTGTGTGGACTAACATGGCTTTAATGAATAAGAGACTCTTTAGAAGAATTGGGACATTTCTAGGCCCATGTGCAGCATGTGAAGTCCCTACCTTTGCTTTACAAGACACAAGCACAATATTTTAATGGGAAAGATAACACTTTAGAGTGTCCATCCTTCATAAACTTCATAAAAATTGGACATCTAAAGAAAAAACCACAAATGTGAAATCACAAATGTTGCCATCTTTGCGGGGTGCAATTTATTTTTCTGCCGTGTACTCTCAACTGTACTCAGCTAATGAGATATTTGTGCTTTGAACTTTTGAAATCTCAATTTTTGTGCCCAAACTTCACTTTGCAATAATAATCAGGTTTGTTGACCTTTCTGTAATCATAGTCCTGTCACATACATTATTTGTGTCATCGTAGTGGTATTTAATCATAACTGGGTTCAGGAAAAGAGCCAGAATTCCATGAAAATGCATTTATTTCTAGCTGTAATTGTGAAGACACTTTGAGGAAATATTTTTGTTGTTATTTACTTTGTTGGGGGACATACCTCTATGAATTAGAATAGTGAGGATAAATAATTAAAACGTGTCTGTCTTAACAATCCTCACATGTAGGCACCAAGAATAAGTATATATTTATTAATATACGTAACCTCATACGGTAATGAAATGGTGAAAAAGTATAATCAGTCTCATATTGGTCAGTGTCAGTTAAATCATAATTACAAATTTCAACATTAAAATATTGTTCTTTGAGGTGGTAGGTTTAAGAATTTATCCAAATAAATCAGACCCACAATGTGGTTTAATAAAATATAATTTATATTTTATATATATATATTATATAAATATATTATTTATATTACATCTAAACTAAATTCCTAAAAGGCTAAATAAGAGTGGATATGGTAAGGGGACTAGAGCATTGTGTGTGTGTCCAGTCATATGTGTGTTCTCCAGCACACGTGGTGCAGGAGAGAACAAAAGCTCCTCTGATGAAATAAAATATGAAGCAGCTTTTAGGATGTGAAAACTTGGTTTGGGGAACCAGGGAAATGGCAATGTGCAGAGAACAAAGCAACCAGAGTTAGCTAAGTCTAGTTAGTCCCAGTTAACCATGCCATTTTTAACACAGGAGACCATAAGTTAGATCTTGTTTAAAATAAAGGCGGATTGTAAGCTAATGTTAGTAATAGAGTAGCAATTGTTATATCTTACAAGACAGCTATGCAATATGCTCTAAACACAACATTAAATACAAATATAGCCGCAAGCGGGGATCCCGGGGTTCAAGCCAACATGAATCGTTAGAGTGTCCAACATAAAAACAATTACAAGGATGCATTAGGCGGTATACAATGTGTGATGTATTGCAATTTATTAAATCTTATTGTTTATATACACGATTGGTTTTCAGATAAACAAATTCTTTTCCTGACTTAATATCATCACAATCATTACAGTTCCCACATTTAAAGTGTCCTTGGGTCTTTTAAGCCGATTAGCCTATAGCTAAAGAAAAAGATAATTGGCTTAAAAGACCCAAGACCCATCTTGTCCACAATACCAAAGTTAGCCCTTCAAGAAGATTTTTTCTTTCCCCACCAAAATAGGAAGCAATGTGATAGAAACACAATTCAATCATAATGATCAGCCAAAATATTTTGATATTTGCTGAAAATGGTGTGTATTTTAAGGGGTTATTACATTCCACCAAACCCTTCCACTAATAATGCTACCATCCTGACACAGAAAATCAGTGTCTGTCTCATAACTGTTTAATGGCTGTGTTTCCTGGCTGTGAAACTGCTGAATTAGTTGCTCTCAGGCGGAATTTCATTTTAAAAAGTCCTGCTTTCAGTGTCCATTGGTCCTTCAGAATGAATGCGCATGAGGGAATCACAACTTTATTACCCATTCAAAACAATCACTTGAGATGTCTCTATTACCTGCTAGCATTATATGATATGGAATACAAATGCACTTTATTTCATGTAGATTTATGCAAATATTGTACATACCGCAGTATCTGCTTTTGCATTTTACAATACGCACAAACTTCAGTAATTCATTTGATAAGGCATATATGCAGAATATATTACTGGTTATTTAAAATGCCCGTGATTTTTGGCAGAGCCATATTTTGGGATGCAAACTCTCTCTACTCAAATGTCTAAATCAGTTTTAGTATTTAGACACCAATGTGTGCAACAAATGTTAGCGCACAATGCACCAGGGTGCCATTTTGAGCCTTAGGCAGGAATCCTTTTTACAGTGCATTTAAATGTGCTGTTGCCTGGTATGCTTGTTTTCAGTTCCTGAAATCTGAAAGGCATGTTAAGAATTTACAGTGTTTGGTCAATAACACTGCATGCCACTGAATCCCGACAAGTGAAAGTCGTGTGGCTGTCTTGACATCGTGCATCACATTATCTGCGAGGGTAAGGATGCGTGACCACTTGAAGAGATTGCAGTTGTGATCCGTTCTGGTTATGCTCAAACATTAATTTCTAGGCATTTTGTAACACAATCCATCTACATAGATAGAATGGACCCACTTATGGTTCACATAAGTAGCATTATAGTGTGATGCATCTACTGTCACTTGTACTCTGACAGATAAGGAAAAGTGACTAGGTACAGTAAATTGGTTTCACAAGAAACCATTTACTAATGGAGACAGAGCTTGTGTGGGATCAAGTATATTGACATGTGACAGTACTAAGATCACAGAGTTATGAACCAGACTCGTTTTTATGTGACATCCTTGGTTTATTTTTAGCCAGTTATTAGAAAAAAATCTTAAACTCGATCATGAAAATCCCCATTGTTTTTGTTACAGCCAATCTCTTGATTAAGCACACTGAAAATTCCTGATAGTTCTTTGGTCAATTTGAGCTCATTTTACTTCTCCACAAATGGTTTTGTTTCAGTGACTAAGCATTCACAATTTGCAACTAAGACTCCACTGATTTCGTGAGTCAGTGTATAATTTAATTAATTAAAAAATGTAGCCTCTGTTTAATAGTAATTTACTATGTAGCATATTACTGAAAATGAAAGCTTAGGTTGATCTAACTGATTAAAATTATTGGGGTGTTAATATTCTACAAGGTATTCATAGCTATTTCTGACAGAATTTCCTTATGCGGCAAAATCGTCTCTTAATAGACATTGAAAGTATGCTCTGTGATTAAGAACAATTAACAGATGGTGACAATCCGGAGTTTGAAGTTATAGTTGGAAAAAAAATCTTCACACATGCTGAATCCACAGGGAAGAATTTGAGGACTTCAGAGAAGTGTTCTCTTCTCTTGGTTGTGCATTCTGCCCTTCATGAGCAGTAGTGCTTCAGAGATCCTGCCCAAAACCACGCAGATTCACTACAACACCCCTTTTCAGGAATAGAACTTCACTGATGGTATAGTCAGGATAATTTTTATTTTTATTTTTTTTATGAGAAATTGAAACTTGCTCAGGAGCAACATAGGCAGCTCCTCTGTTTTTCCTGTGGTCTGGTGTAAAGGATGTGTGGTCAGCAGCACAGTGTGCTCTTCCGCTTTGAGACATTAGGCTTGCAATGGGCTGCACTGTGCACAGTGTTATTTAAACCCTATGACCTCACAGATGTAAACAGAATTCTGAGTGCAGACTGTTCTGGGACACAAAAGGGCATAATTTCCAGACTGCACCAACAGTATAATCCAGGAATTAGGTAAATTTCCTTGTACAGCGCTCTGGCATTTGGCCTGTTAGTTGTTGTTATGCCAGTCACTGTCAATGCCATCTGTATGACACAAGCTTTTAATCATGGATAAGTCCACCACAGACTCTGTGGCAAAGGTCCTTAAGGGATTAAAAGCAGTGAACACATTGTTCATGTATTTCAATTACCGGTTGGCCATCGATGACTCCTGACTTCAATGCAAATTTTGAGTGCACATATGTCTGCTGCTAATGATACTGCTAGTATTTAGTTTTTGTTTAAACCTACTATCCCATATTTCTTTCAGTTCTCCTAAATTTGAATGCCCATTTGTAATTGTGGGCCTGTTTCATTGTAGCAATGTCATCCGTCAACTCAGGAGAGCGCAGACAAGCATCTTTTCTCCTGTGACGTGTGCGCTACCTGCTAGCCACCGCATCTTTTCACACTATAGACCTGGCCTGTGCAATAATTGCTTTATACAGTACAATTTAGATGCAGCTGGTGTAAGCAGGCAAGAGAGGAGTAGCTTTCGCAGACCGAGACAGGCGAAAACTTCACAAATGGAAACTCACGCTCCCTGAGTGATTGCTACAGCCTGTTTTTTATTCTTTTCTTTTTTTTCAGCTCTATGGGGCTGCCAGCTACAGTTAGATACAGTCAGGTCACGCACATGCACTGTAAACCAATGTTTCAGCAGGGAAAGCTGCTCTACAGTCTCATATCACATTCAACTCATGATTGTTATATCATCACCATTGTCATCATATTTTTCAAACTATTGAAAATATATATTTTTTCTTTCATTCAACAAGAAACCTATTGAAAGTGAACTCTTAGGGCATATAAAGAATGAAATAAGTACATGGTCCCAGTGGAGTCCTGGATAGAGTTGTGTGTCCCATTTCATTTGGTGTAGGATAAAAGAATTACACATATATGAAAGAAATATAAACAATCCAGATGAGTTTTTCCCAGAAATTACACCTTTGTGCACCTGTTTGAAGGAACAAGCTTTTTTTCCCTTTGTGCTTCTGAAATGGTGCAATCTAAAGCCTGGCACACTGGCTCTCATGTTACGGCTACAGTATGTGAGCCCCTAACTAAATTAAAATGGCCAGAAAAGTAGTTAGGACACATGCCATGAGCAGTTCAAAAAACTAGAATCTGTTTTAATTGTACCACCCTTAAATCTACTGAGAGGTAGTGCAGCTCCTGAAACTGAATCAGGCCAAGGGCAGTTCTGAGGCTGTGCTTGAAGACTGCCCTCATAAGCTGATTCTGAGCCTTATGTAGCTTGTTTGTGAGTTTTTATTTATTTATTTATAATTTCCTTTGAGGTCCCACTATACCCAGAGATGCAGGCACAGTCGTTATATAGTCACGATTATTATTATACACCTGTGTTATCCTTGCTGAGCTACAGTGTATTGAACAAATTTGTCATTGGTCTAAGTACATTGGCTTTAGTTGTACATTGCTCAGTTTTAAGTTTAGAGAGCATTTGAAGTACCTCTTCGTGTTTCAAGAGTGCCTCTTGAGAGAGGAAAAGGCAGGTAGGTCTTTATAGGGGACAGTCTGCTGAGCAATTGCTCAGCACTCATTCTGTCACAGCTACCTCCTGTACTACATTCCTGCTGACTTCACACCTCTACAGAGCACACACTGCTTCTTTTTAAATGGAAAGGTGAAATCACCATGCAGCAGATTAGACAGAAACATAATCTTTGAAGCCCAAGAGGATCGTCTAAGTCCCGAAGAAAATGGGGCAGGTCATCGCTCGATTTTCTTTTCTTCAAGCAGTGATACTTTCCTGGAATTTGAATATAACACAGAGCTCAAAAGCTATTTAGATTCCTGCAAAAAGACAAAGCATTAATTGTTTTCCATCACAGTCTTAGCTCTATGTATGTTCTGCAATGCTGAACATACAGTATCTGGGACAGATATCGCCCATCTTATAATGTGATGTTAAAAGCGGCACTCCAGCCTTTCAGGTACAGTTTTCATGGTAGAATGAGAATCACGGCAGCATGACCAATGGTTCCCAGCAGAATAACTTCATGGGGTCTGTGATCTAGGACAGCTTTCACTGTCAAGGTCACGCTCTTCAGAATGTTCTGGCATCTCTTTCCTCGGAGGGTTGCTAACGCAAAGCGTTAGCGGCCACAGCTTGGGCAGTCCGCCAATCCGTGGAACTGACCCGAGAGCATTTAACCAGGATGTCAAAATGCTTTAAACAAAATTGTGGATATGTTTCCACGTCTTGTGGCAAATGCTGAAGACCTGCTTTTCCTCAGGGAATGGGGGGCAGGACAGTCTGTGCCATGTGCATGGCTTGGTTACCTGTTCTACTCAGAACACCAAAAATAGCTCCTGTGTTTGTGCCACTGTCATATTATTGCACCTTTCAGTTTAATCCCCAGTGATTAGCAATTCAGTCAGGTAGCAATGCAGGTAATGCCTTTACCTTTGTTTTATCACGTCCGTCTGATAACACAAGGCTTTTTTCCCTTGGTTTAGTAAAATAGGCAATTATCGACAGTCATTTGTTGTTCAATATTGCATATTAGTAGCTAACCCTGCGTTCTGTCATAATGCCTATATTTTGTTTCAAATTATATAGACTTTTCTGTTGCAACCCCAATGTAAAGATTCAATCATTATTTCTGACAATTTGAGGAAGATGACAAAGGTCATAGCTTTTTACAGCATGTTGCAAATGATCAGGCATTACTGGATTATATATAAGATTCAGTCTTTTTTTAAAAAGTCACTTGTTATCTATATACATCTGGTCTGTATATAATACCAGTGTAAGAGTAACAAAATTGGATTCCAAAAAATTACATAATACCCACAGTGTTGACATAATGATTAGCATAAGCATAGTGTTTCATTAACACAAAATTATTGTGAAAAATGACACTGGTTAGAACAATGTTTCCAGAGTCTTTCTAAATCAATAGCACCTGCAATGTTACTAATGTTACATATGGGTAACTCAATTTGTGGTAGAATTAAGCATACGTTAACACTCAGGGAAGTTTTTTTTCTTTTTTCTAGAGTATAATGTGATAAATTCATTTAGCAAACATTCCTATTCATAGTGGCTTACAGTGCAGTGCAAGAGAACATAAGAACATGTACATGAACTGTGGGAGCACCAGCGATATAGACCAGGCTAACAACATACCAGAGAAAATGCCCTTTCATCATTGTTAAAGCACCAATGCAGGTCAACGTTTGGGAACACAGAATCATGACACAATCATAAATACATAGAATAACAGGAGGGATCATATCACTGCCATAGCAGATACAGAAGTAATCAAACAGCAAGTATTAGCAGTGGGGAGGGGAGCGCAACCAAGATACTGACTGAAGTCTGGAATCAGAAAATGGCCAGAGATTCCTTTTCTGGTGAGCCGGTGCAGATCGGCATCATATGTGGGAAGAGTGAACACACAAGTGAGGGACGGCCAGTCATCACAAGGTTGCAGAATGAAGCAAACTGGTCTGTGTACGATCTGGAATTTTTTCTGAAGGTGTGGAGGAGCCATTGTTTTCACTGCCCTGTATGAAAGCACCTGTTATAGCTTGTAAGATACAAGCTGTAACAGGTAGCCAATCAAGTAAGGTGAGTATAGGAGTGACATTAAAATACTTGGGAATACTGTAGATGAGTCATGCAGCTGTGTTCTGGATTAGCTGCAGGGGTTTGGTAAAATGGTCTGAATTATGCTAATAGCTATAACACCTATCTTACAGATACCACCACGTCAACTATAGTTAAGGATTTGAGATTTGAGAAACCTCACACACAGAGCAGATTCATTCTAACACTAGGACTAATGAAATTCAGTTGAGTTGTTTAAGTTGCTTTTGTAAATGAGCTTAAATTATATTAGCTACCTTGCCCTCAAATTACAAGCACACATATCTTTGGCTTTCATAAACCTGAGGGGGTGTCTATATTGTGGCAGTCTGACAGAACTGTCATTTTCACGAACCCGGTTGCGAGTTTCTTTTACAGTACTAAATTAGCATGCCAGAGTGTCATAACAACACTTAATATTCTTCATTGTCACAGAGAATTCAGTGCTCCTTACTTGTTCCCAGAATATCTTCAAGGTGTGAAGATAAGTTGAAACCTCAGTCATATCTGCAAAACCAGCGGCTCCATTTTGTTCTCCTTTCCTCAACTTGAAAATCTTGGTCGATCATGCAGCAGCATTAAATTCTCTCTATAATTTGCATTTGTGTGTCACTGATAAGACTCCTACTCTTACATTCTGAAACATAGCATGCATTGCATAAAAAGCACATTAATTTTAACTGACAAAGCTTCAGCAGATTTAAATTTTGAGTACTCTAAATGTGGATTCTGCAGTTTTTTTTTTCAAACTCCTCTTTGCGTATGAACCACTGTTGTGAAATAATGGCCATAGGCTCTGAAAACCTGAAAAGTATGCCTCTTTTTTGCTGTACAGTTTTATTTCCCAAAATATCTCCTCTGTGACTAGATATGCAGAAGGAATACTTGACATTCTGACTGAATTCCACACTAAATTCAAATAAATAAAAAAAATTAGCCCATTTATTTATTTGATTTGACACTTTTTTAATCAACTTATGGGTAAAATCCTGAATAACATCACTGAAATTGAATGTTGAATCTTGTAAGTGCTCTAGCCCTAATTGTGTTGCAAAAAGCAGTGATTGTGGTCTGTTGTGTTGCACCCAAAAGTCTGCTACCAGGTTTGCTGTGTAGTATTCAAACCAAAGGTCAATTATAAGGTCTGTTGTCTAGCACCCAAACCAAAGGCTACTACCAGAGTGGCTAGGTGGTGTTAATGCAGTGAAATCAGAAAGCCATGGCAACAGCAGAAACTCCCAGAGGGAAGAAATTTATTTATTTATTTATTTATTTATTTATTTATTTATTTATTTATTTAATAAATAAATTAGTCCAGTGGCCTTTAAGGTAATCTAGAAAAAAAAAATAGGAATAAGTATTTACAGTATGTCAAAGAAGAAGAAATAAAACAAAAATATTAGACAAAAATAAACAATAAATCAGAAGAAATCCTTTAATTAAACTCTAATTAAAACAGACAAAACCATGGACAAAACCATGATTGGGTAATTACTATTAGCCATATTACCTAAATAAAGCTTTCAATAATAATAATAATAATAATAATAATTAAACAATATAAAACAGCACATGAAAACATTAAACGGTAATGAAAAACTTTCTCTCTCCGTAGAGAACAATATTGTTCATAAATAAATGTTGTGGTCAATGAATGACAGTAGCACAAAGTCATTTTCCATTTATTAAGATAATTGAAAATGTTATGCTCATGTTTGGATAATGGAGGATGGATAATGAGGTACTTTATCCAGACATAGTATGGCATTCCCAATACCAAGCTAGGGACTGCTGGTACAGACCGTCAGACGGTAAACTCACTGGAAAACAAAATACATTTTATTGTGTGATTATATTTACTTAATTAAGCTAGTAAGACAAATAGACACTTTCCTTCAAATGTAATAAAGACAAGGTTTGTTGCTTTGCACAATGTCTGTGGAATCAATAAATGTCATAGTTAGCTTTTGTTAAGTGCCGAAGTGCCCCCTTCTGAGCCCCTACCCAGCAATATTTCAGTGCACATCCCCGTGTGCAGTTGCCATTCAGTTGGTGACTCTGCTTTAAGAGCCGCAGGACCTGTGAGGAAGCATGTGTTGGCTTTCTCACGTGGCCCTTGGTAGTACTAAATAGATTTTATACACGACCAATATATTTGTATGGGCTTTACTGCCTCCTTTTCTTCCCCCCGAGAGCTACTTAGGGCCACGGTGCCTTTGTGTGCCTGCAGGGCCAGCGGGCTGTGTGTTAGCGCGTATTGTTTCTTCACAACCGGAGGGGAAGCACATTTTTATCTCCGAGCGCCAGAGGCTGGAGCCACAGCTCAGCCAAGCGGATGGAAGTAAACAAGACTCCAGTTACATCCACTGAGCAGCACCACTTTCTTTCATTTCTCATCAGTGAAACTGTCATTGAATTCTGTTTGAGGGTATTATATAGTATCATTTCACTGCCCTATCCTATCACCACTGGAGCACATGGTGGTTAGGGATCTTGCCTTAGTGACACGTTACACGAGCACTATACAAGCAGTAGTGATCCTCTGTGTCATGTCAACATCCAAGACAAATGTGGCTTTACCGTGAAATACCAACTCAGTATGTCATAGCATGATCACATATGAAATGTTTATGAATGTTTATGCCATTCTCATAAAGCAGCTCTGTAGTGCATAAGTCAGGGTTAATCAGGTGTTATGAAGTGGTCATGTCAGCAACAATCTATACATTAGATAATTATTTACATAAATGGTAACAATGTATCTTTTTGATGTAACTTCCAATAAAAGGAGCATCCTCAATCCAACAGTCAAAAAGAAACAGAAAAGGTATGTAAACACAGAAAAACTTGGGCACAGTGCAATACATTGCAAGTCTCCTTTAATAGTACTAAGCTTTCTGACAATCTATCTAAAAATTTGAATGAGACAACAGAGACAGGGATTTTTAGATACATTGACGAAGATTGTTGTTGCAAAAGGCATGCCTGGATTTGATTAAGATGTTACATACATCATTGATTCATTTATTGCAGGACATACTGTAGATACCTATATGTTTCTGTCCAAATACAATGGTGGTATCGATGCTTTTTTAAAAGTGCACACCTAAACTACTATTATACACTAGTAGTGATAGCATATAGAATGCAATGATGGCAGATGTAAAATAGTGCAGCCCACAATATAAAGAGTTGTAAAAAAATATAGGGTGTAAGAATACAAAAAAAGAAAAAGGAGGAATACACAGATTGAAGAGAAAGAAACAAATAATACACGGTTGGGGTGTTTCTCCAATGCACATCAGGGAGTACAGTCATAAAAATTATGCTTACAGTGAGACCTATATAATTGCCAAGGTGAATAGAACATGAGATGGTAGAAAATTGCATTACTCGCATGTCAGATTCTACATTTAAACTCCTGCTGTAGCTGTCCAAAATGTGGACGCAGTACAGCTTTCTCTGCAGTGACGTATTGCTAACGTCACCTCCTCTGGCTGGAACATTAACTCTTTCAGTGGAGTTGAAGCATAGAGGCTATGTTTTGAGAACACATTGAAATGACTAGCAACAGGACAATTAGGATCATTACTGCATACCTGATACTGCTTTTGTTCACTAATTACTTGCTTTAAACATCGAGAGGTATTCCGTACGTAAATTAGGTCACAAAGGCATTGTAAAATATAGACATAATATTTAGTATTGTATATGAAGCCACCAGGAAACCTGTCCCAAAAAACATTTCCCAGTTCTTGGATGTCCCAAAAATCATGGATCTTGAAAATATCACGACACTGAGTACAATTTCCATGTAAGTAATTTGCAACCAGCAGACCCAGAGGAAAATGTGAATGGTCGGTTTTGAATCTGGCACATACTGTAGCTGCTAACCTATTCCACAAACTGGGAGCTCACTAATAGACAAAAAATTGATAGCTCCTTGAGTAATTGGTTAGGGACATTATCTGAAGTGAGTAAATGCCAGCTTCATTGCAATATTCTTGAACATGAAATGTTTTGGAGAAAAAATATCAGAATCAGAATATCAGAAAGTTTGTGCCATTGTTAGGTAGTGCCAAAATGTAACCTTTTTCAATAGTTTCCAAGGAATATCCTTGATGAGGTAGTAAGCTTTTCTTCATAGCAGAAGCCTTATCGATGAAATAATTTGAGGAATGATAAAAACATCTGAGTCAGTAAAACTGGCTTTGAGACAAATATTCTGAATGGACGTGGGATGTGAGGTTCTTGCCAGAAGCACCGCCTTCCTCAGATATACAGTAGTTGCAAGTTTACTATATATTTTCATGTAACATGCAAAAATGTAAACAGAAAGATTTGTGGGAGTGGAAGTGAATAATGAATCTTTAGGGCACATATGAGTTATATATTTAACTGTAGTCCATATTCAGATTACTTGCAATGCATTCTTCTGAGGGTGGTATGCTTTCTTTTTTTCAACTTTTCAACTGGAATTGCAGCGCTCTGAAACTAGCAAGAAATGTTTTGAAAAAAAAAAAAAAAACCTTTTGGTTATTGTTTCCATGCCTGGTTACCAAACTCAGTTTTTCGTCTTAGGTAGCTTAGCTGTACAGCCCCAGAGACATAAACAAAAGGCAAAAATATTGAGAGAATTAGCATCTCCATCACCACTTCAGCTCATTTTGTGAGTCACTCTCTTGAGTATGATGGGGAGGCGGGGGGGCAGGTTATGAAAAGAAAGCTGCTATTAATGCTGATGTGTCTACCACTGTAAGAGGCTTTCAAAATATCATGCACATCAACCAAAGCAATAACTTGAACATACATTTTTAGACATTGATTTTAATTGCCCAGAAATTATTCCTTAACACTTAAAGAAATGTATCTGTCCAAATCAATCATGATAAAATAGGTTTCTGTGTGAGTATCATAAACATAGGAATTTGGCAACTACATGTTTAAACAAAAGCCAGCATCCATATATTACAACATGAAAGGATAGTAATGAAACAAATGTAAAGAATAATGAACAGTGTGCCCAATGTGCTTATTGATCTATGATCTCTGTCTTTTAAAATTGATGAATTTTTCATCTCTTGTCATGTTTTCCCAGAAAAGGGCTATCTTGCCATTGCACACTCTGTGAGGAAGTTAGGGGATTCTTAACCTTGAGTAAAGTTAGAGCTGGTCAGCAGCTTTGGCAGTGCGATTAATTACCAGTTACCCTTAAGCCAATCAGCACAACTGATCAGCCAGACACAAGATTTGGGAGTTCTCTTCTTTGCTACTTGCATCTCTGTTCCCGACTGGAATGCATTACAAGGCCTTTGAAGCAGCAGGCCTCACCCTTGTGGTGAGCCCTTCCATCATTCAAGGCATTTTCTATCAGGCTGGGACTCATCTTTGCAAAAAGGAAAAACTCTTTTCACTTCAGTACTCGCAATGGAAGATTCCAAGTAACCCTGAGGCTAGGATATTGGTTTCAGTGAGAAATCTATCCCAGCAGGCCTTTTACAGAGAGATGTCCCAGAAGGAGATGAGAGTTATTTCAGCATCACTGCGTAGCCGAAGGACACCATCCAGCCACATGGCCAGCCATTCCCCATCAGACCAAACCCCATTGGACACCCGCCCAACAGCAGACCAGATGAACCCTTGTCTTCGGCGAACAACCAGACAGAGTATAAGAATCTCAAATAATAACAGACTTGAATGTATAATTAAAGAATTTTATTTTTGCATATATATCAGAACTTTTAAAAAATAAGAATTCTATGAATGCTATAAATTTTTTCTCAATGACTTATGACAAATGACAAATTGTGTTATCAACTGAATATTGTTGTATAAATTGGTAATGTTCATTCCTTAAATGGAGCCTCTTATGTACAGCTGCAAAGTTCTAATTAAAAGATGTAGATAAACACCTAATTTTGACAAAACTTCACAGTTTTCCTTTTAATCATAATTACTTTGGCCTTTAAAGCCCCGCTCTGGCATTTAAATAAAGTCTCCATCGCAGTACATCTTGGTTATTCATCACTGAGCAGTATAAGGCCAGTGCTTTTATGCCAGAGAAGTGTCTTGTGTTTAGTGGTGTGTCGTTTGTGAAAGATTAGTTCTTTTTGAACAAATTCTTTTGGTGAAGGAAATGTACTGACTCACCTCCGTGTAAAGATTTGTTAATTTGGCTGCTCTCAGTAAGCTGAGAATTTACCATTCGCCGAAGCTGCGGCTACCCCGATTTAACAGTTTTCACCATTGAGCTGTGTTCCAGCAATTAGCCAATGACAGCATTGATCCGCTTGAACAGGGCGTGCTCTCCGATCCCATCCCGTCTGTGTGATCAAAAGCAACAGTCCCTACACTGAAAGAAACGGCAATGTTGAAGAACAAATATGTGAAGGGACCAGATCCGCAATGAAATAGCAACACAGTTGCTGGACCCCTACCACTCTCCCTCACCCAAACGTCTTCATATTGCAATGACAAACACTTGCCTGCATAAAACTGAAACTGTAAGCAATTGGCTTACAACTTACCCCAGCTTTTTGACTGATTTAAGATTGATATTGCAGAATCAATGTTGTTACAGTTGCTAAAAATGTTCAAGTGTCATAAACTGTGCTTAGCAGTAGCTTCTGTTTAGATAGTTCTTGAACAGAGGGTGAATTCACACCATGCGAGAGTTGGCTGTGTGTGGGAAAGACATTGTTGCACTGAATAGAGCTGTTAACCTTGCTGGTTAAAGAGCATCTATTTAAGAGAAAGCTTGATCTAGTAGTAACTAGGCAGGAGAAAAGACATACAGTCTCTCCTAACTGTAATGCTGAATTGTTATGAGCACCTACATTTTGTCAGGAGCCGTAAGTGTATAATTCCAGCTAACAAATAACTCAAACAACTTGAAAACTCAAAAGTTTGATTCATTTTTATGTACAGGCTCAAATGTACTGAATCGTCAAGATGTTTGGGACAAAGCCATATTTTTTCTTGATTTAGCTCTATTCTTCATAATTTTATATTTGTAATCAAACAATTCATATGTGGTTAACATTCTCAGCTTTTATTAAAGGGTATTTTAATACATTTTGGTTTAACCATGTAAAAATAACAGTACTTTCAATCACTGATACCCATCATTGTGAAGCATTGCGAATTGGTCATTGGAATCTTTAATAAGTATCTAAACTATTCTTCATTGCACACAAAAACTGGGCCAATAGAAAGCAGACACATTTGAATAATGTTTCTTCAAATATTCAGAAAGTGAACTATCCTTTTAAAAGACATGTTCATTATCCTCCTAAGACTCGCAACTCATTTTCGTCCCCTGTATGAATCTCTGGTCTGAATCTCTAGAACCATATACTATGCTGAAACCTTGACAAGACACATTCAATAAACACTTTAAAGGCCTTTTGAAAGGATAGTTCACTTTCTGCATTATATATATATATATATATATATATATATATATATATATATATATATATATATATATACACACTCACCGGCCACTTCATTAGGTCCACCAGTTCAACTGCAAACTGCACCCGTTAACGCAAATATCTAATCAGCCAATCACATGGCAGCAACTAAATGCATTTAGGCATGTAGACATGGTTAAGACGATCTGCTGAAGTTCGAACAAAGCATCAGAATGGGGAAGAAAGGTGATTTAAGTGACTTTGAACGTGGCATGGTTGTTGGTACCAGACCGGCTGGTTTGAGTATTTCAGAAACTGCTGATCTACTGGGATTTTCACGCACAACCATTTCTAGGGTTTACAGAGAATGGTCCAAAAAAGAGAAAATATCCTGTGAGCGGCAGTTCTCTGGGTGAAAATGCCTTGTTGATGGCAGAGGTCAGAGGAGAATGGCCAGACTGGTTTGAGCTGGTTCCTCGGTCTTTTGACATAATTGAGTTCACCAGTTGTTTTTTTCTTGTTAATGATGAACCAAACTGTTGACCTGGGCATGCCCAGGGTTTTTGCAATGTTCCTGATTGATTGATTTTCATTTCTGAGCCTTATGACAGCCAGCTTAATTTGCATCGACACTGCTGTCTTCCTCATGTTGTCACACCACAACAACAATCTCCAAAGGCAATTGCAAATTCTAGAATCAAGACTAGACATCAACAGCTCTCTTCTGCATTCACTAACGACACAAATGAATACACCTGCCAAACGAAACACATCTGTGAAGCCAATTCAACAAATACTTGTAGTACCTTAAAATGGGGAGACCATGTACAAAAGGTGTTGTCATTTCTAAACGGTTCATCCGATATGGATGAAAATACTCTCAAATTAAAGCGCTAGAGTACAGAACCAAAATAACAAAAAATGTGTCACTGTCCAACGAATTATGTTGCTCACTATATATATATATATATATATATATCCATGTGTAAAATTTATAATATTTTTGAAAATATTTTCACTGCAACATATTTTTGTCATCCAAGATCTGCATCTTGTTTAGCCTATAGCCAATGTAAACGCCAGACACTTCCGTGTGTATTTGGCTGTCCATCGGAAAATCGCTATATACTTATATACTTATATATACTGGACATTACGGTGGGCCTTACCGAGACAATTTTCGTGATGACTCAGACAGACCCTGCGGTCATTGGATAAGTGTTGCTTGTGTTTGAAGATACATTAGGAAACGCTTCCCCTCAAGATTCTTTATTTGTCACATGGGCTTGATTTAATTGACCCAAATATCAGACTAAACGTTTTCATTTAATGATGTTCTACACATTGTAGTGCCCTGCTGCGCGTATTTAGGACATGTTTTGTTCTTGTTCTCAGGTAGGTTACGTTCATGTGTATGACTGCGATACAATCAGATAGTCCACAATTAAATTATTTCCCCATGCTCGTTTTTATTGACACGTTACATGCATTTGTGCGTAACAGTTTTTACGCAGTCCCCCAAGTTTTCATTCTGGTTATAAGCGTACGTATGGCTGTTAATGTTTTATTTTCACCAGAAGACACGGACGCATTGTTCTCAGTTTCTGTTCATTGTAATGCATTCTGGTTTTAACTTAAATGACTGAGTAATTTTGACATCGGAGAACTAACTTACAGTTTCATCACCGTTACCAATTTGATACAGTGTTACTGGTGCATTGCTATTCTACATGTCCGCTCTGGTAGTGGGAGGGAACGACTCGACTTACCCTCACTTCCTTATTTATAGAACAAGATTGACAGGCTTGACATCAGCGGAAGAGGACACCCTTTCTATCCCAACACAAACCGTTCTGATCCTATTAACTTTTATTTTTTCCCCCTCTTAGAGCAATTGTTGACGCTGCAGAGCGAAAAATGAGGTTATGCAGCGGACTCTGGACATAGGCAGCAGTGGGTGGAAAGGGGACCTTCTTTACGTTTCAAGAGAAACTCCTACTTCCGCGTTAACTCTGCTCCGCAACAAGGTAAAGCGGACTTTTTACAGGAAGCGGTTGTCTAAAGGGGTTAATCCACACCGTTCACAGGTATTCAGCATTAAAGCCTCTTAACATTGTTGTTAATGTTGCTGACAGTTAAACCATAATAGCGATGATAGAGGACACTAAAGCGACAGGCGATGTTGCGTAGAATCTAACATTGGCGAAGGTTTGGCGTGGCAATGGTAGCCACAGTAGCAGCGAATTGCAGTCATGTGTGTCCGATTTGCAGGTGAAAATGTTGTCACGTTTGAATCCGAATGAACATATGTAACAAACTGGCCTATGTCTACAAATTAAATATGAGTGTGTTTTTGTAATAAAACGCTGTGGTTTCGTGTATTGTATTTATACCATTCCTTATTTTACATTGTAGTGCCCTTCCCGGACCCACGTCAATGCCAAACTATGAAGTAAAGGAGACTCGACAGTTGTGAATTCGGAAAATAGCACATAATCTTGAAAGAAACTGTACCATCAGAGGACCTTGCAGTAAATTTACAGAAGAATGCCTGCTGGTAAGCAATGTGACTTCTGAATTATGACTGGGGAATAACGTAATCCGTTTTTACCTTAGGCTCACTGCGGTTTCGTGGAACCAGGAATAAATGCACCCAGAAATGATAAAGCAAGATGACAGCCAGTGCAATGGGAAGAAAGAACCTTTGCCGTGTATGTCAGAAATATCGGGGTGTTCCCGTATCCAATTAAACGTCTGTGTGAGACACAGATTACGTTAGGGTCCCAGAGTAAAACTGCCAGTGTAGTTTTGTAAACACAAAAATCAGGCGCTCTGCTTGGTCGTTTCAGACCCAGTGAACTTAATGCAAAGTGCACACCACATGCAGTCGCTGGTGGTCGGAGTGTTTTAAAACAGATTATGAGGATATGAAAATACCACTTCAATGCATGGCATAAACACACTTCGTGTGCGCCTAATTTTGTAAGTTTTGGAATTCTGTATTAAAATTGGACTCGTTTCTAAACCTAATTTAATGCCTTTGTGAGGAGCTACAGTAAACCGAAAGCGATCATTTCTCATGTCAATGACAAATGGTGTGTGAATAGACAATAAAAGGGTAGTTGAGATTAAGAGGCATATTTTTTTTTTGGGAGTGGGAGATGCGCTGTTAGATGGTAGCCATTGTTCAGAATGATGCCTTTCCTCCTAAAAAATGTCATTTATTTTACATGTAATGTTTATTGGTGTACATTGCACAGCTTACATTCTTTAATGTTTCCTTAATCATATGTGAAAACACAGGCCATGTGCAGATTGGTAACGGCTCTGCTGAACACGATTACATAGGGAAATTAAAATCTCTTTGGGGCCTTTTTATCAAACAGCTGTGACCTATCCTTGCCGATCCAGTTATTAATGGACATGCCTATATACATTTAAAAACAGACACATGTTCATTTTCAACTTGCCAAACAGACTCTGTGGATGTGTTTCATCAATAACTTACAATTTAAAGGAAAAAATGGAAAATTCTACAGGACGCAATATATGTTTTTGGGCTTAATGAAAGAATCTCTGTTTTCTCATGCATAAGGGGCCAGGTTAGAATTTCATATATGTAATTAAATCATATCACAGAGGATGCTTATTCAATTTGAGTTCACCTGTCGTTTTCTGAATGGACAACATAGTAGTTAAATGTTCCTTCCTTATATGGCTAGTTTGGCTAATAATGTGGCACACCTTCTCTGGGTTGTCTATATTCGTGTTTTGGGGTTATTTTGGGAATGCCTTGATTGCATACTGTAAGCCTTGTCTCCTTTTCTATTAATTATGACCCATCTGTCAGAGTTCTGCCAATACTGTAGAAGCTGGTGCTTTTGCTTTCCCATAAAACACAATTATTGGAAATTCCCAAGACTGATATTGATTTGTTCTCTCATCAATCACACCGTTGGCCAAACAGTTCTGATGCATGTGGGTTTGCATGACCTGTAGAAGTTTTCGGTTACTCTGGTATGCACATTGGGCATTCATTGAATTTTCTTAGGAGCATATCTCCCATCTCTGAACATTCTCACAATCTTGGCTGATGATGTCGGATGTTACTGGGTGGTTCTGAATATGATTTAAACCATATCTGTGTTCCTTGTGGCTGTAAACATTGTTTACTCTTGGCTTTTTATAGAGCCCTTTGGTAGCCTTTGATTTCTCCTTGTCACCCTAACTGAAGAGAAGACTTGCATTCAGCTGCACACTGCTGAACCGGTATATTTAGAAAGAACTCATTTCTGGCACAATGGAAAATCGCATGAATTAACTGAGGGGTACAGGTGTTCCTGACCAGCTCAGATTGGACACTATGGCCATGATTAGAAAACCATCAGACATTCACTGCAGGTGCTGGTGATGAAAATTAATTCATTAAACAATGATTAACTCTGTGCGCATTCATTATTAACATTTGGGAAAATAACACTTTGTTGATGTAGAAAATCCTCTTATGCATAGTTTGTCATTAGGGTAGGGACCCATATTTTCAAATGTGTTATTATCTTTGTTTCTGTATGCGTGGCATGTAGGATTTATCCAAATCAACCTGATCCACTTTGTAAGCAGCTGAACAAAGAGTTTTATGTATTTGTAATCCCTGTGCAGCAGGCAGTGCATTTTTAAAATTTATTTTATGATGCAAAAACAAAATCTGCAATATGTACTGTAGGAAGAGGCACATTCAATTTAGATTCAATAAATTGTATGTTGACTGTTGTGACTAATGGACAGTTGGGATGAAGAGAAGGGGTCACTGTGAACTTGAATATTTTCAGTTAACTCATTTCTGAAAATGTGAATTTAATTTCATTTGGCCGTGATATGAAGGATGGATTTAAGAAATCAACTGACCTGCCTCCATAATTTTAAATCCTAGACGATGATTGGTTATAGAAAATGTAATCCGACTTCTGCTGGGCATGTTTTCCATTGACAGGGCAATGTGTTACTATATTTTGCTGATATATAGCTGCCATTTGTTTACTTTAAAGAGTTAGCACATCTTAGTCTGAATTAATTATTGCCACTACCTTTTGCAACAGCCCATCCCAAGTCAGGTGTGGAATTAGCTGCATAGTCGCTCCATGCATCTAACATCTGGGGCAAAACCAACAGAAATGTGTAGTTTTGTTTCCCCATGTATTCATATTTACATATGTGTTAGCACAGGTTTGTGTTAATGTTTGTGAGTGCGAACCTACCTAAATGTATGTGTGTATGAGTGTGTGAGTGGGTTAGATATTGCTAATCTTTGTGGGTTTCCCCATTTACTATGTTGCATGCAACTACTTTAACATAATGTACTTGTTTGGAAGTCCTTTAAATAAGTAAATGTACATTGAACGGGCATGTGTGTTTGCATATGTGTGTGTGTGTGTTTGTCCAGAAGATTTTCAAGTATTTCACTAGTCTCATTCTCGAGTGCAATTTGAGAGCTGCGAGCCAAGGGTATTATTTGATCTAACAGATCATTAGAGCTGCTGTGTTTGCTGTCTTCCCGCTGGAGTTTTCCTACCAATGTCTTCCAGTTGCCTGGGTCAGAGGCTTTCATTATAGTTAAAGGCGTTAACAGCCTCAATTAAGTAATTGTGCCGTAACAGAACCAACCCCCCCCCCACCCAAAAGAAAAGAAAAGAAATCCACCACCCAACACAATTGTCTAAAATTGGTGCCTTTGTCAATTCTTGACACTAGTCGAGGACCGGCTCATGGGGTCTAGCAGCCACAGATTGTTCATCTACAGCTCAGGGTTGCCTGCCTTATGGTGTTCACGTTAGCTACTGTTCAACACAGCAGGTTGTACATTCTTCCAATTACGGAACTTAATTGGTAAGAACTTTTGCTGGCATTGCCATTGCGTTCACGTCTGGCCTTCCTCTGCAGTACCGTGTCACGTCCCCTCAGAAATAAGCGCTGCACTGCTGAGCTGCTTTGGCAGAATTTCTTGGCAGTGTCCTTGGAGTTTGGTGTCTTGGGCAACTGGTGATGATATGGAGCATGAAAGCATGTCTCTCATTGAAAGCCTTTACCAGTATGTAAATTGTGCGCGTTTGTGAAATTATGTATGCTGCTTTGACTCAGTGGTACTTTTGTAGACAAAAATCTTGATGATCAGTGCTTTATTATTTTCACTCTCTTTAAGCATGTGTTGTGTGAATGCATTACAGAAGGTTTAAGTCATAGCATTCAAAGCATATAGGGCTAAGCTGCCTAGGATAATGGTGTCTGCATTCAGGAAATAAGTAATACGGTTTTTTAAGCTGTCAGACAATTGTAATGACAAATAAAATGCATTTTAACCAATCAAATACACGGTAGAGCTCCCACACAGAAGTTCTGGTTTCTGGTTTCTATTAGTTTTTCATTGTTAAATATTTGGTTATCATCTTCCATGTGCATTTAAGACATTCCAGCAACTCATGTTGAGAGTTTATATAAATTTGACTTACTTGCCTCTTTCACCCCATATAAAATTCAGACACAGAGGGGACATAACAGTATATGTCAAGAGATTTATAGGCATAACACTCACAAATTCCACAAGAAAGCCATTCATTTCTGAGCTAAGTTGCACACTGTTTATTTCCCTGAGTAATTCTGCATAAATAGGCATAATGCACACCACAATGCTTCTCTGGTCTGGGAGTGAGAATATTCTGCCTCCTGTTTTCTCCCATAAAGCCTGAAAATTGCCTGAGAAATGAAAGTTTATAAGTCTGGATGGAATACATCACATAACAAGCGCTGCTGGTATGAATATCTATTTTAGGAAATGGTGTACAACAGAGGCTGTGTTCTGCTCTGTTTAACATTCAGTAAACTGTTATTACTTTAGTCAGTTTGTGGCACAAAGGTTAATGCTGACTAATATTAACCTTCTCTGCTTGAGAGGATTGAGGATTTGAGGAAAAATCTTGAGTGTTGCCTTGGTCTCTGAGGCCAGTAGCAGGAGTGTAATTAGAATTGTTCTTTCTTTGCAGGCCTGGCATGGCGTTTTGGTTTATTAGCATTCACGGTTGCTACACCCGCTTTCGTTTCTTATGACAATCTTTAATAGTCTATGTACATATATGTAGGTATACAGGTGGATCATTTTCTCTTAACCTCCAGGCTGTGGTTAACATCTTGTTACTCTAATGCTGATACAAATGGATTCAAAATCTGTATGTGCCTTTGCCTCATGCCTAGTATAAGAAAAGCATATTTGCTTAATGTATTGTCACTAATGATGAAGAGGACTTTTAAAAAATGTTTTTCAAAATCTTTGAACAACACAAATGACACTTCATTTGGTTAAGGCGAATGCCTAATGTGACAGCAGGTCATGTTGATGGTGTTGCCCAGAATCTGTGGTTTCTTATGTAAGTGAAGGTGCTATCAGTAGCGATCACAGGGACCTTGCTTTAAATTGGTCGATAAATAAGAATTCGTAATAAACAAACATCATGTTAACACCTGAATTAAAAGTTCAAACATATCATGCATTTTAATTTCTTGAAACATCTAACCCCTATGCATTATGATTAAAAATTAAACAGCCGCAAAAGCAATATGGGCCTATGGGTCTTTTTCTGCAGAATACATTTGATGGAATGTAAGACCAAAAGAAACCAGTTTCTTTCTAGCTTTAGTCTAATCCTATTCATGCAGCATATTTTGCATGAATTTGCAAATGAATGTTCACAGTGTTTTGATCGGTAGCACAATCACCACTCCAGTTTGTGTCAGAGGTGCTGAAAACAAAGCTGTCAATAACTTAGTATTTTTTTTTATTTCTTTTATTGCATTTTGTTTGTTAGATCATTATGTCAGTACAATACTTGATAATGTCAGAAGCCTCAAATGCCATTTTTTAATTGCCTGTAATGTCATAATGTCTATTGTCATCTAATGTCATAGTTGACAATGGCAGAATGTTCTTAAGCTCTGCAAAAACTGTACTATTGTAAATTTTACTGCATAAGACCAGCTACAACTGCATATACACAGTAGCTTAACAAAAGTCCAGGAGACTGCTGTATTCTCGGTCAAATAGAATCAATGTTGTGCTTCAAGATATAGGCCCAGGTACAAATTAGTTAGTACATAATTTGATAGCCATGAAGAGCAACTCAAACTGTTTGATCTTTTTTCAAATTGCTCTTGTTTCAGATATATTCTGCGTTTTATGCCATTAATTTTACAAAAATGATACATCCTTACACGCCCATTCTAGTTTTATACTCAGATCGGAAAAACTGACATACTGGCAAGAATTATAAGCTGCGATTGAAAAATGTAAGTGTTGCTGCAGTTTTTCATTGTGTTTAGTTACATTACATTTATTTAGCAGTCACTTTTATCCAAAACGGCGTACAAAAGTGCATATCATGGTCATTGGACAACTACAAAACACATGTCCAATAAAGTACAAAGTTGAATATCGTGGGTGAAAATATTTCAAAACTTCTGTATTGTGTTGTTATAATGTGTTACATTAATAATTGGTCAATTGTATTCAGTCATTAGTGCATAATTAGTCAATAATAATTAGTCAATGGGAAAGTATAATTTCTTGGTGTTTCATTGAAGTAAATCTAATCCTTTAATTCATGGTCCACAAGGGACTACTTTTTGTTAAATGTGTGAAAATTTCAGAGCATTCCATTGTGTTACACATGAGATATTAATTAAAGTTTAAGTGCTTTCAATTTCGGAAGCATTACTGATCATTTATTTATTGTGGTCACTTCCTTACATGCCATTTACACTTAAGGCTAGGAGTGAAATACACATTAATTGTCTTTACTCAAGATAACCTAAATATTTACTACTTTGCTGAAAGTGGTAAATAATTGACACTCAATGAACATTTCAATTGTTGTGCTATCTGGGTTGATCTGGCCCAATAAGACCTTTTATTGCAGTCTATCTGAGTGCTTGTTGGCCTTCTTATCTTTCCATTGCTTATTTACGTCTGTCAACTCAGGGTTCAGAAGGTTAGAATTGCATTTTTAATAAAAACATTGCTTGATAAGAACATATGGATGTACTGTCTAAATGCCGTATTATAAAGACCAGAATGGCATTTCCTGCATGTTTTGTTTTTAAATAAGCAGGGAAAACACAGTGACAGCTCTTTGTGTTCTTTAATTTTCAGTTTTTGTTTCTAATCTTTTGTTTGTAACTAATCCTTTGACGCTGATGAATTGTTCAGAATTACTGATCTGAAATGATTGTTTGCCAACATTCTTTAAGCCTCAGTGAGGTTGATATTTGTGTACCTAGAAACTAAAATGAACTTTCTTTGCCCAGTCAGCACCCGAAATTAGAAAGGTCTGTGAGTTTGGCCTAATTATAGTGGAGGGTTCATTCTGCACAATTACCCACAGGTCTGGACACTGCCTCATTGTAAATGAGAGTAAATGCTAAAACCTTCGTTATCCGCACCACACAGTTCTTAACATGCAGAACAATGTGAAAAATATATTTTTTAATTGTTTTGGGTGGATTTTCTTCATGGTTTTTCATTCGATGAGCTTCAGATGGCACTGCAATGGCTTCTGAAGCTCAGGTGAATGAAAGTGAATGGGTTTTGTTTGAATTTGAGTCTGGTACCAAACATTCACCTTGGTAAGCTCTTTCTTTTTCTGGATTATCCCTGTAGAGCACGGTTTTCACACTTTATGCATTCCAGATGCAAAAAGGTTTCTTTTGGGGCTGCAACAGGAAAAAGATGGGTGCACTATGAACCTGGAGAAGTTTCTGTTCTTTTATCTCTTGATATTTGCTCCCCCTCTCTTTGAGATGTAAATTACAGAAAAATCTCAAATTCAAATGCAGTGGTTGAATTGCTGGCATCAGCGATTACTTATCGTTTTTGATCTGCTGTTCAGTAGCTATATGGTCATTGTGGTATAACATGATCATAGATTTATGCTTTTTTTGTCAAAATTCAATTTGCATGCTTTGCGGATCATGTTCTGTGAAGTAGGAGCTAAATATAACCTTTCTGAACTGATGCTTTTGCATCTCCTTTATCCTGCTGAATTTCTCTTTTTAGAACATCTCATGTGCCTGATAAATGTTCTTACAGATTCTGCCTTTATTTTGCAAGTAAAAATATAACTTTGAAGTTGTGTAAGCCTATCCTTACATGTGATGAGGTTTTGTGTTAAAATGTTAATTCTTCTCTTAGAGTTACAACAAGTATGGCAGGCTTATAGCAAAAAAGAGGTCATTGTCATTGCTTTTCAGTTCACCAAGCTACTACTAACTTCTGCTTCTAATTTGCTAGCCTTTGCTATCTCAGTGTCTTACAATGGGCTCTGTTTTGAGGAAGCAAGAGCACTTCTTTAGCACAAATGGAGCTGTAAGGGTATATTTGTATTTATATTTGTTTGCACCAAGGTTTGTATTTTCACCCCCTGTTGTGCTGGTCATTTTGGGCTATGAATCGGTGTGAATGCATGGTACAGTGGTATTTTGAGTAGTATGTTTAGGAGTTCTGAAAATTCTACCACCAGAAACCTGGTCTAGGCACAGTGACCACTATGCTCTAGCAAAAGCAGAGGTGTCAATAGGGGTTATTAAGAGAAAAAATCAAAATGTGCTGCTATCCTCTCACAGATGTAGCAGTATAGTTTTTAAAGCCATCGTAGTGGAATAAATAATCATGATATATTTATTCTACAACCCTTATACATGTTACACTTTCCAATAGTAAACAACAAGGTAAAGCACATATGATGTATGCATTATGCCAATATCTAATTTCTCTCAGTTACAGACCAAAAGAGTTGAAGTCCTGAAATTCACACTGGCAAGGTGGTTCATAATGGTCTGTAGGCCAGCAGCAGTTCTACTTTGCAGAAACATATCATTGGTTGAAACAAAACAGTTAAAAGTATAGTGTATACAATATTGTGGCACAATAGCTTTAAATAAACAAGATGTTGCAAAAACTTGTGAATCATGTTAAAAATACGTGAACCCATACATAAAAGCATAATCCATTCAAGCCCAGTCAAGCTTCACCTCTCTCAAAGACCAGCTTCTGACATATGTCACTTTTTGAGCTTCCATTTGCCTTCTTTTATCTGTCAGTGACAGAATTGGATGACTCAGCTTTGTCATTTAAACATGTGAACCATAAGTTGTCCATTCTATCAATGTTAGATGGCTTGTAATGAAAAATGCCTCATGACTCATGTTTGCTAGCTATCCACGGCCTGCAGAATTCCTTAAATCTCACCAACTTGCTTTTCTTCAAAATTTCTCGGGTGACCGTAAGCGGAAAGAATCGCATTTGTGGTGCAATTATACCGTGACGGCTGACTGGACCAAATACTTCAAGACACCTTAAAAACTTCAGTTCAGTATTCAGCAGTGGTAACCTGTCTCACCATGAAAGTGTGGACAGGCAGATGAGAATTTTCTATTTGGCCGTTGCTCAGCATGTCCTCAATCTCATGGCCTTGCTGTCACAGGACAGAGCCAGTTTACTGCTTGGCCTCTCCAGTGCAGCATGCTATGGCTAGAATATTTTTTTTTTTTTTTTGGGAATAGGCGCCATAGGAGCCAAAATGACGTAGCCTCAGGCTGCTGTTCTCCCCATGCATTCACGTTCACAGAAGAAGACTTTAATGAAAACACTGTTGGGGCGCCTGCAGCAAGGACTGTCGTTAAGTGAGGTGCGCTCCTTGATTGCCCCTTACTCTGCGTGGGTTTTGCTGCACTGATTATCCACTGGCAGCTAAGAGCAAAGCCTGGACCACCCGGTTTAAGCTGTGGTATTGCACACTGGAATGTGTACACCGTTAACCCGGAGTATAAGCCCTCTAGCCCCACTCTGTGTCCACAAAGCACTGGCTTAACATTAGTCCAGGGGGTCATATCCCAACTTAATGGTGCTAGCCCTCACAAAACTATACTGGGTAGGCAGGTTAAATAGTCTGAAAACTGCAACCCCCTCCTCCCTTGGTGAGAGGCTAAATGCTGTACGCCACTTTTTTACTTATAGTAAAACAAAACAACAAAAAACGCTTATTTGTGATGTGTCATACTCGCTTTAAATCCGGACATGAAAAATAAAACTGTAGGCAAAGTGTTCCGTCTCTCGGTGAGGGGCCGGAGCTGACAGTGCAGGTGAGGTGAAGCAGCAGGCCATCGCCGCAGCTACCTGCACCCATCAGCGATTCTGCTGCAGAACGGATAAGGAAACTGCCGCAAGGTCACAGATTAAAAGCGAGCGGCGAGCTGAATGAGAAGAGAGACCCGCTGGGCCCGAAAGGAGTAACACAGCGCAGAGCCTTACCGCTGGCACAGAGATGGATTCTGAGAACAACAATTCTGGTAGGGTGCCTTTTATGTGTGTGTGTGTGTGTTTGTATGTTTGTGTGTATGCTTGCATGAAGAATGCCAAGGACGTTACCCCCCACGCGCGCACACATTCACACGCAAACACAAAACACGCACACAAACGTTCACATGCGCACACGCCCCACTTGTCCTTTAGTGCAACAAAATGCTTCTCCCTTGCTGCCCATTAGTCTTGTTTCTTTCTCTAACCTTTTTTTCTGCTCGATTGTGCTTTACTTTTTGAGGTGGGGTAGTGACACACCAGTTTTCACAGGTCTATTGGAAGGGATGGCAGGGGAGAGGGAGACACGGTGGTCTGGTTAGTGACCAGACTGTGTAGAAGTTTTCTACACTTTTAGTTTGCACTAAACCACTAAAAAGTACCTTAAAGAGCCTGCAGAATTCTGGAAAAAGTTCTTGTGGATAAATTACACTAATATTAACTTGTATCAGAGTGATGGCAAAAGCTGCACAAGGTCTAAAGCACCCCTCCTCTTCTGTGAAACATGTTGGTGGGGGTGTTATGGTTTGGGCATTTATGGTTGCCACCACAGGTACTGGCTCGCTTATTTTCAGTAATGATGTAACTTCTGATAACAGCAGCAAAATTACATAGTTCTGAAGAGTACAGAAGCATCTTATGTGCTCAAGTTCTAGCAGTGCCTCCAAACTAAAGCAACTACTAAATCAACAAAGGAGTTTTTCAAAGCCAAAATGGGAAAATTATTATTCTTAATCCATCTGAGCATGTATTTCAAATGTTATAGAGAAGACTTAATGCAACTAAATCCCAAAACAAGTAGGTGCTGAAAATGGCTGCGGTACAGGCCTACCAGAGCATCACCAGAGAAGATGCTCAGCACCTGGTGATATCTATGGGTCATAGACTTCAAGCAGTCAGTGCTTACAAAGGATATGCTGCATGACTAGTGCTAAACATGACTACATGACAAGTCCTACTACTTACAAATAACATGTATATAAATACCCCTAAATAAAAGCCGAGAATGTGCATCTTAACCACATGTGAATTGCTTGATTACCAATCTAAAAGTGGAGTACAGAGCCAAAATTACGTAGAAATAGGTCTTTGTCCATTAGAAAACATCAATACAACATTATTGAGCTCACTGTATACAGTACTATGCATGTACTAAAAATGAATCAAATGTATGAATGAATTCAAAAAGCAGTGATTTTGTGACTTCTCAGGTCCCTGGCTGGAACCTGCCAGAATGAAATCTGCAGCATTGTGTGGGGCTATTTCAGTATCAGCAGTCAGCCAGCTCCACACCTGAAAGGCTCCCTTTATTGTCTTTTTGAAAGGCGTTTGTCGGAATGTGGGCAGCTACTGTAGCGTGCACAGGGAAGGTACGGGGCTGGTTGCCGGGCAGCAACAGAGACGAGGTCATCTGCTGTCTTTCATGCATGATTAAGCCCTTCATCAACAGACTGCAGAGGGATGCCGGCCTCTAGCTCCCTGATTGGAGAGAAGCCACTGTTGCTTCTCTGGGGTCTGTCAGATCTCAAACAGACCACCAGGGATAGAAAATATTACAGAACTAATATATCTGTATGCTGTATGGGCAGCATATACGAAGTATACAGAAAATCAAGAATATGACATTTAAGAATACTGTATGCTTGGTACTAAATTCATCCTGAATTCTGATGTGTTGGATTATACAGTATCAGATTGACATATGCCTATAATTTATAGTTTATGACTGTATGACCATTTTATATTAAAGGGAGTAGCTGGTAGTTGGGAATTGCATTAAAGGGAGAATGCAAACCACACATCACTTTCTTGTTGGCCAGCCAGAACAGCACTTATTGTAATGCAGCTTACTGTTCAGCCTGCATTCCTGAGCTATTTGCTTAAATACTTTTCAGTATCGATACTGATGAACTGCCAGAGCTGTGGCATTATCGCACTGTGGGCAATTTCAGATTGAATATTGCAGTATTCACTGATGGAAATTCCAAGGTGAATCTGAGTTTTCTTTAGAAAAAAAAATGTATTCCTGAATTTCTGTAGGCCTCTAGACCATATGTCTGGAATTTGGCCATACCCATGCTTATGCTGACATTTCATTGCACTGTTATCTGTTATATAAATACAATACTGGATTATATGTTCTCTAAATTCAGCAATGTATGAGACCACATTTACATTCTGATAACTCAATCTTTTGGATAAGTCACTAATGAATTTGACTTGACTATAAGGTTCTTCTCATGAATCACTAATGCGCAATGTGATGCATGACATCTTTGTATTTTGCTTGGTTAAAATTGAGAAGGATGAAAAAACACTTTGGTACAATTATGTAATTTATGTAAGGATTTATTCCTAATCCCTTCCCTTTCATTTATGTATAGTGTTGTATATATTTATGTGTTTATGCACACACGCACAAAGTATTATTTGTGTGTACAGCTAATAAATATCATATTTGCTCAGAAACTATATAAATGTCAGCTTTATTTGAAAGACTGAAAACGAAGGAAATTTCAAAGGATTCAATGGTGTGCAAATTAAAAAAGGCTTTAGAGGAGGAGAAAGCAAGAAGTGGCATTAACAGTGGCATGTGATTTACTGAAAGAATGTGGTTAATATAGTCGCTTTTCCACCGCGTGTTACGGGCTCGACTCGACTCTGCTTGACTTTTTTGGTTTTCCATCGGGAAAAACTTGTGGATAGTACTTGGTACCTGGTACTTTTTTTGGTATGACCTCCGTTGAGGTTCCAAGCGAGCTGAGGCGATACCAAAAGGTTACATGAAAACACTGCAGACCACTGATTGGTCAGAGATAATCGTCACTAGAATCGTCGCTTTTGCGCAATCAGAGTCGTCTCGATGTCTGAGCTCTGATGTAGGATTTCCCAAACTCTCCTGTTTTTGTCAGCAGTCTTTTGTCTTGCTGCCTCTTCTGAAACAAAATTTGTCTCCTTGCTGTGACAAACAGCCACATACCGAGAATCAAGTACACCGTCCCTTTGATATTCTCCATTGTTCTTGTGTGTGTCGCGTTGAAGATGATGTCACGGTAGTTTCATGCGGCGTTGCTATGACGACCAGCTACATTGACGGGGGTACTATCTGCAGTGGAAAACGAAGTACCTGGCACCGAAAGCGAGTAGAGTCGAGTAGAGTCAAGTCGAGTTGAGCTGGTACCATGCGGTGGAAAAGCGGCATATGTGCTTCTAACTGCTGCACTCAAACAGCAGAAAACAGCCCAGGTCTGTCTTGTGTATATGAGCTGGATTATGTTTGTGGCCTCTCATTCTGGCAAGGCCTCTTGTGTTCTGATCCATCAAGAAATTGCACTCAAAACATCTTTAATCTTGAGTTGGTTTAAGCTCGATAATATGATGCCTAATGCATAAAGCACAGCTGCAAATGGCTCTACCGAAAGGGAAGAGGTTTACAATCGCTCAAAGGCAACCTATGGTACTCCATAGGTTTTCCTTTTGAGCCTCAATCATTAAAAAAACGATTTCACATCAAAGCAATCGCACGTTCTGAGAGTACTAGAAGGCAACGGTAGGGAATAAATCGGATGTTTTCTGTCAATTTCAAAGGAATTTCTGACTATGTAAGCTGATAAATTCTTTGATGGGGTGGGTAATGTATTGCTAATGATGTATGTGAATGGTGAAGAAGCTGTGTGTGTGTGTGTTTTATTTTTTGATCCGGTATGACAGAGCTGAAGTGCAGATCATCTCCTCAGACTGAGGCCTTGCCCAAAGACACGCTCCAAATTCAATCTGCAGTAGTGTCCATTCTGTTCGGTTCCTGCACCAATGTGAATGCACCTCTGTCTGTTTGTGTTAATTATGTGCTAAAAAATGTTCCAAATGCAATATTCCTTAATATAGTAACAGTCAAGAAATTGAATTTAATATGGCTGCCTGACACTTGTATACACTTGAAATTTTAATATATTTTTGTTATAATATATTATATTTTTTTCCTTCTGTTAATTTCTCTCAAAGGGTAGCTGAAATGCAAATTAATCTTATTTCATGAGCAACGGTTGAAAGCTGAGGTTTTTCCAGAGTATAGAGAAGAGATTTAATTGAATCTTACTGTACTTAGATGGACGATAGCTGTAAAAGGTTTGTGCTTGTTGGTGCTTTTATTTTATCTTTCAAAAATTAAAACAGACAAAAAATAAATCGCATAGTTGCAGGATAGCAAAATTCCATACTCTTCCGTCCTGGTCATCCTGAGGACCCAGAGTAGCCTGTGCATCACTGACATTCAAGATACTCAATGTATGAGACTGCCAAGCTCATTGGCTGCATGGACCCACAAGTTAACATTTTTATCCTTCTCACTGTGCATTTGTTCATGGGTGTGTATAGATTTGATCTGCTCCTTAGCAACCCAGATCATTATTATAGCTATTATATAACTCATTTAATCACCTCTCAGCACTGCGAGTGTTCGTAACTTCACCATATATGATAAATATGTAATTTTGTTGTGATTTACTGTATTATGAAATAGAGAAATGAAGTTACAGGTTTCTTGTTGGGTAGCTGATGCAGATGTTAAATCACCGGGCTATGTCTGCTGTCTTGAGCAACCCTAGTCCAGAACATGTTCCTCCTCTCTTGAATTCAGCCACACTCTAGAACTAGGCAGTGGAATCAAGACAATAATTTATCAAATTAGGTAGATCTGAGGTTTGAATGAAAACCTGCAGACACTGTGGCTGACGGGGCACAGAGTTTAGGAATCCAGCTCAGACTGCCTTGACTTGAGCCGCGGGCTGTTAGCAAATCATTGGGATTTGACAATTTAATGTTGTCAGAAAATAGAGCCGTGGAAGCAATAAAACAAATATATAGCCCATTACATTAATATTGACAATGGATGTTTGTTTTCAGTAATTGTTTGTCTCTTGAAATATGGTCTACTAGGCAGTTTTAAGGCTCCGATTCAATCAAAATCTTGACTCGCCAGCTATAATCGCGTCCTGCAAGCCAGCAATAGCGATGTTTCACTGTCAGGTCAATCTCATAATAGTCAGACATATTTTATTTGGGCCATGAGCACTATGTCTGATTTAAGTTCAGGCTCTTATATTCATGGTTGTTCGGTCGACTTTATGCCTGGATCTTTTTTCTCCTTATTTGAGCCATAAACTGTGAGGTTCATTATAAATAAAAGTTAACAGACAAACATATTTCTTCACTGACTTAGTTCAAGGAGTTGCTTTTTTTCTCGTACTGTTGTACAATACAGATATTTCTCCTGGGTGAAAAACATTGGTAACTGACTTTTTGAGTTGAAGGTAATGCTCCACACAAAATAAATCCGCATTTTATGGTGTTGTGTTTTGCATTCTTTCATTTTTCATCCTCTATCAAAAACTTGGCCACATTTTGTGATTTCACTCACCTTTCGTTCTTGTTTTAAAAAAATGTTAATTCAACTCCAGTTGTATTCCTCACCGATCATAATTGAAAAAATCTTGATAATTTGACAATTCGTCATCATTAATAAACTTGCTCTGTCTTATTGTGTGGTCATGAACAGTGACATCAGCTGAGGCTAGATAGGCCTGCAGCTCTTTGTATGTTCTTCTGGGATCTTTTTTGTATGCAATAATAGAGGGGAAATCAGGAAGGGGAAAATATTTGTTCACAGTAATGTAAGTAGCAGAGTGTCCACTAGTTCACGATCTGCAAGAAACTGGCTTTCTATGTCATTCCTGATTAAAAAAAAAAATCTGCAGAGGTCCATGTTGCAGTAGTGCTGGAGTGCTACCCTGGAACAGTTTATATAATGAAAATGTTGATGGACTAGTAACAGATTCATGCATCAGAAAATGCATGCACCGTTGGTTTATTTCCTCAATTTAAAGCAGTTTACCTGTGTTGCCTGATTTCAACAATCTCTTTACCACATCTCAACACGGAAAAAGTAAAAAATAGATCATAGCCTCACTGTACTGCGGCTGAAGATATTGCTTTCATGAATGCAGGCTAGCAGTTTGTACCTTTAAGTCCAGGCATTGGAATATGACCAGGGGGTCATGCTTTTAGAATGGACTGAATGCTGCAATTTTATCCCTCAAAATTGTGCTTTTGTAAGCCTGTCATCATGGACAAAAACAGCAATTGGATGATCCATTTTCCAGCTGGCAATAGTGGCCTGACTAACGGTTAGCATTGTCCAACATTATCATGGACATGGAAAGCGGAGGGAACCTTGCCAGCCATGGCCACTATCCTTATGTGCAAGGACCCACATCATTTGCACTAGTGTCAGCAGTGGGAGCTAAAGGACAGGGAATCAATCTGGAGGGAAGATTAATTGGACCCTGAGGTTTAGCGGCATGCTGTGCTCATAAAAAGGGGTTGTTGCCAGTGAGGAATATTCTTCATGCTTTATTAATGACTCTCCAAGCAACCCAACAAAGTCCTTTTTTCCCGTGCCCTTTCTGAATTTTAAACACCCTCTGCACAAAGCCAGGTAATCTTTCCTCATCAGCTGTCAATGCATTTCTCCTCCTGGGCTCTGAGAGGCATGACTGAAGAACTGGCAGATCTATGGCTCTATTTGACTGAAGGTAGGCACACTCTCTTTGCTATGATTGCCCAGGTCTGACAGGAAGAGATTATGTATCAGACACTTATGAGGTTGGACAAAAACCAAAGAGGAGGCTGTTAACGGGTTCATCGAAAACTGAGAGGTTGTTTAGGAGCATAATTGGAGTCCTGTGTGACTGTAGAATGCAAACGGGCGTGGATACCATCATTTGAGAATGAGGTAATTTGGTGGAGCGGCTGAGTAAGGGAACATCCATCTCCATTTGAAGTGCTGGATAGCATGCTATCTCTCACCACTCCTTTGGAATAGCAATGATTCTTGAGGAGGTACCCACTGTCCGTTTATGCACTTGTTTGTGTGTGTGTACATTTGTATGTGCATGTACTATGGCAGTTGATTTGGCCATTACTTGGCACTTAATTTCACAAGGTGAACTGTTTGTTGTTGAAATGGAGGCAGCCCCCCCCCCCCCCAACCCCACCCAAAAAAAGTCCAGTGTGGGATTTGGAGCCTTCTTTAGATCTGTACAGAAGTTTGCCGTCCTGCTTACTGAAGCGCAGGAGTGGATGCTGTCAGAAACCAAAACCATCTGTCCTCCCACGCATGCTGCAGGGCTCTGCAGTTTCAATGTCATCTCCCTGACCTTTTCCAACTGAGGCTGTCTCAGCCCTCCCTCGTGTTGCCTGTTTACGGAATTTCCCTCATAAATTGTTGAGGTGTTCACATCAGGTCTCCCTGCTGGCTAAGGAAAGGACATCAACTCGGTCGGAAAGCATTTCAGCGCAGTGTTTATGGACTTTGTTATCTCAGGATAATAGCACCCAGTGGTAGTCATTAATGGCCCCATTAGGTTTTTGTTGCCAGAATCAAACTGCAAATTTCAAATGTCCTTCCAGGTCACAGGAGTTACGGAGAAACTGCACAGATGTGGGAACAAATGGCTGCCATGAAAAACGTGCAGTTCTACTTTATTTGGAAATTGGAATTGAATTGGGTTGGGATAGTGGTTGACTGGATGTGTATACAAAAATCTGCAAGAATTCATTTGAAGCAGAAAGCCTAATTACCAGGCGGAGAGTACATTCCTGGCTGAATTAATTAGGTGGACAGATTTACTGGTGTCCTGACTTACTCTCATAAAGTAGTTCACAAAGGCAAAATACACATAGATACATTGCAGTTTGCACATAAATAACAAGCACATATACCATGAATCATCCAGCTCCTATTCACAAATTCTAAGTGTGAATTTATTAATATTATCAGAATTGATGTGGTGCACCCACCAGAACATAGCTAACTCACTAACAGAATTCTGTTAGTACAAGATCCATCACTCAAATGTTAGTCCTGCATATATATATTATTCATGCTTTTTCTCATGCTAAATAAAATAATATTTTTAAGCCGAGGAAGCCTTGCTTGTACACAACACTTCATCAACAATAGACTACATGGTTAGGAGTATGTAGGGCTGAATACAAAAGTTTGAAAAAGGACTGCCCATCAGTGCTCATTGGATTACACAGGATGTATAAGGGCCAAATAGTTCAGGAAACATGCAATTTCATGGTATTTACAGTAAGGGAAGTATAAGTAGTGTTCTCCAGTGTGCATGCAAGCTCTTTGAATTCATTTCTGTTTTCCTTATTTCAAACAGGTGGGGTTACAAGGTTAAAAAGAAAAGCAAGGAGGCAATCTCAAGGTGCATGAAATAAAGCACTTGTTTATCAGACCCACCAGGATTTTGAGGGGCTTTTTTTGTGAAAATGACTTAATTTGCAGCAGCTTTTTAAAAATGCGATATAATTTGTGGTGTTTTTTGTGTTGTTGTTTTTTTTACGTTCATTGTGGGAATTAATGTAAATTGCAATCAGTGGCAAAAATGTTGTTATAAAAATATTATAAAATGACCATGCAAAGGCATATCTATGGTGCACTGGCAATCTCTGTCTTTATGCACTTTTGCCGAATTTGTGCACCTTCACCTGTATTTGTTATTCTAAAATGTGTTTGGGATGTTTCTGGGTGTGGTTCCAGAGCCTGTGGTTTGGGATCAGTTTTCAGCGGTGTCTGTTGCTAGCTAGCTAGTTGCTGCAATGGCTGAGGCGAAGCCTAGATATAGTGAAACAAAAAGCTATGTTACATAGCTAGATGACCAAAGTCGGGTACTCGGGGAGAGTGGGCAGGGTTGAAGATGGAGGAGGCGACTTATAAACACAGGACCACAGCAAGGCTAAAAAATCCTGCATATTATGCGTTTAACAAAAATTTAAATGAACTCTAAATATTTCAAACTTTGAACATTCAACCACAGTGAGAACAGTTCATGTTATTCATGCCAGTGTGATCAGTGCGGAGGTGATTTTTTTTTTCCTGCAAGAAAGCATTTTTGTTGATGTATGTTTTTATTGGATAATGGTCGATAATTATGTCTCTGCGTTAGACAGTTTATGCATAGATTGTGATTGCATTTTTTTAAAACATTTTTTTCTGATTTGACCAGTATATGCAGAAATATTACAGTGATGGTGGCCTGAAGTGCTTTTTTAAAAATTTGCTATCTCTAATCCCAGATTTGGAATGCCCAATTTGGTAATTATGTACCAAGTGTGCCCATATTATATGCTTGTACATAGTTTGGTGAAAACAACTCAGGGTTATCCTCTGGAACATGCAGAGCCAGCCAGATGTTTCTTTTCACATTGCAGGAACAAGCTGCACATGCGCAGAGTTAGGATGGAGGAGACCCAATCATATACATGCACAGAGAACAAGCCACAGGTGCTCGGATGTCCAACAAGGGGGGTCGGTCGAGTGAACACTGAACACTACTATCCCTACTGACTGAATCCCAATGAACTGAATTGCAATGCCAATCGTGCTCCACCTCTGCAGGGTTGCCGGCCATAGTCAGATCACTGCACTTTTACCTAGTGAGCTGCCCAGCATCCCCAGCCTGAAGTGCTTTTAAATTTGAAAGAATGGCTGCTCTGTGAAATTCATCATATTGAAGGGTATGGGGAGCATGGGCAAAAAGGTATATATAGGTCACATGGTGGTTGGTCTCAGTATTCTGCCTTTGTACTCCTGTCCTGAATAGATGGTCTGGCTTTTGAAATTACCACCTGGCCCAGGAATGGATATCCAGGGATTTAAGAAGTCTTCCTATTTCTGATGCCATGCTGCACAGATAATAGGAAGCCTGGTGTTTGTTCTTATGTCTATAAAGTCCCCAGAGATGAGGAAAGGCTAGTGTCATTTATAGATTGACTTGGGTTTAATATGCTGGCAGCATGGGAGAACTCAAAGCAGTCAGATGTCCCTCAGACGTTGAAGATGGTGCAGATTTTTTTTTTGATTGCAGGTTTAGACAAACATTCATTAACCTTTGGTAACCTTGTAATAAGAGATGACCTTGGGGCCTCAGCCCTAAGGATTAGAGATCATTCAGAACTGGAAACCTCAGGGGATGATGGACAGGCAAGATAAGGGAATAGGCTGCAGCTGCAGGTCAAAGACAAGGCAGTAACACGGGTCTTTAGAACGTCAGTGTCCTCCCATTCATACAGACCTGTAGAATGGACCCATAGCACACTAAAAACCATAACAAAGCACGCTGATTATGCCAGGCACTGCAGGGAACAGACATAAGAGAAGATTAGGTTCCCCAATGGAAAGGAGCAGGGGAATTCCAAGGACACTTTCCATATTCAGGTCCATCTTAAAGTCCTTTTCTGAGAATCACCAGAGATTAAGACCAGCAGAGCACTGGCAACCGCTAAAATTACTTTTGAGAAAACGTCATTGCCTTATAAATTTAGATAGCAGCAGGGCTGTGTTGTATTGTGCTATGCAGACAGAGATTTATAGGTCATCATCTATTTTACATGTGGCCTTCCCTTCAAGGTTCACAAATCTTGGTGCCATACAGGGGACACCTGAAGCAACTGGATGAAGTACCACAGTGTCAGCTTTTATGCAATCAAGCAGTTGTGTCTGTTGATTTAGAGAAGAAGTAATAATTTGAGACTCGACTATGGTTATAGCATTCAGTTTTGGAATTTTCTGCAGTCTGTGTTTTTGTCTGTATGACTGTGTTTCAGAATCATTGCTAGCAGCACTCCAAGCAGGGTGTTATATAGTATGTGAGCTCTCACAAAGAATTTTACTATAAATAATAATGCCCAGCGTTTGATTTTCTGGCAACTTTGGTTATTATGATGCACAATTGTACATTTTGACATTTTATATAGAACAACTAAAGCGTTTTTTTTTTTTTTTTTAACAAAAAATCCATATGTAGAGATTAATATTTAGTATTTGTGGTCTAAGCCCACTGAACTTGGGTGGGCAGAGCAGGTTGGAAGAACAGGCCAGTGGTTTTATGTTAGAATTCAGTTGTTAAGAATTAGTCTAAACTCCTTGAAGGTGAGCGTGGTGAGTGGACTGGTTTTGTCACTTAGCTGAAGTCATGCATGTCTCAATTTTTCCTGGTGCTGGCAGTCGGCAAATGTTATGAGCTTATCAGAGATAGCTATTTACCTGAGAAATGAGACAAAGTAACCAACAGACATTCTCCTGTATACAGGTCTGTGTACAGTAACCAATCTTTAGTAGTAAACCACTAGGTTTTCACTTTATAAAAATGGAAAGTGAATTACTCATTTATTGTGTTGATTATTGGACTTGTGGAACCATGTTGCTTTTGGTGTATTTAACTGTAGCAGCAAAAAGATGCAGTAGCTTTTCTTTTTTGGCTTGGAGGTAAGAGACAGTTAAAAATAACATGCATCCAGACATATTTAGTAACAGCTAGCTAAGTAAGACAGTAAGTACCCTAAACATATATAATAGGCAATGTTGTTACCTAGCAGCACTAATTTATTATCCATCATGCTATCTCTTTCTATTTACATACTGTATATTCAGATTTTTATGGTATGAAATTAACCAAGAAGAAGCCAGTCAGGATTTTAATGTGCATTATTTTGCGCTGTAACACTTAGGACCTCCTAACTAATGCATTTCAATAACACTCACATAGCTGGATAAAGCGTAGCAGCATTCTTGCCAGATCTGCATGGTTGTCTTTCTTGGCCAGTCCCTTGGGTCCTTGTCACAGTAAGCCATGTGCAGTGTGTGACTGATGGGTTTCCCTTTTGCACAATATCAAACCACTCCTCCTCCCCCCGCACTTTCCATACATTGCATTTAATGAAATGTCACTGCAAAATCCTATCATAATCTTCACATGCAACACTGGGTAGACACATGCAAATCTATTTTCCGTGTGTCCACAATGATTGATTGCAATTCTGTATGTCTCTGTCAGCACTAATAATGTCTCGACTTAGTCGTGTCTGTGAAAAAGCAGCTTATAAAATGTGATAATTTTGGAAATATAACATTGGCAGTCAAGTGACATTTCATCATAAACCAGCTTTTTTTTGCTCCTGAGGTCCCAAGAATTAATCGGAGCAACACTTTCATCATCCAGCTTAGAAATCACATGGATTTTGCAGATTAAAAATGTACTGGCATGGAGCTCCACACACTAATTGAAATGTTCCAATGATGAGTACCACTCGGGTCTACTAAAAGGGAATCTTGTAAAGATACCTTGCCCAGCACAATTAACCTTGTTGGAAATTTTGTTACTGCTTTGTTCAGAAAGCAGCTCTTGTTCTTTTAAAATATTCTCAAAATATATGAGCGAATGGAACATATTGTTAAATTCATTTTCAAGAAGTTTCGATCTTAAACTCTGTACGTAGAGTCATACTGAAAAACATGAAATAGTTCTTAACATTACTGAATAACCCATATAACTGGATCTTATTAATTTTATGATCATTTAGTGTAAAAAAGACAAATGATAAGCAATACAAAACTATTAAAGGTTATGAGTATTGTACAGAGAGTACAGTATGTGGCCTTCACAAGGGTTTATTTGACATAATAAGGACCACCAAATATGTAATTCTGTAATTCACATTAGCCTACCCCCCATTAATTCCATATTTGCAGAAGGCCACATTGCACCATAGCTGCTGTAAATAAAGGAAATGATTAACCTTGGCTCTCGCTGCTCTCTGATCCATTGTGACCTTGACAGCTCCCAGGGAAAGATGTAGTGCACATGATGGTCATGCAGGAAAAATGTATGCGACCTTCCATTATTTTCCTTCACAGCAAAGCGTGTATTTCACTCTGCCCAGTGGTGCTTTCTTCCTCACCATGAAGCCAAGCTCCATCAATGAATTACAGAAGACAAGATGAATATGATGTCCCCTTTCTATGTTTACGCAGGGATTGCCTGTCTCTCTTCTGGCATTTTAATTGAACGCTCAGTGAGAGGATTGGAGAGGATGTGGTCCGCTTCGGTAGGCCATGGAAATTAATGATGTGATGGTCTTGGGCCGTCGGTCACAAGATTGTCATTTCAACACATAAATGCAGTCCATTAGTGGTCCTATCATTGGCCCATTCATTATTATGCTTTTCTATGTAAAGCACATTAAAGGCATCCCTTTTAGTAGAAACAAGGATTTGCCTGTGGTATACACATAATGTATTAATATTGAAGTCAAGGTCTTAGTCTAGGAAGATACTGATCCTACTGGATCACAACTCGGAAAAGGGTTTGGACGGAAGAAAATATGGTCCATTCCACTTTTAAAAGAAATGCTGGTTGCATTGATTTTTAGAATAGGTTAGTCAGTCTGGAGTTAGGAGAGTGAGTATTAGGCAGGGAGTTATTTCCAGAGCTCTGGAGCCTAATCTTTCATGGCTCCTAAAAAAAAGATCATGTGCATGCTTACTTTTCAAAACAAAACACATTTATATACCTGGAGGGGCTTGAAAGGAACGACCCATCATGCTCACACAAAATGTAACAGAGATTAATATCCCAGGGGAGAAGGAGGGAAGCAACATCCATTTTGTTTTAGAGTAGCAGGCATGGACTCCATTTGAAACCTAACTCTAATTTTCTGTCAATGCTGCATGCTGAATTTTATGCTATTCTGTCCTTTGTTGAGGGGATTTGGTTTCTCCTAGTGCAAGAATAAATTGTAAAGTGCAAGGTGCAATTAAAGTGGATGTTTCAAAAATAAATAATTAAGGTCTTTTACGAAAGCAGCTAAATCAATGTATGCTTAACTACTAGCAGGAAATTAAATTAACAACAAAATAATCCAATCTGATCAAGAGTGATTTTTATTTTCTTCATCGTCTTGGTAATGAAAAGGACAGGGAGGCTGAGGTAATTCACTGCCCAACCGATAACCCCTCTTCACTACTTGAGGCAATTTGACAAGTGAACGGCCACACATAAACAGTCTTGGGTCCACCCTTCCTTTCCGCTGTGGTATATTGATGCATCCCTCTCTTCGATCCTGAGGAGACATCCCATAAGGCAACCCGATACGCTCCAACCGGAGATCGGTAACGACAAACCGGCCTTCCAGCCACATGGGCTGTTAATTAGAGACTCGGGTGAGCGACCGCGCCGGCAGACTGCTATCTTTCACCGAGGACGAGATTCGACCCAACCCGGCGAGCAGGGAGGGAAGTTGAGCTACGTTCCACAAGCCTAGAGGCTGCAGCCCGACGGATTCTCCCCAGCATCTGTGGCCATGAGACGGTACATGCAGGTTTCTCGCTCAGAGGCTGACGGAGCCTTCACCTACAGCCGCGACAGGGAAACAAGCCCTTTCTTGAATTTGGGTAGGTCAGCCGCAGAGCTGGTTAACGGGCCACCAGGGCTAGAGGAGGTAAAGCCTCCTGATTCATGTCGGAATAAGCAAATCACCATTAGAAAGTCATTTTCCGGGAGCTCTCGGAAAGTACTTCTCAATGGTGTGCTCGTTCACTTATGAGTGATTTGTCACTCTTGAAGCAAGCTCATGCATTGTAGCCTTACTATAAATGCTGTGCCTTTCTCTCTTCAACTGTAGCTGATATGCCTTCTTTGTTCTTTCTTTCTTTCTTTTTGTCATAGGAATTTTTAAAAATCTTTTCGGAAGCAAGAGGTTAGTGTGACTTTTGGGAGTAAGCCAGGTTGTAGAAAATGTTGCTTCTTGTGTATTTAGCAGGTCTCTTCATTCAAGGAACAATCGAATGCAAAATGATCCAGCTTTCTGGTACCTTCTTTGTGCTTTCCATAGCAACTGTGTAAAATGAGGGGCCAGGAGGTGAATATTCTGAGTAATCGGCAATTCATTTTTGATGGGGAGATGGAAAACAGGATGAGATTGCTTCATTTATTGTTCCTGCCTCCAAGGTTTTGATGGAAATTGATTAATTTGTCCCACCATGCTGTTTTAAAAGATGTCCCAGTGGCCCTAATGTATACATGTGTTTTGCCAGTCACTGTGAACATGACTGGCATACAGGGTGTTTTTCCATTTTCTTTCATTCATTTGTTTTGTGAATGATTTAAGACACAAATTTATGAAGGGAGGGAGTCTGTTTACAAATGTAATGTTGAGAGTGTTCAGAAATTTTCCCTTGATCAGGGTGTTATTAAGGGGGGTGCCAGATTGTCTCTGGCCTTGCTCACACTGGGTACAGACAGCTGAGGCTCGTAGGGTCAGGCGGCATGAGGATCACGGGGGCCCTGCGAGCCCTTCACCCTGACCTGAAGGTTTGCTTCACCCCTCTCAGGCCTGCCGCCAGCATGGCCAGGATCACATCCGAACCCCAAAAAGTGTGTGCGGTGCCGACCCCAGGATTGCTTTTCTTTTGCAAACGGGGCGTAACTTTGTCGTGTGCAAAACGTGCCGGATGCTGAACCAGGATCAGTGCAGACTGCAACTGGGGGAAGATACCGAGCTGTGATACTGAGTTTGGAAGGTTACAGCTTTGAAAACGGGCCTTTTGCAGGACTGACGTTTCATTGACCCATGATTGTGTGCTGTTGATCCAAGTTTGTAACATATGCCTCAGTTGCAGTGTCTATGTAATACTGATGCAAGTGTGTTTCAGAAGTGTTGCCTGGGTGAAGTGCTGGTGGAATATTGATTTAGGTGGGGTACAGATATTGCTCTGGCAAGGCGCATTACAGGTGTTATTTAAACTCTGCTGTGTTACAGGTGCACTGAACAGGTGTGGTACAGGTTTGCACAAGACAGTATGTACAAGAACAGTCCTCTCCCCACTCAGTGTCCAGGGAGAATGCCCTGACCCAGAATGAATAAGGTTGTTTTTCCGCACACTTGCATCTTCCATCTGCTGTTTGTTTTTAGTGGATATAGGCCGACTGGTGGAAATGTATTTCTCTCACCTCGGCTTTTAGCTGCTGTGAATAAATCAGAGGCACTGCCAAGTGGCTTGGTGCCACTCAGTTGGAAGATTCAGTGGCCTGCAGGTTATTGCAGAAAGCTCTTATATTTTTTTTAATTGAAGACACTGAATGCATCTGTGATGCATAGCTGGTGCGTCCGTTTATGAACAGAAGTGTGCTGTGTAGTTCCCTTCAGTCGAGGCAAGACATTCTGGTTACATAATCAGCATAATGTGGTGTAGTAGGTGAAGATTTTGGCTTGCAAAGTAATGGGTTTTATTCTCTCTTGTTTAAAATGAGTAAATCAGTGTGGTCAATATGGATGTGAAAACGTATTGGCCTGGTGGACGCATGCAAAGCAAACTCAGTCAAGCAGCAATACGTGTGTAGTGACATGCATATCGGGTTGTGAAAGGGATATGTCGGCTCGGGCTCTGTCTGGCTGCTCGTATTGCAGCTGTATTTGTTCTGAATCAGTCCCCTCAGCAAACGCTGCCTGCACAAGCCAGTTAAACAAGCACAAGTTGCAATGGCCGCTCTTTCGCTTGTGCTTATCCCTACCGGGTGCGTCATTCCAAGTCTTGATTCAGTGACTAATAAGAGCGGCTGTTGTGTAATGGAAATGAAAGTCCTTGCAAGCCACTGGGAGTGCCACTGTCCTCTGAGAATTGAGCGGAGGGTGGCGGGGGAGGGGGGGGTGGAATAAACGGTTTCAGTTTCCTCTGTGGCACTAAATAATTAATCGGCAGTTGAGGACGCTGCTCGAGTATCCTCAGAGAAGCTTGGTGATTTGGGGCAGGAGAAGCATCGAAGAAACGGCGGCAGTCCAGTCACCAGAGCAACGACAAAAAAGCAGAGGAAGCCTGAGTTTAGTGGCTTTGATTCCCCTCGCAGCACAGGCATGCCGAGGGATGCAGTTAATCACATTTTAATCATAAGAAGTCGCTTGGGAAACATCGGGGGAAATTAGTTTTGGGGATCAGTGTCCTTATAATCCATTTTAATTTACACACGATTATATCGGTGAAATGTTTGCTCTCCTGGCCGTGTCTTTTTACACATGTTGCCAGATCCCTGTGTGTCTAGCTAAAGTAATTTAAACCTGGGGATAATGAAGAGAGCTTTTGCTGCAGTGATTTGACCGTGGGTTCAATCAGTCACTTGTGCTTATCGATGGCAATTCTGTTTGTCTGTGCACAGCGAATGTGTAACCACACATAATCCGCAGTTAAACCCTAGCAACATCAACCTGGTATTTTAATAGTAGTGTCCTTGTTTATTTTTATTTATTTATTTTTTCACATATTTGAGTGAAGCCAGGCCTCTCAAGACAAGAAATTGCACACGATTTGCTCATTTAATCTGACTTAAATCTGTGGTCATCACTGCGAACCACTGGTCAAGTTGCCGTTGACCTTAAATCTGTTGCTGTCATCAAAGTAAAAAATTTGGACTTCAGCCAACTGTCGCAAATAAATAACATAATTAATAACATACACAGACTCATTCATTATTTACCAAAGGCTCTGCCTCCTGTGCTCTAATAAGGGAGGTAATTGCTATGTTCATAATGAACATGTTTAAGCCAGACCTTTAAAGGTTGACTGTCGACGGGACCGTGAAATGAACATTAATGAATTGTATAAATCTGCAGCCCTGCGGGACTGTGCATTTGTATGCTATAAAATGGCTTTGACGGTGTATTTCTGACCACACCTGAGAAGAGCTCTCATTAAACAAACCAAATCCAAGAACGCTGTGCTTCAGAAATGCAGTACAAGCTGTATTTAACTTGCATTAAAAAGAGAATTTCGTCTGCACGTCTGATGGCTGGAGTTACTCGAAAGATCCCTAAGCAGGTGCTGTTTGTAATGTCCATCTCACTCTGGTCAATCTCTCTCTCTTTGTCTCTATCTGGCTATGTATCTCTCTCTCTCTCTTTGTCTCTTTCTCTCTCTTCCTCCTCCCCCCTTTCATATTAGCTATGCTTTATTTCTGGAAATCCATGGCAGTCTGTAGCTCTCTGAAGTCCACCTCTCTTAAAGACCAGCCTGGATACAGGCAGAATGCTTCTCATCAGGAGATTTCACAGATTTAGGGAGGACGGGATTCGTGAATTGCAGTGCTTGCCATCGATCTGCTTCATAGGTTTGAGCTATGCGTCCTTATCGATTTGCACATAAGATCGCGCACAGCTCTATGATTTGGCATTGATCTATGGTGTAAGGCCTTTTCTTGCCACGTGACCTTTAGAGCACAGTCGCCGGTTTCCGTCCGTTACGTGTAATCCGTAAACTGCACTCAGTTTGACAGTTCATCGCTGATGCTCAGCCTATACTATATATAGACTGCAGCTGAATTTGAAATGAGCTAACTTCAGTTGAGGTGGGTGGAATGAAACATATTCCTCCATTGGGGAATTAATTTGTTTGGAAGAAAGGAATTCAGTTTTTAGGTCAGGATTGGGGGTTGGGGGGCAGGACTTGTCCTCTGGTGATTGTTTTGTCTTTTGTTTTTTTAATGCATCTGGCTGATAGTGTTTTGCACAAGAGCCTACCATGACACATATTATGTCACCCAAAGATTTGGATGTATTGCCTCCTGTCCTTGCTGGCAGCCGTAATTGACCATAACACAAACAAATTGAATTTTGGAGCTTTGCCTGAAGCAAGTATTGGATGCCAACTGCTCAGCATACATCTCATTTTGATGTTAAGAAATGTGTTGTTTTTCAGTCTTATTATTTTTATCTGTTCTGCGCTATATCCTGGAATTGGAAATACAGGGGAAAAAATGGTTCTTCATATAATATTTGTCCTGAAAATGATGTCATCAAGCTTATTAATCCTAGTAACACAGAGGCTTCTTAACTTCTCAAGCTTAATTAAATTTCTTAAGGTTTTGTTTGTTTGAACACGTTGTTCAGTTTGTTGCCCTCCATTTGTCCTGTGGTTCTTAAACATCAATACAAAATCCAAATCTTTGCATATGCAAGTTCCAGGCTATATGGCATGACCTTGGAAGTTTTTTCAAGTAACATCACTGAACAGACTTATTTCAGGATGAACCATTTTGTTCAGGCTCTGGTTGTTGGCTTTGGGAAGAATGCTCTAACTCCAATCCCTGCTACTCTGGCTCAAACCTTAACAAATGTATTGCAGAATCAGGATCAGCGATTATGTCTTCTACAGACTCATCAGAGTCATCTGAGTCATTGATAATTTCCTTTGTTTTGTCCATTTTTGTAACCTTTTCAACCTAACGGTATAATAGCAGAGCTGTTTGTGTTCCTGTGACATCACACATTGCAGAAGTCATTTTCCGGCATGACATCAGGTGTTTCCATCAGCAGTGATCAATTTGTCTAATTTGTAGGCGTACTAACCGTGATTTCAGCTTAATTTAACGAAAAACCTCTAGATATCTTTTGGGGATGCTGTTACGTGGTGCTTACCCTTTAACAAAAGGATCTGTGTTTGTTCTTTTTCCTTTCCCAGGTGTATGCGGCTGCTGTGGCCCCCTGAGGCCTCGCTACAAACGCCTGGTTGACAACATCTTCCCCGAAGACCCAAAAGTGAGTGCCCATTGTCACTCTTCAATGACTGGCATGACCCTGAACTCGGCCTGCTTTGAGGAGAGGAGTCACAGCCTTTCTAGCAATAACCACTCGCTATGCTTTCTGGGCTCTGCTTTTATGAATATCTATTTACTTTCTTCATGGTATTTTGTATTTAATATTACATGAACATTTTATGTAACATTTGATGTAACCCTAAATATGTATCACCAGTTTTGAAATGGAAATGCTTCATACGATATTTCATCACAGTTCCAGAAGTATATGATGGTTAATTTTACATTTTTTATTGATAAGCTCTAAGCATCATTATGTATTGCTCATTTGGCTCGCATCAACTGAAGGAAAATGTTTCGTTAATCTATAAACATAACATAATGACGAGAACAAGCCGTTCAACCCAACGATGCTCGCCATTTTCATCAATGGTAACCCACCATTGTACCCCCTAGGCACGGTGGTTTCAGCTTTTAAACATACTCACACTTTAAGTTTTACTCACAGAACCCCATTTAAGGGTTGTGCCCACTGAAAATGGCAACATGGACTACTAGTCCTACTAGTGAGCAGGCTTTACTGTGAGTGAAAGTCCCATATCGGGCACCACCTTTCTGGCCTGGCTCCGGTTTATTAATCTGAGTGGCATTCATTACTGTACAGCTAGTATTTCCTTTCCACATTACCCAGTTTAAGGACCCCTGTTGAACATACTTTTTATGTATATTCATCCCACACCCTGATGCAATGCATCGGTCTTCATCAGTTTGTTTGTTTGTCACTCTGTAGTATTATGTATATTATATCCTAGAACTAGCTTACAAAACTTACTGTTTGAACAGTTACTGACTAACAATCTTACTTCTTGCAATGACCAACATACAGTAGTTATATCATAAACACCTTGATTTATAGAAACAAGATGTACTGTTCCCTGCCAGATTAACAATGTTATAGATTAACATATCAGTTCCTGAACATTTATACTTACCTCACAAGTTGGTTAGGTCGCTAGTGTTATCTGGATGCAGTTTTTAAATGCAGAATGTCCTTGGGTATTGTACGTGTAGCTTAGTTTTGGATATAGCCAAGACAATGAAGTGTTTCATTTTCAGAACTCGTGATCATTTATATTAAAATAATAATCATAATTATAATTTATTAGAGTGTAATAAAAGATTAAGACAATGACGCAGAGTCCAAATATCATATTAGGTCATCCAAAATAAAAACTGATACTTACATACATACACTTAATCATGCTCCAAAATAAGCTTAATATTATTTTCAACCATTCCAAGTCACAGGTTTTGATAAAGACCAGTGTGAAAATAATAATAATAAAAATAATAATAATAATAATAATCATTAGCATGCTTGAATAAAATATTAATCTTGTTTTTAAGTGTAAGTATGTGTGAGTGAGTGTTAATTCTTCAGTTTATCTGTTGCTGTTTCAGAGGAGCTGTCGTGTTTCATGAACATGTGACATTAAACCCAATTAAAGCCAGGGAAAGTGTTCTTCTGTATTTACAGTGTAAGACACCCACATCTTCCATGTAAGGGTCATGGGCCTGCTATGTATAATTCATTTGGCAAGCCAATCATTTTCAGTTAGTTTTATTGAAGTGACAAATGAATGTGACTCAAACTGCCTGAAAATTGTCAAGACAATAGAAACAGTATTTCTGTACTAGGAAGAAAAAACTAACCTCAAATAAAGTCAGATTCATTTAAAAATGTGAGATGATGAATGGATCTGCTTTTCAAAAAAACGGTTTCAACATCTTTTGTATCCTCCTTTTTTATGCCACCAATTTTTAAAATCAACTTGATGTCTAAATGTGTGTCTAATTAGTTTCTTTCTGGGTAATTGTATTCTACTTTGTGGTGTCTGCTGCATGCAGTCATGTACATGTTTTTGGAAGCTGTTCACATTCCAGTCCATGGTATCCAAAATGTGGTTTTGATTTCAGGATGACTTGTGTATGGTTTCTTCCCAGGAAAGTGAAATGTGTGTGAATGCGAGGGCAATATTTGGCTCATTATTAGGTGTTATTTTGCTCCTAAGTATGATTTCAAGATTTTTGTACCATTGACCTGATGCTAAAAACATGTTATTGATTCTGGGTTCATTTGACCTCAAGGAAATGTTGGCACTCCAGTATTCATCAGTGATGGTGGAGTGATTGAAAATGCAGGTGCTTCCAAATGCAGCTAACTTTCTCGTTAATGATTGACCATTCAGAACCAATCAAAGTCATTCACAGCAGTGAGGAAAGTATTTGATCATCTCTGCCTAGCCAATCATTAATGAAAATTTCACAAAGTCCTGATTTTTCCATCACTGATGCTTCTGTAAAAATCCTGAAGGTGCAATTAGTCCTGAACAGTGACAAATTAGTTTGAGAATGAGGCATTGGTGAAACATGATAAAACTGAGTGTTATTGTTCAGGATTGAGCAGTCCTTTCAGTAAAAACCACCAGTAGAAGTGAGATAGCATAAATCAACCAAATCCATATCCTTATGAGGTTATATAGAGGGATGGCAATTACATTTTGTTGAAATTATGCATGAGGTGCCAGCCACAGTCTGCTTGTTAGCTTAAATAGCAAAAAAAGGGGTGCCGTTTTTACCCCTTTAAGGAATAGTTCATTTGCTGGGTTTTTAATTTAATTTTTGGTATTATTCCAGTTTTAGTGTGTGTTTGACCCAGACAGCTTTTGTGTGCAATGAAGGACATTTCAGATATTTGGGAAACAAATGCCTTATACCTGCCATTGTCAAGTCAACTGGTCATTAGAAACTTCGAATATCTTTAATATCTAAATATCCTTCACACACTTCAAAACTTGACTGGGTTTATTGGAAACATGCACTAAAATTGAATTAATGTCAAACACATATGAAAGTGAACTATCATTTTTGATTTTTTGATGGAAAACCTCTTAATGGTGCCTCCAATAGAAACCTCCAGTACAAGCAATGTATCATGTATTCATTAGGATGTTTAGTGTGTGACCTACAGATACCAAAATGATTTTACCAGTACCCGTCTTTAAGAACATCTGTTTTAGCTGTGCCGGCTGGAAATGCAGACAAAAATACTGTTCCTTACTATGAGTTGGTACTTAATTTAGAAAATGATTCCATTATGATAGCATTACGTTTATCCCTTCTAATTTTCCTCTTCTTAACACTTTAGAAACTTGGTAGCCTGCAGCTATGGAAAGTACAATCAGATGCTTTTGCAACTGTACATTTCACACATTTTACATAAGGGCAAGGCTTTGCAAGGTTATTATGGCACCTTTTTAATTAGAGTCTACAAAATGAATCTATCACTTCTCCTGTTGGAACATTCTCCTCTTTCCACTACACTTTTTTTCTTAAACTTTTTGAAAAAGACATATTGCATGGCTGCCATGCCATATGCTTTCTTATTTTTTGTTTCTGATTAGACGTTCATTGCGCGGTGCACATAATAGAAAATGTCGATATTATTGAACAGGAAGGTTGCTTTGAAAGCCTGTGGAAGGGAAACTCATTAACTCTAATTTTAACCTGTGGTCTTGTTAATTAACATATGTAGGCATATATGGTCTTTATAAATAGATAAAAGCTTCATCTCATTCCAGGATTGCTCCACGTCTCTCTTGAGGCTCTCAGTGTAAGCAAAGATTTACTGAGGAGAATTTTTATGCTAAAACGGTCATGGCCTCGTTGGATTAATTATCGCTCATGGGGCTATAGGTGGTGTGTGTTCACAGGGGCCACTTTAAAGTAAACCATCCTCATTTTTTTCTCATTAAGCAAACGGTATCCCACCCCAGTCCCCACCCTTAAAAATCCCCTCTGTGCCAAAATGGTGTGAGGGTATGCCTTTATACTTTTTCACTGCAGCATCAAACATTGTATGTGGTGTTTTAGACAGACATGGCAGACTTTCACTCAATGAACCTCAACAGATTATGTCTGAGTAAAAATGGCTCCTGTACTGTGCATTATCTAATGACACAATGATTTCCAATTACTGTTCCACTTCTGCTATCATTGTAGTCGTATAAATTACTAACACTGAAAAACAACGGCCTTCAATTCCAACAGATATTAATTTTAATCATTTACTTTGGAGTGTGAGATTTTTTTTAAATATGTTTTTTTTTTCAGATAGTTCTGCTTGTTTGTCAATCCAGCTACAAAACATGCCTGGCCAAGGCAGAAGGGAGAAACTGGGATGGGTCATGCTTAGCAAACACTAACAGGCATAAAAATACTTTGGCGCTCTTCCTAGTTAGAAAAGATGTTTTTGATTGATAGCTTGTATTATGAGATAATTTCTCCATTCTTGTCTGTCTTGAAGACGTTAGACTGTGTGTTTTTTATGAGAAAAGGAGACAATGAGGTGACATGTGTTGCTTATTTAAAGGAAAGAACACTTGCATTCATTTTCCCAGGTGGTGGGACAGAAATATCACTTGGAAGCATAGGGAACAGAAACTCACACAGCCCACAGAACACTCAAGTTATTGTTTAGCTATCAGCTGTCCTCACAACTTTATCCCTGCCCCCCTCCCACCAGTTATTCAACATCAAGGTAGTAGGCAGTGCCAGATATCTTCTTGCAATGATGATTTAACAGGAATAGTTTCATGCTGTAATGACACTCCCAAAAATATTTGAGCTTTTATTGGTTTCTGCATTATTATTATTATTATTATGATTATTATTATTATTATATTGTCGATCTCTAGAATGTGATTTGAAGTCGCTTCCCATAAATTACTCTTGTTTTTGGAATGGCCCATCCTTTGTCAGGTGTCATACGTTGGCAGGAGCCCGTGGTCACATGGAGGTATGGGAGAGTGCTTTGACAGCACTGTCAGGGGTCCTGTCAGGGGTCACCACGGTAACAAAGGCTTGCAGGTGGCTCCTCACTGATGATAAATGAGCCCTGTCTGTAACGGTGGCTCCTGCTCCTGCGTCTGCCCTGGACTGACAGGTTTTCTTAGCGCGTTTTCCGTGACGGGTGCTCAGTGCCTTCCTTCGCGGTCACAGCTTACCTTTCAGGCAATCCTGTGGACTGTCTAATTTGACGAGCTCTGTCTCACCTAGCAAAAGACTTTATTTTATCTGCGAACAATTGAAAATTGTTTTGTTCTTTGCGGGTTGACATTTTAATTGGAGAATAGATTGCATTTACACAAAGCATGTCTTGGAAACAGCAACATAAAATTATAAGAGAAACGGTGCTCCCTGAAAAAAATGATCACTGTTGTCTTTAAAACTTTGAATGTAGCAAGTGTCTGTCGTAGGAGCTTGAAATGATCTTTTTTTTATAAATTTGTCAGTATTTGTACATTAACCACAAATTTCATTGGAAGCACACATGTACAGTATTAATGGTACTGTTCAAGCAGATGCTTAATAAAAGCTTTTCCTTAGTTTCATTATTTTGTATTGTAGGATGACCTTTGCTTTCTTTAAAAAGTTGGAAGCAGTTTACACAACTCTGTTCACATCTGTGTATCTTTCTAACACAGAGCAAGGCACCCGTTAATAATACAGAGGTGTAAGGAACGCACAGGTTTTTGAATGTGATTATTAGTGCCTACAGTATGCTTTCATCCTTCATGATCACACCTCTCCCTACTGTTGGTTCACAAGTCTAATTAAATCTCATTCCTTCCACTGCAGTGTTTCAGCTTAACTAAGATGTGAGAAAAGGGTTTTCTGAAAAGTGTTTTGCTCTTGACTAACGAGCCGTTGCCTTTTCCTTCGTTAGGATGGCTTGGTCAAATCGGACATGGAGAAGCTGACGTTCTACGCTGTGTCTGCGCCCGAAAAGCTGGATCGGATCGGGGCCTACCTGGCGGAGAGGCTGAGCAGAGATGTGGTCAGGCATCGTTACGGGTGAGGGGTGAAGATCAACAGGAAAGAGCGGCTTCTTTCTGAGTCAGTCTGACTTACTTACTGAGTCAGTGGCCTGGTCGTGCCGGGTGGCCATTGTTTCTCCGGATTGTTCTTCTAAACAAAGTTTTTTTGGTACAACGAGTGCAGCCATCGGTCAAATCTAGTGGCTCCTACTGTATATCAGTATCTTGGGCTTCATTTGTATGCCAGGGCTGTGCCTCAATGTGTGTGTACAGGAGAAGGAGGCATAGAACCAAAACTCTTACATACATCGATGACACTGACATCAGGTCTGTAATTGAGTTATTCATTTTTATGTTGTTTATATTGTTTATCGTACTTCAAAGGTTCTTTGTGTTAAGCAGATGCATTATATTTTCTTTTTTGCCTGGGTTGCCCAGAATATCCATTTCTGATAGCCTGAACTGTATGCAGACATTATTGGTTGCTTTCTCGTCAATGCAGATAAAATGACTTTCTTTCCACTCGTTGCTAAGAAACACGCCACTGTGGGATATGCAGTGCACTTCTCTGGAAAAGGGGTTGTGACTGTTTGAGGGAGAGTGAAGTCTTATTTCTTAATATGAAAAGCCCCATAAAAAAGGTGTAAACTGCAAATAATACATTTTTTTTAAATATACAGTATGCAGCGCACACTATATAGCTGAATACATTTCCACAGTTTAAACTCCTTTGCCAGAAAGATGGCTGTGGATATTCTTATTATGGTGTACTGTATGAGAGGTGATGCTAAATTTGTGATTCCACAATGCATCGAGTTCTCCTAATCAATACCTAACAACAGCAAACAGTGTGCCCCTGCTGAACGTAAACTCACCCAGTATGAATGCAAGATTGCTCTATTTCTGCAACCCCCAGCTCTCCCTTTCACTCTCCCTCTCTTTTCTCTGTCCTTTACACCTTCTCTGCTGTATGTCTACTCCTCTATTTCCTTTCATCTGGCCTTTTAGTTGTCTTTCTCTGCCTCCCCCTCCCTTTCTTAACTTTCAGGGAGGAACACTGTACTTCTGTGCTCTTCATCGGTATTCTCAGCACATTTTGGATTAAATGAATGGTGAAGAGTACGCCATTTCTAGAAAAGACAAAGCAAACTAAAACGCATATGTATCCAATCTCTAAACTGATGAAAGATCGCTTGTAGATACACAAAGAAATCTAAAGGTATGTGTGGGCAAGAGAATTAATTTCATATCCAAGTAACTCTTTAATCTGTGTTACATCATTAGAGGTATCTCTAACAAACTGGTTGGAACTGTAGGCTTCACTAAACTAGGGAAAGTCCATTTATAAAATAAAAAAAACATTAAAAGCATGCAAATGTACTTAATGAAAGTGCTTCATTATCTTGCGTATACTCCCTGCAACCATATTCATGTAGTAATTGGTTTCTGTTCAAGAGGAACTTTCTGAAGAAACCTCTGGGGACAATCAGAATTCAGATAATAATTTTTTTAAAAGGTACAACCTCCCCTCACCCACTGCATATTTAGCCATTCCATTTGAGTCATTTGTTGTACAGTGGTGCCTTCAAGAAAGTAATTAAAATGGGAGACGGAAGCTAAAAATAGACGCAACCGATGGGGAATACACCAAATCAATACGGCCCGATAGCTGGATCATTGCATATTAAAACTGGATTTAATTGGACAAGGTTTACATAAACCAGTCTTTTGAGCAAAAACAAATGAGCCCAAAGAGAATATCAGTCATTTTGGATTTTTCTGCTTTTGTTCTCTGTGGTGGGCGGGGATCGCCAGGCCTCAGATTCTGCCAGTAATACAGCATCCATCCAGATTCCTGGCACAGTTCCAGCACCTTTCCCTGCGTATCCTTTCCATACTGCAACGTTAATACTCACGCCTGAACAGCTTTTGTTAGACGGGTGCGCCATTAACGTTCCCAGTGGGCCACCGCGCGGTCCAGTCGAGGGGGTGTGCGCTTCGAGCAGGCATCAGGACGGTGCTCGCTCTTATCAGCTGCATGGAGCAGGCCGGTGTGTTGGAGAAGGGGGACGGGACGAGACGGGCAGGGGTTGTGTGTGATGATAAAGGGTTTTATCTCGCTCGCGCACAGGTACGTCGTCATCGCCATGGAGGCCCTGGACCAGCTCCTGATGGCGTGCCACTCCCAGAGCATCAAGCCGTTCGTGGAGAGCTTCCTGCACATGGTGGCCAAGCTGTTGGAGTCTCGGGAGCCTGACCTGCAGGTCCTCGGAACAAACTCGGTGAGCCCTCTCTCCCTCGCCCCTAATCATGAACCTCACGCTCCCTCCCTCGCCCCTAGTGAAGAACCTCGCTCTCCCTCCTTCGCCCCTAATGTTAGAACCTTGCCCTCCCTCCCTTGCCCCTAATGAAGGACCTTGCCCCTCCTCAGCCCGTTTGAAGTCGTTCGCTTGCGCATGATGTCCCCGGCGAAGGTTGCCAAGAACACAACAGCTCCTGCTTCGGCTCGGGCTGTTGCCTTCGGCTCCGGCTCTGGCTGTTACCTTATCCGGTTCTGTAACCCCCCAGGCCTATAGGGGGGTGCTTTGTTCCCCTCAGCTGTCCACAAACATACAGTCTCCTTCACTTTCTCTTGTGCTCCACGGTGGTCGCCTGACATACCTGTCTTTTATTCATGCCGTAGCTCTCAAATCATCAGGTACATCTTTGTTTTATTGAGCTTGTAATGAAAATGGGAAAAAGGTTCAACTCGTTATTCCGTCATTTCAGCTTTCAATCACTTGGTGCAAAAAAAACTATGGGATGCGGGGTATGAAGGCACTAGCAGTCCCTGGTTGAAGACGTACGAGGTTCCTGTAAATCTCAAAATATTTCCTGATCATTAATTGCTTTCATTTTGAATTGGTAACTTTAGGTAGGTGGGTTGTCCCAACTCTTTCTTTTCACCAGACAAAATAATGTGCTGTCAGAGTGTATAGAGACAACCTATTCCACCTATGAATAGCTGGGTGTAGCAGGCTGCATGGTCCGGTATGGTTGAATCCTCCTGATGTTGCACAGGAGGAACCTGCAGGACCATGATGTTGCTGTGATGTGCTCCTTGAAGTCCAGCTGGTCATTCAGGACCACCCCCTCGGTGTTTGTGCAGCAGACGGCAGCCACCTTAGATGATGGTGGCAAGCTCTTGAAGTAGTGAGAACCTGTGTGCGATGAAGAGCTGCTTCGTCTTTGTCACTTGTATGTCATTGCAAGATTAACTGAATTAAATTAACGCTATTGGCATGAAATGTAAAAATTTACACATGAAAATAAAAATGTTTTTCCTGACCTACTCAATGCACTATAATATAGTGCAAAGGTAATTAGCATGACCTCTTCACAGGATCGATCATGTAATATGTAAAATGTAAAAACCTTTGAGCCATCTGTGACCAGGCTTGATATTATACCATAGCAACCACTTTATAGAGCACAGTTTAATTTATCAAAAGACATTAATGCCCACATTAGTGCATACAAATTAAATGTGTGCACTCTAATGTAATTGCATAGCGACATAGTGATTGGTTTTTTTTTAATGCACGTCTCACATTTAAGCAGTTGCTTCATCATAATGGTAATTGAAAATGAAATTGAAAATGGATATTTCAGAGCATGTGATCCTTTTTTGCGAAAGTTAGCATGCCAGTGGCTCCGTAACCTTGTTTAGAGTAAAGGGTCACATTGACTTATGCATTCATGGACTTCATTTGTTCATCGATACATTCATTTGCGTAGTGAATTATCATAAATTGTTAATACAGTTTTTGTTTTAGTTATTTTATAGTCCATTTGGTCTAGAGGAAGCTACTGCACTGGACTATAGATATTAAGGTTTAAAGATAATGCCACTCAATGAAAAACGTTCGTTTTCAGAATGGATTATGTTGCTTTACATTTTTCTATGCATTAAGTATGCATTAAGTATGAAAAGCCAGGAACACTTTTAACTACAACTTGATACCCATGCCCTTACAGGAATTCATTTAATGTATGCTCTGAAGTATGGCATTCTCGCTCTTTAATGCTGACCTTTGCACCTGTGTTTGAATTTTAACTGATCTGGATTAGCGTGTCTGTAAAGAAAAGTTCCTGTTTGCATCCGATTCTCAAAATGCATTGTGAAACTGGACACGTTCTCTTCTGCCACATGGCTGCCGATCTGTTAATGTGGAAACGGATTAAAATATGTGATGGTGAAACACGTACAAGCCGACTTAGCATGCAGTACACAACACAGTATAAACAGCTTAGCTGTACCTTTGGACTCTATATGTATGCTTAAAAGTGAAAAAGGCTGCTCTTTTAAAGTGACTGATCTCTTTTAAAGTCACCATGAGAGCAGGTGAATTTGAGCACACTTTGCGGTTTGATAGAATCTGCCTGGCCAAAAAAATGCCAAAAATGTTTCAGCTGAGCTGATCTTCTTACTGTACTTAGCTGAAAAATAATGAACTACCCAGTATGGATGCCTACTGTATTAAAAGTAAGGAACGAACTATTTATTACTACTCACTGTACAAATAAATTGCACTATTCCCCATTTACTCATTCAAGTTGAACAGACCCATAAAGTGGTTCCATATTGCCCACACACCATTGGTAGGAAAGAAATGGGGAAGGCAGCTGAGGCAAGGAAGGGAAATTGTAATGGGTAGTGAAGGACAGAAGCAAAAATACACAGATGCATGGTGGGTAGAAAGAGGGGATGATGGTGAAGTAAGGAAGAGGTGCAGGCACTAAGGAGGACGCCATCACCTCCAGGCTTGTTTGCCTTTCAACAAGGAGACTCTGAGGACCATAGCTACTGCTGCATGTTATTTTGTATGAGGCTTCTGTGTCCTGACGTTAATGCAGGGTCATATGATTCCTCACATAATAATAAACCTCCTAAAGGAGAAGAGCTCATCTTTTTATAACCTGTACATTGTCCCATGGGACATGGTTAGTTGATGATGACAAGTGAGAATTTGAGGCTCTTAAAGTATGCCCCCCAGGAGAACCTTGTCTACCTGTTATTTAAGCACTCATCATTACAGTGGAGCGTTTGGCTCTCTTTTCTAGAAGTGAGAATGAAGTGCTGCTCCCTATTTTGCCCCGAAGGTCATCTAAACAATTTCACTAACCTGCCAGTAGTGAAGTGGGCTCATTTCTATGGCACACGCTTCCCCATTTGAACTCGGGCAACTCATTACCATGTCATTATGTCCTTCCCATTTTACACTGCATAACAATGAAAAACTGCCATATGGTAGGTTAATGAAAATTATCGATTATGCATTGTAATGGAGGTGGCATATGGTGGTGGAAATCTGGATGATTTTCAGTTTCACTGGGTCAGACCTTGCAGTATTTTATGTGAAAGTTGATTATATAAAAAAGTATTATTATTATTATTATTATTATTGTTGTGCTGTCATTTCATAATCTACAGTAAGAACTGGAATTCAAGTAAAGTTTTGGCCCATCAGGCTAATTTCAATATGTGGCCTGTTTTGATTTCCAGTTCAAATGTAGTCATTGGGAATTTATTTGTGATAAGGTGAGTGTTGATCTAACATGGCAATAAAAGAAGCATAAGAAGGACCAAATGACTTTTTTGGATGAAGGGATGATTGTTTTTTTCATCCCATAATTTGAAATTGCCCGCAGCCACTCACTACAGCGTAAAGGCATGGATTGCTTCAAAACTTCAAATTTAAGACAGTTTTTTTTCCCCCGGAAGGCCACATATTACAACAGGAGAGCTGGTGCTGATTGGAGGAGATGTGATCTCTCACATGCCTGTGGGTGTCTGGGGTATCCAGGGAAGCAGAAACTCAAAGAGCCCAGCCCTCTTAGGCTCTTCCGATCCCTCGCAGGACAATGGCATTTGTGTCCTCCTGCTGCAGACTCCCAGTCACAGTCATATAATGGCACAGCACAGACTATAGGACGCACCCTGGCTTTGTGGTGAGCACCTTTTGCCAACTGAGCCACACAGGAGCCTCTGTGTAATCAGTTATTGTTCAGAGAACTACATTTCCCATGCTTGTGTAATGTCCACTTTTTTCTAAGTCTAAGGGATATCCAGTCACAGGAATATCCCGACCGCTTATTTTTCCTCCTCTGAGTATGGCTAATCAGAAAATCGAGAGAGCGTTTTTGATCTGCAAGCTCATCCATTATTTATGCTTGGTATTTAGCAGTGGTTGGGGGGGCTGTGTATCCCAGAGGTGAGAGTGATATTAATGAAATGTCCTTTCTAATATGGCACAGACCGCTGAGCCCGGACTAGCTCTTGAATGTTTGATGATTTGCAATGCTTAATTAATTATTTTTCCTTTCTGAGGCCACAGGTATATGCAGTCCTCCTTATGGAGAATCCATTATATGGATCTTTCTGCTGCTAATGGCCTTCCAACAGCAATCTACTCCCTCTTTACACCTTTAGTCTTGCCTAATCAAATTCAGCTCAACAATTACTGTATTAGGACAACAATGGTTCATTGGTAGGAGAGAAACTCTAATATAGACTCCACTGTCTTCCCTAAAAGAAATCAAATGTACTGCAATATACAATATTGTTAATGGTAAGATACTATACTGTTTTTTAGCACATTTCAGAGTGCATACTCTATGATTCAGTGAAAATAAATAATTTTAGAAATATAAAGGTGAAATACCAGGGGCAATGCCAGGAAGTCATACGGCAGCTGGTCAAGCAATCATGCATGTAGGCTTTTGTTGGGCTATCTTCAGGCAAATAGTGTTAATATTTATGTGTGTGCGTGTGTGTGTGGGCGTGTGTGAGTGTGTGTGTGGGCGCAATAGAATTTGTGTGACAGCACAAAAGGGAGAGAGCATTTTCCTGTCCTCTGTCTCAATTTTAAGCTCATAATTAGAGTATATACTGCCCTTCTTGTGCAGCTGGTGCTGGGGCACAATGATGCTGGGGATTGTCCACTAACTGAAATCCTTCCCTGTCTGTGCAATGCTATAATCAGCTGCCCCATAGTACTGCCTGCATCAGCCAGTGCTAGGACAGTTTGTTTCACTGCCCCATAGCCTAATGGTTCAGCTTGATACACAATCTGACAGCTCGACTATGGATATTTCGGCTGAGCACGGAATCCCTTTCTACACATTATTCTTTATGCTGGCGCACTCTACACAGACTCCTGAGAAAGTTGCAAACCTTGTGACTTCGCTCAAGAAACAAGTTACAATGCCTGGCATTTAGCAGTTAGTCTGTCTTTCATTTGGATCATTTTAAAGGAGAGCCACTGAATGAATGACTCCATTTCTTATGTTTGGTTGCCCCATTGTCGTTTGCGCTGCACCACGAGTAGCTTGGCACTGCTTCAGTAATCCCTGTGTGCTGCGTTATTGGGCCAGTCTGTCAGCTTAAGCCCAGTCAACAGAAGCCCTTTTAATAGCCCACAGCAATGCTTCAGTCTGCTGGAGGAAATGGGGACCCGGTTCAAAAGAGACGGGGCCACGAAGCGAGGAGATGAGAGGAGGGGCTTTCTCCACAGCAGCGAGCAGCGCCGTGGCGATCAAGGTGTCGCTTTGCTGTTGTCCCCCAGCGGCAGAGGTGTTGTCTCTTGCCGAGTTACGCCAGCCCTCGTTTCCTTTTCAGAATCACACTCTCTCTAGTCCAACTGAGCATTTCCTTCCTACTTACAGGGGGGTGTTACAGCCATTTTATTTTCAGGAGATACAGTCTTGCATAACCCTCGTGAATTTTTTTTCCGTGCTCAGGATACCTGTGATTGAGTAAAGAGGTCTGGGAGGAACCTGTAACCAGTTTCGACTGCTTGCCAGCGTGCCGAGAGATTTCAATTGGGCCTTTGCCACTGATGCAATCCGTTGAGCTGTCCATGTCATCGTACGATCTGGTACACTTTGTAACACTGTTCTTGTGTTTTTGTGTCAGGTGGGGGGGGAGTTAGGGGTGTGTTAGGGAGGGGAGTGCGCTCAAACACCGCTACGCTGGGTTCTGTGGGCTTTATGCCGTTTTGCTTATTTGAACACATTCTGTAACACTGGAGATGTGCCTCAGTGCACTCTATTTCTGCCACCTGCAGAGTGGGATATAGCTGAATCGCCTGCGGTTGATGAAAGGACTGTAATCTGCCTCAGCGTGAGTTATATTTTGCCAATGATGAGTCCAGTCAGAGGCCTTCAGGAGGTTATAAGAAGTAGTTTTAAATTAAAATTTTGCCAGTACTCAGGCACTTCACCACTGAAAAAAATGTGTGTGTGTGTGTGTGTACACAGACACTATATGACCAAAAGTGGACATATCTGGACACCCCTTGGTCTGAGGCTGTTTTTTCATGGTTTGGCCTATGCCCTTGTGTGAAAGCATATCTAATGGCACATCTAGATTTCTGGATTTCAAGGGTATCCTCCTTTCAGAGCTGAGGCATTAAAGTTTTGTCGAACGTGTGAAGACTTGATGGCCTCAAGCCCTGACCTCAACCACACCCTCTGGGATCAACTGGAAAGCCAACTGCGAGCCAGGATTAATTGCCCAATCAGTGCCCGACCTCACTAATGCTCTTCTGGCTGAATAGAAGCAAATCCTTGCAGCAATGCTCCAACATGTAATCTAAAGCCTTCCCAGAAGAGTGGAGGTTGTTATAGTGGGCGGACCAACTCCATCTTAATAACCATAATTTTGGATGAGATGTTGGATGTCAGGTGTCCACATACATTTGGCCATGTAGTGTGTATATATTTATATATATATATTTTTTTTCTAAACCCAATGCAGGAAGCACTTGTCCACTCCCAGGAGTTGAAGGAAAAGGGGGGATGTGGGCTTAAGGAAAATACTATTTGATGAAGGGTCACACATCTAACAAATGCTTTTAGCGTCAAAGACCAGGCCTTCCACTGGTGCTCATTCCTATTAGGGCAATGAAAGCCGAAAAGCACTCTGACCCCTGTTCTGTTCACCCTACCACTTTGATTTCCCATATTGAACCAGGGAACTTATAATGGGCTCTTCCTTCACTCCTCGTTGAATCCATCTAGTAGTGTTTGTAAGTGAATGTTGCACAAAAGCAGGAATGGACACTTTGGTTTGTTTCTTTGAGCCAGCCTGCATCCATCGCCAGCATACGTCGGCAATGCTTTGTATAAGAATAAGCCACTCTCATTTCCCATAATGCAGCACACATCTTAATTTGACGAATGCCAGCAGCAAAGAGGTTCCTTCTTTTGACTATTATGGGTTTGCTGACTTATTAATTGAGGTTCCTTCTGTTGACTGTTATGGGTTTGCTGACTTATTAATTGAGGTTCCTTCTGTTGACTGTTATGGGTTTGCTGACTTATTAATTTTTGCTCTGTGAGTGGGAAATCGGTGATGAAGGTTCTAGTACTGAATTGGTCGGTAGTGTTTTACCATTTGTAAAATGAATTATTGGCGCTGCAAAGCTAATATGAAAAAAAATAATCCACTTTGAAAAAACAATATGCTGAGTTTCATTGAAAAGGTGAGTTTTATGTTTTGTAACAACGTGCACCTTATAAGAACTAGACTCAAAATTTATGTAAAAGAAGAGAAAAGGTCTCCCCAGACAGTTTTTTTCCCCTTAAAATCTCCACAAATAGCCTTGTAATCATCACAAATGACCTTATTACAGCTTTCTGTGAAAGGCAAGCAGGCTCATTCCCAGCCATTGGCACAGACCACCTTGGTCTTGCCATCTGGAGCATCTGTTCATTTCTTCCTTGGACCGAAGACTAACTGTCCTCCTCTCCATTTGGGGACGCTAAATTTAACCTGTCTCTCTGAGCTCTTCCTCTGAGGCTGCAGCTCCACATGAAGATACTTTTGCTGATTTACTGTCCTTAAGGTTTTGCAGCTTGTAAATCTGAAGGTTTTAGACTCCTCAAAACTTAACAATTTAAAGTCAGGATTCACACAAGTGCATTCTTGTTTTCTCCTCACCAGAAGCATTATCCTTAATATCTGATTAAATGGTAAATGGACTGCATTTATATAGCGCTTTTATCCAAAGCGCTTTACAATTGATGCCTCTCATTCGCCAGAGCAGTTAGGGGTTAGGGGTTAGATGTCTTGCTCAAGGACACTTCGACATGCCCAGGGCGGGGTTTGAACCGGCAACCCTCCGACTGCCAGACAATCGGTCTTACCTCCTGAGCTATGTCACCCCTATTAGACTCTATAATATCTGATTAATAGCACGATTAATAGCACAAATATATACAAAAATAAGAGTCTTTGTCCCAAACATTGTGGAGCTCACTGTTTTGTTGTTTTCATCCAGAGGACTGTCGCTAAGTGTTGGTACTGAATGACAGGCTTGGAGGAAACGGCTGGTTAATTGGAGGTAATGGGGGGAAGGGGTGCATTTATCAGGGCTCTTGAGAGGGGCAAGTAGGGCACTGTAGCTGAGGAGTCTGATCAACTGCCAGTCATCTGAGATTACCCAGAATCCAGTTTTGCCTTAATCCTGTTTTAATGCGGCACTTTTGTCCGGCCTGACTTGTGCCCCACCCATCCTTCAATTCCTTCCCCCCACCCCAATTCACCACAGGCTTACCAGCCTGATGCATCCACACAAGCCTCATATGTACCTGGGGCAGCTGCTCTGAGTCATCACATTTACAGGCTGCTGCCAAGACCAGTAATTTCTCCCTTGCCATTGCTGTGCATACACTCCCTGTCCAAAGCTGCCCAATTATCATGCAATAAGTGCTGCTATTTGATAAGGGAATCAACACAAAGTAACATTAGTAGACAGTAGCTCACAAACAGGATGTCCCATTTAGCGTCTGTTGAGTTCGAACCTCCATAAATAAGACTAAAAGCTCCTGTGCAGGCAGCAGTATAATAACCAAAGGAATTACGATATCTGTCATAGCTGTTTTTTTTGTCTGAGATTGAGATAATATGTTTCCATCTAAAAAAGTGCGGGGCTAAGAATTGCGAATGATTTTCTTTTCTCTTCAATGTGTTTGCCAAGCAGAGAATAATGCGCCGGGTCTATTTAACGGTCAGTTACCATTCGCGATTCATCACCCTTGTTTTGCTTTCACTTTTTTGTTTTGCCGATGGGAAAAAAGAGCCCAGACGATGGCTTATTTCTCCTCAAATGGCCTGCCATTATGAATGTGTTTCACTGCTTAAAAGCCTTACAAATGTGTTTTGTAAAGTGCTCTGCTGAGTAAATTAAAAAGTTTTAAAAAATGTTCTGTAATGAAAGCTGAATTATTTGCTGCATCAGACTGCCCTGTTGTTTGAATATGTGTTGCCTTCCATCCTTCTTGTTCAGATGCTGGCTGTAGCCATCAAATCCACAGGGGTCCTTCTTCTCTTTAGATGTGTGAAGCAGGCCTGAAACTTGGCATTACACAATAGTGATAGATCAATGCATGAATGTTGTGCAGCTGGCATTATCTGTCATTGTTTTTGGTCTTTCACTGTAATAAACAGCAGAACCTGTTGATGATGATCAAACTGACAGAAATGACTCCACATTTTTACAGTCACATCAGTGTCATGCATTCAGACTGATCACTAACAGCATGACTGGAGCATTGCTTCATCTTATTGCTTAACGTTACCTCGTTAAAGTTTGAAAAGAGCCTAAATCTATCTTGCAAATGGAAAATTCAGGGATTAGTGGAATTTTTATTGTTTAAGATCAAAATGTTGAAGGTCTGTAAAAAGCAGAAAAAAACAACCTAAGTCTTTCCTTGGGATGTATAATTAATATAATAATTTGGCGCCATTTTAAAATTAGGCTTCTGGCAGTTCTTGTTTTATCAGATTAGTTCAAAGATTGAATCTTGTTTTATATTGCATTATGTCCTATGAATTATGTTGGGAACACAGGCCTGGGAGAGCTTTGGTGGCCTGTGCTGAATTTGTTCTCTGTCCCTCCACAGTTTGTCAAGTTCGCCAACATCGAGGAAGATACCCCTTCGTACCACCGTCGGTACGACTTCTTTGTGTCGCAGTTCAGCGCCATGTGCCACTCTACCCATGAAGACCCTGCCACCCGAAGCAGGTGAGTGTAGAGGCACCTTCATCTTCATATTGTTAGGAACTTGTATGGTTTTTTCCCTAAACATGCTACATTTCAATTCAAACTGATGTACTACCCATACTATAGCCGGAATGCTTTTAAATACAATGTTGCCAAAGCCGTTTTTACAAATCATTAACCTGATAGTGACAGAGCATAAAGCAAAGTTGAGTAACCCTTACACGGGAAATTCACAGAGAATATTCTCGTTTACTACAATGACCTGCAGAATTGAGGGAAAAGCCATCCTGTCATAACATACCAATGGTTCCCTGTCTGTATCTGCATTAACAGGATTCTTTGAATGATTCTTTGGCCAGAACAACAGATTGACAGTCTTACAATAGATTGTGGGGTCTTATTTTTTATATTGACTACAAAATTATAATTTCATAAGAACAACCCAGGGAATATTCAGAACTACCCCAAACACACTGTGATGGAAAAAATTATGAAAAACTGATTCAGTTTTGGATCCTCTATTAGGGATCCTCATGTAAGACTATTGATCAAAAACATGAGACGATCCACTTTTTAGGTGAGCACTGTGCATTTCTTATTTACAATGGTCCCTGCTGAGGAAACAAGCTTGTAGCAGTACTGCCTTTCCATGCAGCATCATTTCTTGCTGTAGAACATTAAAGTCCTTAGCCTCCCCAGTGACTTCCTCACAAAAGGTGTTCCACGAAATATGACCAAGGACAGACAAGGGCATTTTGTTTCTGCGATTTCTCCGCTCACGCGCCTGTCCAAAGCTGCCTCACTCTCGCCCTCTGCTGCACAGCTTCCCATCGTCTCCGCCAGGATTCTGGTATATGCACATCACTCTGTTGTTGTGCTGTCAAATGAATTGGATGATGGAATCATGGGTCCATGGCTAACTGTGTAAAGGAGCTAGCTGTGTTAGCAGTGTTGCTTGTCTTATTGTTTGATAAAATCTGCCTTAATTACATCTCATTCAGCGCTGCACTCAGGCATGGCTTGGTGATTATATATTCAAATGTTCTTAATGAATGTTTTAAATATATATATATATATATATATATATATATATATATATATCCTCAAGCATTTAATCTAAATTTGACAGGCCTAAAATGCACTTTGATTGTTTTTTAATAATAACAGCTTGTTTTTTGGAATTCACAATACAGAAGGTCCATTTGCACGTAATTCCAATATAGGAAAATCTAAACTGTGTGATTAGTCTGGTAACACAGTAATTTCTCCACATTTGTAAATGCTGAACTATCTTCCCCTTGATGAATTTAGGCTAGGTTCATTGGGTCTCCTGAAGTCCCACGGGTTTGTTTTTAAATAAATTCCCATTCCCCCTGCTACTGTAGCCTCTCTGATTTTGTCTCATCTGGCCCTCTTTCAGTTGGAAATGAGAGGTCAATCTGTACCAGATACTCATTTTGATTGGATGCTTCACTGTCTGAAGCTGGATAATCAGCTTTGTGTGTGTGCATGTATGCATGTATTGCTATGTATGTGTATGTGTGTGTGGGTGGTCATGTAGTATAATGGGTCTCGTAACCTGAAGGTCACAGGTTCTATTCCAAGGTAGGACCAGTTGTACCCTTGAGTATGTTACTTAACCTGCATTGCTTCAGTATATATGCAGCTGTATAAATGGATCCAATGTAAATGCTATGGAAAAATGTTGTGTAAGTCGCTCTGGATAAGAGTGTCTGCTAAATGCCTGTAATGCAATGTTTGCATGCATGCCTGCCTGTGTATGTGTGTGTAAATCCATGCCTGCATGTGTGAGAGTGAAAGAGAGCGCCTCTCTCAGATTATCTATCAGGGCTTGTTAATTATGTAATGTATTTCTATTTTCTTTTTTTACATTACTGGAAACATGTCTTGCTGAAATGACAACATTGGATAAAAATGAGGGGCAGACTCTGAGAGCCATTTCAGTTGTGCTGACAGCTTTACCCCTCCTGGGGAAATGCCACAGCCTCCTCTGGAGTGAAAAATTCTGAAACGTCAAACGCAGAGCAACGTCACAGGTTCTTACTGCATCAATAAGATCGATCTGATTTTGTTATCAATTCCAGCAGCAAAATCGGCAATAGTTATGTGGCTTAGATCTTGTCGTTTGCTGTTCAGTGAAAAGATCTTCATGTTTTAATTAGTCAATTCCACGCAGCGGCTAGAAAAGAAACTGTCACACTTGGGCTCCTTGTGTTTTTGGGTGGAAAAAGGCAGTCAAGCAAACATCTGAATTTGTCACTTCATTACCATTGTCAGCCTCCATCCTCTAGTGACATCACCAGGCTTGTCATTTGCCCTTCCAAGACAGACACATTGATTTTCACATCTGCTCAGTTAGACAGTCACAGCTATTAGCTTTTCGATATATAAAAATAACACTCTTGCATTTGACATTACATTACAGTCACTGGGCAGACACTATTCTGAGTGATGTATAATAGTGGAGAACATTAGTGTTAGTCTCAGGAATGCAAAAATGCGGTATCATGTGCCAAACAATGCATTAAATAAAAACCTGCTTTAAAAATATGAAATGCAGCTTATTTTTTGGATCGTCATCAAAGGTGACTGTTGAGGGAACTGTGGCCGGGGCCGGTTGCTGCATCAGCGCTCGAGTGGTTTCTCATGCGCCTCTCAAACGTAGCGCGGCGCGTGAATAATGTCGCGTGTGGCCGGCTTCCAGCCCCGCGGGCCCCTGTGAGTCAGAGCTGAAAAAGCCCATCTGTCTGAACTATGACCCCGGTGCTTTCTGGGAAATCGGCGGCGTCGGAGTCGAGCACCATCCGCGCACGCATCAGCGTCAGGAAGCGGGAGGGCGGGCTCCGCGCGATGGCTGCGCTTCAACCCGTGAGCGTCGAGCTCTCCTGCCCCCCCGCCGCCAGGTCAGGCATTGCGAGCGTTCCCGCAGATTTAGCAGGGATATCAGCTTCTGAAAAACAAAAACCACTGCAGGTGACAAATGCCGTATGAACATCGTTGCTGATCCATTTTTGTTACCATAGCGCGGGTTGACTACCTCTCCATTGTGAGCCTTCAATCGGTTTTCAGAAGGCTGCTTTTTGATGTGGGGGGAGGATCGTGACCTGTGTCATTGTGTAATTTGGCCTTAAGATGCTACCCCAAAAATATGTTTTTTGAGCACCCCTTTGAGTATACTTCCTTTGGTTAAAGTAATGCTCTAAATATCTGCCTCCCACTGCAACTGCACCATGCCTCGTGAAATGGAAGCCACGAGTGGTTGTCTTCGGCTTGTGCCGCGGCTGGCATTAGAAGCCAAAGAGGCAGAAGTGGAGCGTGGTGGTGGACTTTTCATACTGTCAGCTCTTATGGGCAGGGCTCATATCTCCCCACAGGGGCTGGCAGAAATGCTTGGATAGGGATTTGCTCTCTTCCCACGCACAGGCAGCGCAGACTAAACAAACAATATCCACCCAGTGTGGCCGTGGCACATTATCGCCCTCTTGTGGTAACCCTTTTGTAATTGTTATTTTGGAAAACCTTGTCGCCCAGACCCAAGATTAAACATAAACAAGACCAGGTTAAAACCTAGTATATGGCTGGACAACACACGTGATCCGGCCGACCGATGGTGTAACTTCAACACTTCAGTCACTCACTCAGTCACAGACATTCGCGTTTGTAGGGCTGGCCCCGCTGTTGCGGTCCAGCCAAAAAGACATCAGCTATATTCACATGATGTAAGACACCACATAAGAAAATATGCAAGTGCATTTGATCCTGTTGCGTTTGTCTGTGAGAACAGAGATCTTTGACAGTGCATTGTGATTCATGATTCAGGACACCCAGACAGGACTTGATCTGGACTGCATTGCGATTAGTAATAACGCCAGAAAATTAGGATTTTTAGAAACTGTCTTTTCATAAGCAGCCGAGACAGCAAACATCAATGAATTCTATAGATGCTGACCTAATAAAGGATATAATACTGCAGTCACAGAGCATCAGTCATGGGGGACTCAGATTATGTTTCTCGATATTGCAGTTGTTAAAAAAAGCAGTGTCAGTCTGACATTCTGATGCCACAGAGGAGTATTGCTGTTGTTGGAAAAGTTAGAAGACTCATATTTGAAATCGGAAACTGGAGAGACAATATTGCTGGAACCAATGAAAGTCTCAAATGTAATAGGCAATAAACCAGATATTGCATGAATTTTCATTGCATTTGTTTTCACTGTAAGCTTTGATTTTGAACCACATTTCCTTGATATATGGCCTTTGACTTAACGGCACTATGAAGAAACATTTTCACTCACTGAAAGCACTTTATGTTCTTCACATATCTTGTTACGTTGTGTGAAGTATACTCGTATGTACTGGCCCTAGTTACATTATGTGGTTTATACCATAACGTCCACTACACATCAAGCTACACATTGAGTCACTTTGTGAATTATACACCTTGATGTTCTTTACACCTCAAGTTACTTTGTGCTACTTGTTGTCCTTTACTCATCTAGTTAGATATTGGGGTATTAATCTAAGACACCCTTACCCATCGAGTTGTGTGGTATACGTCTTACTGTCCCTTGCTCACTTATTGGTGTATACTCTACTGTCCCTAACAGGTCTAACTGTTCTCTGCGGTCTGTACTGTATTGTACGGTGAAGGTAACATGTATGGTTCACACTGTACTGTTCCTGTTTACATTGGCGTGTTTTGTAAGGTTTGCGCTGTGCAATCCCTCACACTCTCTATCCTGGGCAGGATCCGGGTGGCAGGAATCAAGGGCCTGCAGGGCGTGGTGAGGAAGACTGTGAACGATGAGCTCCAGGCCATCATCTGGGAGCCTCAGCACATGGACAAGCTCATCCCCTCCATGCTGTTCAACATGCAGGAGGCAGAGGACTTTGACAGGTGAGAGTCAGCTGACAACCTCCATCTCACCACGGCGTCGGCATGTGACTCAGGCTCAAAGCATGCACCGCTGTTAACTCTCTGCACATCTTTCTCTATATTTTATTGAATAAAATTTTATATTATTTACCCAGGATATAAATAGCATGGAATGGGTGACTGAGAATTGCTCTGGTAGAGGTAACTGAAAGAAGATGTTTTTTGAGCTAGGTCTGCCTTCTCTAGATCCCAGCCTCAGGTCAGTTTGAAGCAGAAATGCATCAGAGTTGTAGAAATTAATGTAGCGACAGAGCATCATCATAATGAGTCTGCCACATGCCAGCGTGACACCCCTGGGAGGGAGATGTGGCAGTTTTGGGAAACACCGTTGGTTGCCACATGGAGAGAGAGAGAGCGAGAGAGCGCACCCACACAAAACACGAAATCAAATAAACGGCCGGCGTGGCCGAGACCAATCCGCTTCTCTGACGGCCCAAATGCCAGACTGAGCCATAATCATAGACTCTGTGCAGTCCATGCTGAGTTAGGCCTATGTCAATTAATCTGACAAAAACAAGTAAAATTCATATATTGTGACTAATAATAATAATAATAATTCAAAGTTTAAATGCAAATTGGTTTTCTGGAGAAATTCAAGCAGTTTGAAAATGAAATTGAGTCTTCAGTTTGATTGCACGTGAATGAGAAATCATTCATAATGCTAAAATGTAAACGCGTTCATAAACTGACCACAAAACTTGCAGCCTACTGCAATAATGCTTTTTCTGCTACCAAAGTGGTGTAAAGCGTACAGAACCATAATGAAATTGTGGGGTAAAATTCACAAGGTAAGTGAAGGAAACCACCTCCGAATCCGAAAGTTGAACTCGTCCAGAAATTGTAATGGTCTTTTACTGAATTAGTCGTGTTCCGACACCATGACTCTGAAAATATGACTCCCATTTGGCTTCTGTCTGCCTATTACAATCTCTGCTCCGAAAGGCGACATTTCATTTCAGATAAAGAACCTTTAATTTCATTATCAGAGTCAAGCACATGGTTGCAGGATGTTCTGCACGGCGTTCGACAGGCAGCTCCCTTCTCTTCGGGCGGGCGTACATTATACGGTTTTCTCACGGGTTACGACGACGGGAGTTTGGATTCCATCTCACTCTTAACAACCTTCAGATTGTGACCACCGTTCAAATGACAGCGTAGACTATACGAGCTCCCGACCAGATCACATGTCATTACCGTCAGCAAGCACAGCGAAAACATCATACACGGATCCACCCCCTGATTGGTCAACGGGAATTGAAACACAGAATCAGCTCGCATGACCTCTCACACCTGACAAATTCAAGCCGCCTGCATGCATTTGACATGTCAAAAAACAATCGGGAGCCCGTGAACCAGTTGGATCGGCTTGGAATGGTATCTCATAGCTTGCGAGTTGCGACGTTACGACCTAACGTTTTTTTTACGATTTGGTTCATATAGTGGTTCGACCAGAAAAAAAAACAATCGGGAGCCCGCGACTCGTATAACGAATGCCTGCCTTTTCACGCGCACATGCAAGCACAAACCTAAATGTAGCTTATATTCTCATAAAGACTTGCTTCTTCACACACTACCACACATACACACAAATACACACACATGCACACGCACACACACACACAACAATATGTACACAAACTCATTTACTGTACTCCTACATATGGTATACACACAGTTCCTTTGTCATTGTGTAATATCCATAATCTCACTGATGTAAGATGTGTACACCTTCGTGACTCACTGGGAGAACATGACGATGGAGAAGTTTAGGGGGGTGAGCACCAGCCCCTAGTTTGATTGCCGCTCCTTGACAGAGTCAGCATGGGGAGAGCTGCTTATCCCTCCTCTCTGTAGAAAGTGAAGGGATGATGGAGATTTGTTTTCTTCCCTTTCCTCATTTATTGCTTGGCCCTGCCTTTTGCATGCCTGCCTGTCCATGAATCACCCTGTTTACTGTCCCTGGCATCCACATCACCAAAGACACAGCCCTGCTGGGGAAGCCGCACATGCACACATATATGCATGTATATACCTGTGTTTGGGGTAGCTCCATATTGCTGTTTGTACGAACTGTCTGCTGGCTGCTTTTTCACACTTCAAAGTGTCTTCAGATTATCGTTGCAGCAATTTATACCAGTGCAAAGATAGCATTGGATTCCAGCCTAGTTATCACCATGGCAACAAGATAACAATTTTTACCTTCTATGTAACCACCGCCCCCCCCCCCACATACACACGCACACGCATTACTCAACCCTCAGCAGAGTGTAAGGAAAAGTGGAAGAGAGAAAATATGACACATTTTACTTGTTAACAAAACATGAAATGAACCGTCTACTTTTGAAGCAGATACAGATTGTAACGTGCAGTCAGAGGGGAATGCGAGTCACTCTCTTTGTAGCTGGCTGTAATCGCCCAGCTTTATTGAAGGGTGCCTCTGATCTGGGATCAGTGCCCTCGCTGGCCCCAGCTGTGCAAGCAATGCGGGCCGCGGGAGGCCCCTGGCACAGCATCGATCTGAGGTGTCCGTTTGTACCAAAGCCATCCCGCTTTCTGTGATCCCCCTCACAGAGTGTGCACACAAACCTTTCTTCTTCTTTTCTGTCTTCTTGACTGTCATAAATCACCTTTTTCCATAAGCACAGGTTTGCTTTAAAAAAAAAAACAAATTAATTAAATGTTACTTAGTCGTGCTTTGGATATTAAATTTGATAAAATTTCCATTTCCATTCTATTACAATTTATTTTACTTAATTGAATCTATTTATTGTGGGCATTTTTTTAAACTTCCATTTTGGACACCTATTTATTGTACAAAAAAAGCAGCTTGTACTACTGAGTTTATCAAGGGGAGAAGTCAAACCTGCTACCTGCAAGTTTTCAGAACCAGTTTTCCAAACCTTCCCGCCATTCCAAGCATTTTGCGCAAAATGCTGTTCCGTACATTGACGGCATTACCATTATGCTTTTCTAACTCTTAAACAGGTCCTTGTCCTTTAAGGGACCCTCTTGGGTCCACTCAGACTAAATGTAGCCCATGAAAAATGAAGCTGAAATTAATCGTATCCATTAGAAAATGTCCTCACGGCCCCAGTGAAAGTCCAATGCACTTATTCTGCTGAGATCAATCATCTCATTCAAATAAGGCCAGGGGGCTTTTTTCTGTTCGGTTGATGTACGAATGGCATTACCTCGTTGGATACCCACATGGGTATTATTAGACAGGGAAAGTTTCCATAGATGCCCAACAGTCCTTCCTAACTCTTCAGGACAGCCAGGATAGTAGGGGTTTTGGTTCACTTGTTCCCTCAGCGTTGCGTCCATGCAGACAGGTCTATTTTCATTGCAAGGCTGACACCATTTTGCCAACCGTTTTACTGCCACCAGAGCTTGGGCGGTCACTCTCAGGTTTGAAGTTTATCCCTAGCACTTTTGAACCCTCAGCACAATGCATATCGGTTCTGCGTTTATTTTTCAATATTTAAATTTTTTTTGCTTCACACACAAACACACACGCATTTATCTTTTTTATTCCGAAATAATTGGATACAATAGATGTTCCAGTAGCCATGTTGCATTACAGGCTATGTAGCATACTTGACACATCCCACTCTGGAGTTAGAAACATGAGATGTCCTGAACATTTTGAGGTAGGTCGTTGCAAGGAGTTTCCCATTGCCCGCCTTATGCACGTCCTCAGGCGCAATTTGGCGGTCCAGCGGACCCTAGTGAGATCCTTCCTTGGTTCCAGCTCATTGCGGGGACATTCAAGTGTTCCTGTGCTAGAAAAGAGTGCTGAGGCAAAATAAAGGGAAAGGCATGTTAGAATGCAGTTTTGCCTCACTGTTTACTTCACTCTTGTCCTTCAGCAGAGGGACGTGGGCTGTGCAGAAACACACTTGTCCTAGAAGCTGACGCAGCCGTTAATCGTCTCGTAGAGTTCAGAATATTCAGTACTTCCCATCAGGAGGAGTACGGAATGCAATGTTTCTGATTCCCCCCCCCCCCCCCCCCCCGAAGTTGTGGGTAATATTTCTTTCTCGAGTCTCAGCCAAGATGAACAGATGACCTCTACGCTCGATGTGCAAAAATATTCAGCAGCCTCCCCGTCTGGCCTGTCAGAAAAATGAAATACTGCTCGTTCAACATTTCAAGAATTGGCTTTTGGAATGTGAAACAAATGTGAAATTCATGAAATGCTAAGTACAGTGTACTTGGATTTATTTGTTTAGTTTAACTATGTAGTTTTCATTTTAGATACAAGGTGTTTTAAGTTGCTCAAATATTTTCCTTATTGTTGCATTGTTTAGAAAATGTTTATATTTTTGTATTGCTGGTTTTCGTGATTTTGCACTCGAGATGTTGCAGAAGTTTGCCACAATTGGGAGACTGGAATGGGAGTAGAGTATCCGGATGTTTTAAATGAACTTTAAAAATGTACTTTTTAAAAACTTAAAAATGCCAGAAAAATAGAAATCCCCCCTCCCCCTGTTCAATATTTGTTAGCAACTCCCAGCTCCCAGCTGATTGGTGCGTTCACGGCGCAAGGGTCTCCATGCATATCAACAATAAAACCGGTACAATGAACTAGCATGACTAGAAAGCACGGCTTTGATTTGGCTAATGGCCTCAGCAGAGAGCGTACGTGACTGGACTCTGAGTGGGACACGTAAGAAGCCAGGACGCGCAATGGTTTTTAAGGAGGGAATGATGTCCATAAACGGGCATTGATCCGAGCTCAGCTGTGGCCTCGTCCCAATCGCTATCCCGGGGTGGGCTGATCGAGCTCCTCGCAAGGGCGGCGAAACTCCATTATTATTTATTTTGCTGTGGGGTATCCAAGATGTAAAGGACGATCGATTGGAGAACAGTGTCAAATATATGCCAGCTGCAAAACTCATTCTTGAATATTATTTTGATATACCATAGTACCCGGAGAACTTGAATCAGAAATGAATCAAAGAAATGAATCAAAGGAAAAAATACCTGTCTCTTGTGCATCTGTGTCTTATGGCATATTGTAAAATGTGACTCTAAAGCGAAATACACAAGGTTAGAAACACAATTCTTTCATGCGGGCTGGAAGACATTTGAGAAATCAAACCGCAGGAAACAGGTAATATGGCCACAGTGTCTTGGCATTGTATTAATATAATAATATAAATTTTTAATACAGCATGGATTATGACAACAGCACGTTTTATTGCCTCCTATGTTTAGAGGAGAGATTTGGTCCTCCCTGCTCAGTGGGCTTCCAAACCAAATATAGAACCACCTGCTGTTTTAAATTACAGAACTAACACATTTGCCAATTTATCTGTCTAAAAACCGAAAGCTCCACCAAATGCATCGGCTTTTTGATATTATTTCTGTTATTTTATTTTATTTTACTTTTTTCTTGGAGCTTAGTTTACATGCCAGAAATAATATTTTATCAGAGAATTTACCCCATCCCCCACCCCCTTGTAAAATGCAATTACTAATCACAGCAAGCATTTACATGAATATTTTATCTAGTGGTTGACCTTAAAAACACCTCAGAATTGCACTGAAGGCGCCTGAAAGGACTTCCAGGAAAACTCTGTTCAAGGATGCCCATTTCTGCTAATTGCTTCTCTGGAAATTGCTTGTGACCTGAATCTAAAAGGTGACTAAACAGGGGCCGGGTGGGAGGCAACGGCCTTAGTCTCGAACGAATCGTCATTCTGCGACTCTCTTTGTAAACGCTGCAAGCAGCAGGGAAGAAAAAGAGCCCGTCAATGTGACCTTGACCACAGCTGGACGGCTACGCTCTTATCAAACCTGTGATCCGGCTGCCTTTTTAACCGCCACCTACCGCCGGCAAATATATATCAGTGCAAGATCTCAATTACCGCTCTGTGTCAGAGCGCAGAGCGTGTTTATTGGCCGTACGGTGGTACAGCAAGCATCGGCGGACTCAAATGTCACAGCGTAAACAAAAGCATGGCCTCTTCACCTTTTCTGTGCTGGAGCCATGGCCCTTCATTACAAAGGGAAGTGCGTGTCTGCGTGTGTGTGTGCTTCTGCATGTTTGCATATGCGGACGCATGTGATGCTAACAACCAAAATTCATTTCATGAAATAATGTGTGAATGAATTTTGTTTTTAAAGTAGTTCTTTTGTTAATAATCTGCTGATTTATCCTGGAGTATAACAGGTTAATGTATTTTGTCAATTTTTGCATACGAGTGTATAGTGCGTGTGTATATATATATATATATATATATATGGTCGCTGTCTTGGGTACTTGGGAAGAGATATTGGATTCTTATCTAGTATTATGTATTTTCATTTCCCTTTCGTATATATTCCCCTGCAGACACTATATGAAATTAAACAGTGCTGAACCGTTGTTTTCTGTGCAAATACCATATCTGCCCTTCACAACTGTTACTTTGATTTGGCCTGTAATGCTCCATGATGTTTGATGTTTAATTGCATTTAATTTAATTTCTGTTAAGAAAATGAAAGAAGTCCAGCCATAAATGCATTTTTCATTTAGGTCTGTGGGTTGGTGAAGTTCAGAACCACCTTTTAGCCCGTCTGACAAAAACTCAACTCCACTGCTATGCTGGCCAGCTGGAACAAGTCTTGCCTTCACATTTATCAGTTATGCTGCACACTTGGTGAAGTGCCACATTGACATCCAGTCACCTTCACCCACAGAATTGGCCAGCACCACCGTAGATCAGTCAGCAGGCTTTGGAAACCATCGCTTTGCTCTGGCAACACAAAAACATTCCTCAAAGCTCTCCCTGTCAATCTGCATATTTGCAGTATACAATTTCTTTGAAATTTTTTTTTTTAAAAAGGTTGCACTGTTTTTTGGCTGTTAACTGGTTGGTCAACCAATTATGAATTTTAAATGTAAATAATAAATGAGCCGTTTCACACAGGGCAGTGCAAAGGTTCATAATGACGAGTGACCATACCATAACCGTTGGAGGTCTACCGTAAGATTACATCTGGGACTGCCTCTGCTCCTGGGTCATGTCTTTATCGCATTGCTGACAGGTTTGCTACATGCAATCGCTCATCCCTGAGGCAGGTTTAATGGCCTCCCTCATGCCGCTATAAAGGAACATTAGGCAGGGAGCAAGAATTGGCTGGGCCAAAGCTACTGTACTGCCACGAGATACTGACTGGTATTTATAATAAACGAGGACTAGGGCCTCCTGTGCCATCGAGTGGGCCGGGGAGAATCGAGTTCTTTCCTCCAGAGGGCTTGCTGCCCACAGACCATCTGGCACTGCTTTTCAGGGAGATCGTTCGTCATCTAATTGTCTTGAGAGGGAAACGAGACGTGCAGCTGCACCGCCGAACGTTCGCGCAACTCGCACGACTCATCTCTTACTCATTAAAGAGAATAAACTACAAGCGCTCTGAATCCCTTGCACGACTCGCACGCATTTCCTTACTTATTACGGAGAATAATCTACAAGCACTCCGACACCCACAGCGGGAAGAAACACAAAACAATGTCAAAGTTTTGACAAAGCACCTAGAACTCCCCGAAGAATGTTTCTCTGGGTGTATTCATTAGTTTCATGTTTTTTCCACAACTTTTCTTCCCTGCTCTAAAATCTTATAGGCTGAGATGTTTCCTTGCCTAGTTTATTTTTGCCATCTTCCCAGCAGAGCTGCTCTAAGCCAGCACACATGCAGAAAATGCAAGTGCTGTTGTCTGCAGATGGGTTGGTGGTACAGGGGAGGATTCTGCTAGTCTTTGAATGTCCCATTCCACCTGCTTCCCTTGTCATTGTTTTTTGTTTTTGCTTCAGGCTGTTAAGAAACTTCTGTACAGTTTAGCTGAGGACAAGTACTCAGGCTCTGTGTTCCAAATGCCATGTCAGTTGGACTCGGGCTTCACAAGAATGAGTATTTTTGAATAGTTGACATTCTCCATACATCACACTCTCTCTCTCTCTCTGTCTCTCTCTCTCTCTCTCTCCTGTGCACTGACTCGCTCACATACTCTTTCTCTCTCTCTTTCTACAGGACAGGACACCCAAGCACCCCCTCAGGCCACGAGCATGACGAGAACCCAGCTGCGCTTGCCGAGAGCTGCTTCAGGGAGCTGCTGGGAAGAGCCGCCTATGGCAACATGAACAACGCCGTCCGCCCCGTGCTAGTGTAAGTATTCCACACACCCTAAAACACGGACGCACTGTACAGTAGTCATTTCATTCGATACTCCTCTCAAAATGGCACCCTGACTGGATGTTAAGATGGACCATTTCTAGATACTATAAAGAATCCCATTTAAAGGAGTCTATCCATTTAAATAATACCACTGAACTCTGGCATTCATTTTAAGTTTATTTTTTGCTTGACAGAATAGTTTTGTTGTTTCTGTTTCTGTGCTCATGAGTCCACTTCATCCACCGTTGTCTCAGTAGTGACTTTTTAACTGGCTGACTGCTCATTTCTAATGCCCTAATACTGTATACCGCCAAAATATCCACTCACAGGCACACTATGAGCCCCTGCAGAGATGGGGTGCAGAAAAAGATGTGCTGTTTATCTCCCACTAGCCCCTTGGGCTTATGAGCAGCGAGTCTCGAGGGAGCTCTAGCCTGTGGAAGCATTTTGACCTCCAGCTGTGGGTGGGCGCGGTCCACCTCATTTGTGAACTGTCACAACTCCACCGCCCATTCTGCAATAGTGGACTCCTTCCCACATTGCATCAGTGCCACATCAAATTCTCACTAATGTGGATGATCGACTGAGAAAATCCATTCAAATGGTCATTAAAGCACCATTTCCTCACATCATATTAAGAGTTTTGGATTAGAATGTATTTATAAACCTTCAATTTAATTGACTAAGGGATGGAAATACCTGACTGTTAGCTAATATGGTTACTTCTCAGTTTTTTGAGCTACTGCAGCTTTTTCGGTTGCGTGTGAATGGGCAGAACCTTCAGCCAGTGAAAGGAAACTGAAGTGTGCAGCTTATAAGCTTTTCCAAGGCCCTTGTGTTGATGAGATTAGAAATGGAGGGGGGGCCTCTCTCCTTAGCATGGAAATTATATCAAGGTTCAGGTTAATATCTTAATATAAGATAAGGTTTTCAGCTCACTTCAAAGGGGATTTGCCTTTCAGCATTGAAGTGTAGGTGTGTCATCAGCAGACTGTCGGGCAAAGCTGGTGCAATACTTTGCAGCTGTCTGCCTAAGACAGTGTCTCAATCAAAGCCAACCATTCCAGTCTTCCCAGTGCTGTCATTCCAGGTGGTAAAAGTCAATTGTTTTGCCCCCCTGAGCAGTTTAAGTTCATTTACACTGTCATTTCTCCTCTAAATCAAATAAATAGGGTTTAATCCTGCAAAGAAAAAAAACAAAACATAATTATGCTGTTCCCAGCAATAAATCCCAGACATACTGTTTTGCAGATAGGCTGGAGAAACAATGGACAAACAGATGATTGTTCATTTAATATATTCCTGCTTTTCAAATAGAACACTGCGTTGCCCATGCTGTATCCCGTTAACTAGTTATTACCTGAGGTTAGAATTGTGGGTCATATGTCCAGATAGCATAGTTTTGAGCTATCACACTTTCTTTCTGTATACTCGTATCATAGTACTATTTTAACAAGTTGTTTATCTAAAATGAACTTGTTTAGTAAAATGACATAACAAATACAATATTTTAATAGGTAGTTACAGTACTTGACGGAAATATATAATTATAAGGTCTAGTGGCAACCACAGTGGCAACTAATTTCCATTATTACCCGCAGTTGGAATTTCGAGTTGGAACTGGAATGGTCAGGTTGTGATCTATTGCAGATTGTTGAGAGCTACTTCTTGAGCTCTAAATGCATCCTAGAAACCGTAGCTTGTAAAACATCCGCTAACTAACTACCACAGGCGTGTCTATGGCAACGAGGGCCTTCCTGTCATAGACTGGTCGCAGCGTCTCTGGCCCTGATGGTTAGACCTCTCCTCTCCAGCAGGCGAGCAGCACAGAAAGGCTGAACGCTCCGTACCCAGTTTGATCTGCTAATGCACACTTTGAAAGGATTTGGATAGTGCTGCGATAGAGAGACCTCAAAGGCTAATAAAGCCACCACAGGATAAGCACGTAGAGTAGGGCTCAAATGTGCCGGTTTGTGGGGTGGTGTTCAGTGATGCACCCTCGCTGACATCTTAAATCCAATCTGACTTTGCTACGCGTGTCTGCAGTCTTTTTTCTACATGATTTAACAGAAGAGCAGCTTTTTGTGGATGTTCTGCAGAATACATAATATAAATAAATAATAAATAATAATAATCATCATCATCTTCATCATTATCATCATCATAATCATCATTATGTAGAAGAATCATTAGTAATCATAGTACCTTTATTTAGATGGCACCTTTAAATTATGAATTATAACAAAAGTGCACAAAATGCATGACAAAAATATGATTTAAAGAGTAAATAAAATGCAGCAAGAAAACTAATTTCAGTTCAGGGAAAAATACTGCAATTACATGTCATAAATGTCTTCCCTTTTTCCTGTGGTAATTGCTAAGAGAACCAGCTGAGGACCTAGGGCTGCGTGGTTGTGCGTATGTGTGTGTGTGTGTGTGGGAGGGGGGCATTGGGGTTGTCTAGAGAAGATGTCATCACTGTCAACTGCTTATCATGCACTGATTAAGTGCCCCTGCATTCAAGTGATCTCAACAACTAATTTTGTCCCTTGACCTTTAAAATAATTGTTTCCATTAATTAAGGCTAGGGGAATCTTCCCAATCAGTTGGTGATGCCAACCAAGAACACTTTTAACCTGTCTCCATTGATAAGGATTTATTTAGGCTAGGTTATTTCATTTTAAAGTTAAGTTCATTGTGTAGATACTAAGCAGAGGCCAAGGAAGGCCTACTGGGCAGTTTTAGAGCGGGGAGGGCAATGGCCAGGAACAGCATAGGAACAACGGTGAAAACAACAGAGACATTAAAATAAAAATTTTCTGAGGGGTATAAAATATCTATCTATGATATGTATATTGTCACTTTAAATGAGAACACTGTATTTATTATCCCTCAACTACGTAATGGCATTCACTAAATACAGTGCGCTCCATAATACTTGGGACAGGGCATTTTTCTTGATTTGGCTCTGTACTCCACAGTTTTATGTTTGTAATCAAATAGTTCCCATTTTGGTAGAAATTACACCACCTTTTATACATAGTCCCCTCATATCAGGGCACGATAATGTTTGGAATAAGTGGCTTCACAGGTGTTTCTGATTAGTCAGGTGAGTTCACTTGCTTCCTTATTGCAGGTATGAGAGGGCTTGATTCTAGGCTTTTGATTCCCTTTGGGGTCTGTTATTGGCATTAGTCAACATATGAGGACCAGAGTTGTGCTAATGAAAGTCAAGAAAGCCATTATGAGGCTGAGAAATATCAAATTCAGTATGTTCTTTTAAATCACTTTTAAAAACACTCATTTATTCCGGTCTGCTTTTACCTGATCTTTTATTTCTGACTTGTGTTATTGCATTTTATTGTCAAGATTTTATCTTAATTTTGTTGTGACTTGTATTGGGGTGTTGTCTTTTGTGATTATTCTTTTAGTCACTGCATTTTACTCTCTAGCTCTTGAATCCTGTTCTCATCATTTTGTTGCTTTTACTTATTTTATCCCATTCTATTTGCTTTTAGTTTGTAAGCACTTTGTAATCTCTGTCATGCTTTCTTTGTCCTATTCATTTTATTTCATTGAATTTCTATGGTCTTTTAATTTTGTAAAGCACTTTGTAACCATGTTTTGATAAGTGCTATATAAATAAAGTTATTATTATTATTATGAATAAAAACCCAACCACCTGTTCAACAGATTAGAAACACTCTTCAGGAGGCAGGCAGGCAGGCATCAGTGACTTGTGTCTGCAGAAAATTTACTTTAAATATAAATTTAAAACTACAGAGGCTACACGGCAAGGTGCACACCACTAGTTAGCTGCAAAAACAGGATGGCAAGGGTACAGCTTGCTAAGAAGTACCTAAAAGAGCATGCAGAGTTCTGGAAAAAGGGTTTGAGGACAAATTAAATTAAGGCTCATTTGAAGAGAGCATTATCACTGATAGTGTGGAAGCCAAAGGAACTGCCCAAGATCCAAATCCCACTGCCCCCCCCCCCCCCATCTGTGAAACATGGTGATGGGGATGTTTTGGTTTGGGCATGTATGGCTGCCGCAGATACTGGCTCACTTGTCTTCGTTTTTTATGTAACTGCTTATAGCTGCCAACTTTAAGGGTTTGTAAATAAATGTATTGCAGGGCTCGTCTGCTAAGATACGTCAGTGCATTTTCACATTTTTTTTACAGACTGAAGTCGTTGTGTGCTTTACTGGATAAAGCACTAGTTCTTCATAACATCCAGTTATACCCATTTATATTTTGTTGTATCCTAAATCAAGTATGAGATATAAAAGGAGACCAGTCTGTGAATTTAGCAGTGGCTCAATGTTTAATAATGACTCTATGAAACGGCACATCCTGCGATAAGCAGTGTCCCTCGACCCCCATCACTCACTTAGTCCATTGCAGCCCCCCTTTGGCACACATAAAGACAAAATGTGCCCACTCTTAATAAAAATATGCCTTTTAGTCAGACTTGGGCATAATTCTTTCCTCTCTGCAGCCATTTGCCGTTAATGTAAGTCTTTTCATGCAAGCCGACCTCCTTCTGGAAATGAAACATTCAAAAATCAGGAGCTTTTACGAGCCTATTAGAAGTAATTGTAGGAACCATGCTATTGACGTGCATTTTAATTAGCCAAATGCCATTTAAAGTCTAGTCATTCTTGTGCTCTTATTATCTTTTTTCAATAAGGCCTTTGCCTCAAAAATTATGCTGACAATCAAATATGAAGATGAAGCTCACTGTTTAGTAAACATCAATATCCTGAAAAATAGCATAAAACTTTCCCTCAAGAGAAAGTTATTTAATCTGTGCCTTTTCTGCCTACGACTAAATACAAACTAGGTACTGTTATAAGAGAATAGATTAGATTGATTTTGCTGTTGGTGTAATTGGGGAGAGGTAAAAAAGAAAGGATTAGCTCAGGAAAGAGAAAAGCAGAAGATAACAGGTAAAAAGATTTGCGAGGCAAATTCTACATGGTACCTTGAAAAGATGGTACCTGAAACATCCCAGAAGACCGAAATGTAGGTGCAAACGTTAATCGTCTCCATTAAATCAGAGCGATGGGCTCGTCCTGTGTTTTGAGAGAACCAGTACTCTCTCCTTATCCGTCGGGTGAGCTGGAATTTCAGTGGCACAAGATGGAGAAGAAATGTGAATGAGCTGGGAAGGAATACGCGTGGATCTTGGAGAAGAAAATACGTGTTTCATTATGACACGTAAACGAGCATGACGCAAGGGCCTGTTACCCTCCAGGGTGATCGTATCAATCATGTGGCAGCATCAGTTTTTTTTTGTTTGTTTGTTTTTTTTTTTTTTGCTATTTTAAAAATGCCTGCGGAATTCATACTGTATGAACCCCGCCTTACTGGCCCTGCTCATTTCGGTACCCGTGCTCTCATATACTCAGACGGCTGTCGTCGATAACTGCAGCCAGCAAGGCTACTACGGGAGAAGGAGCGAAGACATTCTTTGCAGCCGGCTAAAAATAGAACAGCGGGGCGGAGTGGGGAGGGGGGAGGGGGGCAGCTCTAGCTCTAGCTCTTTTGATGTCACCCCTGGCGACGGTCGCCCTCATCAGCATGCGGCTAGCCACCTCTCGGATCAGATCCGCTCGGATGGCTGGCGTACTCGGGGACCTGGAGGATGGGAGGGGGGGGCGGGCGGGCAGCACCCGCAGCGGTGCTCGTCGCCCCGTCAAAGGGCTCGCGGAGCTGACGGCAAGCGAAAAAATGTCAGAGCGGGCAGCTGCGCAGCCTGTCGTCCGTGTTACCGGAACGCGCGGGTCGCCCCGTGTTACGGTGGCACCTACCTGGCTTTGTCCCCCCCGGTTGCGTCAGCGGCTCCGATGGCGGGTTGTGCTTCTGTGTCAGAGCAGGATGGAATTTAGCATGGAAACTGTGTCTCTGTGCATTCTATGTGCATTCCGATTCTCTGTGCCGTCACAAATCAATTCTCATTAGTCTTTCACTCTCAGTCTTGCGGGCTTGCTACATATTGACGTGGAACTGAGGATTGAGTAAAATATGTTTTATTTCTGAATCCAATAGCTAACATCCTTGTTTAGTGTTCAGCCCTCTCGATACCAAGCACTGGTGCATCAACCATTAAAACACCTCACTTATCCAACATGTAAAATATTTTTATTTGATTTAATTTGTTAATTATTATTAAAGATATCAATTATGAATTAAATCGCGAAATTGGTTTATAGGTGGAGCAACCCATTGGATCAACCTTTAAGTTACAAGTTACAACTTGTTTTCAATGTCTAATCTAAAGACAGAGGTTAAACTACTGTAAAAACAATGTTACAGACATTATACAGTAAGTTTCATTCACATTTTGATATGTTTTTGGGAGTGAATACCCTTAACCCCCTCCCCGCCCCGCAGTTCCTGCTTTCAGTGTTTTATCTCTAAGTCATGCAGGCCTAGCCCCCAGAACCGGCCAAATGGTGAATTAAAGGTCCAACAATATGTGGGAGTTAGGTGTTAAAGAATAGTGGGATTGCAGTGGTTGTGTGTGTGTGGGACGGTGGGTGGAATATCCTTTCACTGTCCGACAGTGATAGGTATTTAAGGGCTTACAGGCTGTTCTCTGATGGTTTGCAGTCTGTTCAGTGAACATGTGATAAAGTGGTCATATTCTATGTTGCATAATTGTTACTGGCAGTCAAAATATGCCATTTGGGCTATGGATTTAGTTGTACAGCAGGCATTATTCAGAGTATCTCTATGCATTGCATATACAGGTGTTGCTCTTTCTATGCAGGCAATGTTAATAACTGAGAAGTGAGTCATCCGGTGAGTGATATAAAATAATTTAAATTTTGACCTGAATAGAATAACAAATGTCGTAACTCGAGGAAATAGGTTCCTAATTTTCAGGGCAAAATCAAATCATTCGAACCAAGGTGCCAGTCAGAAATTGAATTGTTACAGGCGCAAGGCTGAGTTGATTAAATTAGATAAAGACTAAACTTTTTTGATGGAATTGTGTTGGCCCATGAAGTAACCAACTGTGTTTGATTGAATTCAATTACAGGGATGCAATGAACTGCCAAGCTTGTCTTAAAAACAAGCAAGTGTTTTCTTTATCTTTCCCACATCGTTTTAGAGAAAGAAAGTCTAATTATTGTGTGCTTCCAAGAGCTCAACTCTCACAATGTACAAATGTCCATTGTTTCTCTCTCTCTCAGTACAGGTCTGGCTGAGATCGTGCAGTTAATGCCAGAGAAGCATTTCTTACCACAATACAAGGTCTCCTGTGTAAAGATTAGAACTGTCATGCTTGGTACATATCCAGTATTTTATTTAGCCTGTCATTGTTAACGCACAATTAACAAATTAGCAAACAGTAAATACATTTAAAATAAATTCCCACAGCTGAAAGCGAGGCCCCATGCTTAAGCATTTATATAAATGTTAGTTTAGTGAGATTATATGCAGTGTAATCCAGGTAGACCTGCTGACGGCTTTGAACCTGGTTCCATGCCTTTGTACACACAATTGTCAGAGCTCCAAGCCCTGTTGGCTCTGATTTGTATTGCATTTCCCAGCATGAAGCCCAAAGAAGAGCTCAGTGGTCCTTTCCAAAGACCATTTGAAGAAAGCAAAATGAAAGCTAATCGTGCTTGTTTTCCTTCATCCATAATTTATAGATTTACCATAATCAGTTGAGACAATCCCACTTTGTTCTTAAATAATTTATTTGTTCAACCTCAAGGCTCATTTTTATTGACTCTTCAGAGGAAAATACCTTGCATTATCCACCAAGCGATAGTCCCCCGAACATACTGGAATTTGGACCTAATTCATATGAGGGAAGGTCTACTATCCCCTCTAACCAATTTACAAAGGGTCTTTTCAGGGACCATTTATCTTGTGTTCATTGAGGCCAGCTGTTGGAGCGTCTCGTTGGTATGAAATGAGGAAGGGGAGTCAGCCAAAGTCACAATGGACAGCCACAGGAGCAATTTGATGCATGGAGAGTGGCATGGAGGCAGGCTATGAGGCATGACTGAAATGCCGGAGGGAGCCGGATTCGGCTCTGGAGTAAGAATGATAGCTATCATTAGGCAGGCCCTGTTCTCATGGAGGACATGCAGAGGGTCGTCAAGCCATTGTGCGAGGGGAAATAAAACAAGTTGGCTAAAGTGGCGGCGGATCCCTCTCGACCCAAAGCCACCCGCCCAGATTTGCACCGTTCGCATTACAGAGGGCTTACCGTCGGCTCCTTGTTCGATTGGCTCCCCACACTGCGCACCCCAATTTGCATTTTGATTCCAGAAAGGTCTTTTAATATGCTGAGATGGTTCGGCACGAGATGTCTGACACAAGATGAGAATACTGCAGCGTATGGAGCTTTCTACCTTAATATTTCCTCTGAGGTTTCGAGAATCCAAGCAGGCTAGAAGGGCTCTGGAAACTAGGAATTGTGGTGTTAATGGGCACCTGAAGTCGTTCTTTCAAAAGCCAGATTATGGTTAATAGCAAACGTGTGGTGTTGTCATGGTAACGGATAATTTTAATCATTACCTGTATTTGCATTGCTTCAAGTTGAGGACATACTGCAAAGCCAGAGGCCTGAAGACCCATCTTTATTGCTATTATTAAATTATGATTGCTTATGCTAATACCTTCACCTGTTAAACTGGTTTTCTATAAAGGTGTAAATTGCCATGTAACTTTGCTCCCTGCCAGCTGTTTCTGATATCTATCCCCTTCCTCATCACCACTTTTTTTATTTTATTTATTTTTTATTTATTTCTTCTCCCCATTTATCCAAATGGGAATGAACAGCCTACAAACATATGATCATCATATTATCATAGTATTATGAAATATGATACAATAGTTATGATCCATTTTTTAAATGTAATTTCTGTTTAAATAAGATTTGTGAGATGTAGAAATGCTAGAAATAAATGTGTCACTACAAAGCATGGCCTGCTTTTGGCTTTCGAGATGAGGTGCTTTGCTGAAACATGTTTTGAGATTTTTTGTAAGGCGAGAAAAATAGATTTCCTTCATTCGTCTACTGTGTTTATGGACCTCAGTAGAACAGAGGAGAATCCTGTCAGTGAAACTTGACATGATTAATCAATCAAATTGAAATACTCGCTCCCTCACGCACTCCAGAATGAGAGCAACAAAAATACATTTAGGGTTCACAGATATGCATTTTGTTTCATGTCTCTCCTGCTTGGGTCCATTAAATGACGCCATTTTAAATTGTAGTACGTGTGTGTGCCTTCCTTAAGAACACAGAAAGTTCTTGTATTTAGTAGGCAACATACACATCCTACGCCTAGAAGACAGCAGGTGTTGGATGCACTGTTTTGGGTTAACCCAGGCGACGTGGAAAATGAGGTTATATAGGCGACCGGTTGCTGCCGCTCTTCCTGATCTCATTGTAGTGTCCCTTTTTTATTGCCTTTCCTTTAACACAAGAACACCGTCCTCCATGGGGAAAGCACAGCTTGGCCTTTTTTTATTAATGTTTGATGGCGGGGTGCACGCTTCACTTTTAAATGATTGGTTTATGGCGGATTGATGGAACCGCCTCTTTTATCTTGAGAGCGTGTTCCCAACGTCAAAGGTGAATTGGAATAAAAAAAGAACCCCCGCTTCCACCTTTTCCCCACTCTAATTAAAGTGACGGTTCCTCTCTGAAGTGCTAATACCTATATTGGCAAACCAGTCTGCCTTCTGTGAAACTCTGTGGGAGAGCAGGCTGAGGAATAGAGCCAAGTACCCCTATTCCGAGAGGTGTGTGTTTGTGTGAGAGAGAGGGAGCGACATGGAGATCTTCCATATTTAGATTTGTTTGGGGAAGCGGTGTGTCTGAGTATGTGTGAGAGCGAAAGAGAGAGAAGTACAGGGATTCCATATTTAGAAGTGTTTGAGTGATCACGGTTTGTGTGTGTGTGTATGTGTGTGCGCAAGAGAGAGCGAGAAGCATGAAAAGCTTTAATATAAAGTTATGATTGCACATACATGGTGTGTGTGTGTGTGTGTGTGTGTGTGTGTGTATGTGTGAGAGATAGAGATATTAGATTATTTTAAGCACGTGTATGCATATTCACATGGGAGTGGTACCTTTTTCTTATTCAGCATTAAGAGAAAATGTTTTTGTCATTAGGAGAAATAGACAAAAAAACTATTCAGAGCTGGATAATAATGGAAAAACGGTTTTCTTTTGCATACTCAGACAAAGCATACCTTCTGCAAAGCTGATCACATAAGCTGCAGCCCCTATTGGTTGCATCGGCTGAACATAAATATAGAGAGCGCTTAATGCATTTTCATTGCCAACAAACGGGTTAAGGTTTAGTTGCTCCCCTTATGCAGATAATAGTTTTAGAATTTAGGGATCTCAACGAGTATAACATTTACTCCAGCTGTGTTAAATCAACTCTAACAGAGTTAATTGGGGAAAGTATACTCTGATAAAGTGCTCTGATAGTTATATTACAATGAAGATTTTGCTTTGTGTCAATTACAGCTTGTCAGCAACGTTTTAATCAATGCTCAAGTTTGACGTTATGTAGACAAAATTATGGAGTGAGCTGAAGAGCAAGATCTAAATTTGAATTCCAGCAAATAAAATATCTCCTTGGCTCCTGGCTGGTGTATGCAGCTGAGGCAGAATGCAGTGGTGTGTCCTTAAATTCAGATTGAATCCAGACCCATGTCAGTGCTAACTGTCTCCATTCTTGTAAGTGACAGATAATTAGATTGTGTAACATTTCCCCCCGATCGCCGTTGAAACCATTACCTTATGTCTCTAATACCCCTTTCACACTGAAGCAACGACCCGAGTAAAACCCTTGTTTGCCTTTGGTGTGAAAGGGTGAACCCGCGTTATCCGAACCCAGGTCCGTGACCCTGCTCATGACCTGGGATTTACGCGGGTTCGACTCGGCTTGGCTTCGGTATGAAAAGGGTCACACAGGTTACTCTATGCAGCATGGTTACCTGACCCTCAGTCGTGTTTTTACTGGCTCAAATTTCCTGAATCAATGAATCAATCCAAGTGTTACAACTGCCCTCATGGAGAAACAATGTTCCAAAACCTTTATACAAATGTTGGAAACCTTACATTTATTCATATGAATTTAGCCTATATTAGATCTGAACTCCATGGGAAGTATCTTCATTTTCATTAGCTTTGCTTTCATTGCTCAGTTGTTGCAGGTAAATATGTAATGGTGAATATTAAATAACAAATAACATGCTACTTAAAACATTTTGTGACAGTTTTTACAAAGCAAGATTTACAAAGCACATCATTAGGCTGTCAATTTAGGATTTAACATGCTGGGTTTTGCCAGTGTAATGTCCACTGACCAGCTGGCTGCCAGACAATGTTAGCGGGAAAAAAACAGTACATTTGGAAGTAGAACGCGGTACTTCCCTGAGACCGTAGTGTGGTGTGAATGGGTCATGGCATAAGATGATATTCTCCAAATAAAACACGGGGAGGGTCCAATTAAATGCCACCAGCTAGACCCAATATTCTTTTTATGTATGCAGCTTTAAATATTGGCTAAATTGTTGGATCTACAATCTTTAAGCATACTCCTTAAAGTCTAACTCACATAGCTCATGTGTGAAAGGGTTATTATTCACATTTCTGGGAATGTTTTATCCTGAAACAAAAAATGCTGTCCAAAAATATTCTCGCTGCAGGCTAGCAATCATACAGTCATTCAAATATAGCCTCTGCCAAAACACAGACATCCATTTCACAGCAATTGAAACCCTGTTTGAATGTAAGCATAGCTCAGCAGTAAAAAAAATAAATAAATAGATAAAATAAAATGTCGGAAGCACTTTCTCAGATCAGCGGTTTGCTTGCTTGTTTTACTCAAAAAACTGATTTTTGCCAGCTCAATTCCACTTCAGTATAATACAAAAACCTTCCATTTACATTTTGCCTAACTTTTCAGAACGTTGTTTTGTTGATGTTTACATTTTTTATAATAGTGCTGCAATTTTTCCAAGAGGTTTAATCGTAGAGTTTGTTGTTCATTAAATATATTATATAAAATACTGATCTGCTTATTACACTACAGAGTTAATATCAACCTTTTTTAGTATCATTAAGATGTTGGTATTTAGTGTGTCCTGTTTTATATATATATATATATATATATATATATATATATATATATATATAATACCAGGTTGACAAATTAAGTCCTTTCTTTTTGGGTAATATGTGATAGAATGTCCTTCTGCCTGTCTTCTAGTCGACAATACCTTTATAAACTTGCAATCTGAGATACTTTCATTCTCTGGCGTTCTTGACTCACTTTGCATGTTATCTCTCCAGGCATCTAGACAACCACCGCCTGTGGGACCCGAATGAGTTTGCCGTTTCCTGTTTCCGGATCATTATGTACTCCATACAGGTAGGATTACTGAGATTACTGAGAGAAGCACACACAGTATATACCAACCTGCCAGCCATTGTGACCTGAAATATACTTTCTTTTTAATGTGTAAATATTGATCCATTGGCCTATTTAATAAGTTAAATGCAAGGATATTATGCTGTGGAAACTGTATTCTTGTTTATATTATTACATGCTTTGGAGGACATCCTGAATAAAGCCATGTGTTTTCTTGAAAATACAACTAAATTAAAAGAATTACTGACAAAAGAAATTATTATACCAACCCCAAAAAGGATATTTGTAACAATGATAATGATAATGATTGGTGGTTGGTGGTGCTTGTGGTGGTGGTGATGATGATGGTGGTGGTGATAGTTGTATGCAAGATGATAGCGATGGTTGTGAATGTTGTGTTGATGTTGACGACAATGTTGCCAGTCACCACTGACGTCCTTGTACTTTGCCCTTTCACTACCTTAATACTGATTTACAAGCGCCATTGTGTATTCTATGTAGATAATGCCTGATTGAAGGCAGATAATCCAATACTGGATAGTTGACCTTTTACATTAATCCCAAAGGTCACATTGCTACATGCTGAGAGTCTCCAGGCAAAGAACATATGAAGGACAAAGGAAAGGGCCAATGCTGAGAGAGTCGTCAATAGCAGACGTGCCCTTCAAAGTGAAGCAAGCTGAGCTTCATACATAGCAAATCTGCTTGAATCTGTAGACATTTGTACCTCTTAGATGTCAGGCCCGTCTCTGTAACTCCATGGGGATGCTATACAAATATAACTCATGTCACACTGTGGAAGCTTCTCTCGGCAGGCTTTTTGCAGTACAAGAAGAGATACATCCCGCTGTTCAGGTTTATTGTAGGCAGTGTTGTATAGGCTTTGAAATTCTTCAATTTCCAGCAAGAGCAATCTGTAAACCCAGAAGGGAGCCTTTGACCATTAGTTATTATCTTCAAAGATCTTGCAATTGTGACCTATTCATGTTGGAGGCATGCTGAGCTTGACCATGAGATGGGTGTTGTTGTGAAAAGGTGATTGGTCAGAAACAAACAGTGCCTCCCAGATATGGCGCATTGAAATTCAATAAAGGCTACAGCCTTGTGAGACCTGGAATTAACCGTGCAGACTAAAGGTTGTCTAGTGTCTCCAGAGCCATCTCTGGAGACACTAGACAACCTTTAGTACATTGATGCAACTTTTTTGCCTATTTGAGGTCAGGGACAGCCAAGTTTAGTAAATGTTAAGTTTAGGCCCACCAGAAAGTGGTGACTGGAGACAATCAAACAAAAATTTTACTATTTAATACAAGCAGACATTTATATGAATGTGAGGTCTTTCCACCAAAGCGAAACAGGTTTAAAATATGAATTACAGCAGTTGATTTAATATATTAAACCAAACAAATTAAATATTCCCTGAACCAATACATACTTATACTGAGGTAAATATGACCAGATAGAGGGTTAGGTAGGATGTTGGAAAAACCAGAAAAACTCCCTATTCTTTACAGTGCATTGAAACAGAGACTTAGTGTATGTTCTCATCCATATGCAGACATCTCCTGCCTGTCACTGTACTGAGATATTGGTTATTCTGTTCGGCCCAGGGGAAAGACCACTGGCACTAGCCCACTAACATCTCCTCCAGGAGCGACTTTATTCCCCCAGCCAAGTCTCCCATCCATGTACTCACTCAGCCGTGCCCTGTGGAGCTTTTTCCCTTTAGGCAGGAGAGTGTCACAGGAGAGGTGACTCCTGACAGCAGTGTGAAATCTCAAATAATACTGCCAGCTCCAGGCGTTGTCATTTTTGATAGTCAGATTCCACTAGAGTGGCAGGTGGCTGGAAGCTTTCACAGATTCCAGTGTGCATAACTCTTGTGTGAGTGTTGTGTGTGTGTTAAAGGCTAGTGTTGGAAATTGGGCCATCCTGTTGAAAATATAATACCACTCAAACCAGAATATCTCCACAAACATAACTGGCCTTTAATATATCTTATGTTCTATGTCAAGAAGTTCAGGCTATAGAAACAGAAATTTCCAAGACTTGCTCCATCAAAGCTTTCAAACAAGAGTGACTCATGCAACACTTAAGAGATTTGACCTTCTTTTCTATTTTGAAATTTCCATTGTAAGCTGGAAGAAACACATAAATAGAGCTGACACCTGGCTGGGTTTGAATGTTGTGTACATTTCCTTTTTTACTGAGCAGACAGGAGCTGACATTGCTTGCACTGTACCTGTGCTGCACACAAACCTGCTAGACCCATCGTCAAGTAGTGTCATTATAGAAGCAATGTACTTTCTTATCCTGTGTGCCTCAATTTAAATATTTATTTATTTGACTCTGTTTTTTCACAGTCGGCCTCAATGATCTACAACTGTGAAAGCAAATATGGTGTGTTTCTAAGTTTATGTTCCGCATGTAAGATGCAAGTAGTCTCCTACTAGTCATTATTTAGCATTCCACATTTAGCACTGTTTTGTGATGAATATAAATGAAGAGTTTGTTGTAGCTCGCTCATAAGTATTTGTATGTTACTACATTATGTGTAGTTTCTCATTGTCTTCCACAGCCTGTGCCGAACATAATATACATTTTTAGCGGTGGACTTCTGAACTAACCAGTCCACTTTCCTAACTATTACTGCATGCTGAATCACTGGCAGTCCATTTTATTCACCCCTGCCAAATTAAGCCACTTGCTAAACCGGCCCACTCACTTCACAACAGAAGCGCTGAGATTCTGTTGTTTCAATAGTCAGTTTGCAGTCTTCCTGCCACCTAATGTGTGAAGGAAACGGGGTACTTGTGCAGGCTGGATGTGCATAATGACTTTGGCATTGGCTTCCCTCAAACATGTGGGGTGTAAGTTTTTTTTTTTTGTCAGTTTCACACAGCAGTTCTTCTTTTATTAGATTCATTATTTTGATAATTTGACATTTTTCCTCTTGTCTTTTTTGTCCAACTTCATATCACAAGTATGTGTACTGCTGTAGTGATAAAAAGGTGGGCAAACTCTGGGCATGCGTGGCTGCCACATTGGCTGGGCCCAACTTTGCGTGGCCAGTTTACGCTGCAGTGCTAAAACAAGCTGACCCTTTTTTAAGATTGGCAAGTTAATTACTGTTCACCTCTGGGCTGGCATCAATCCCTTCTTCAGATCAATCTAGACACTTGGCAGTATAAATACGTGTAATTTGTTTCCCATTAAATCTTGTAGTATCGATTTACTCAAATAAATTCTGTCCATAACTGTTCCATAACCCTCAATGCAGTGCCCTCTCTACTAGCAGTATTTAAATGGTTTGAGCAATAGCACTTTTATTTGTTCTTTCATACCATGGTCATAGATCACAAATGGAAGTAGCCTACAGTATCTAGCAAGCCAGTGCTCAATAAGCAGGCACTGCCATCTTAACCTCCACTATGAAGCTTGGGTGAGAGAGCATATATTCATATCAGTATTTATAATATATTGTTCTATATTGAAATAAAAGTCCAGTTGAATGGGAAATACGCATTTTGGTGGTTGTTTCATACCAGTTGGCTGTTTCAATGTTTGGTTGTTAGTTGGCCAAACTTACCATTAGATATGATATTGTGCAAACCAACTTGTCACTCTCTGGCTAGCTAGCTTGCCATCATAGCTAGCTTCTTCATGCCTGGGTGGCTATATCACAAATCTGGGTGATCTCAGCCGAAATAACAGCCTACCATGCAGAAGGGGGGTGCACTTGTGTTTGTTGGGGCCAAACAGTACAAAAAATTTAAAATTTCTTATGTTAATTTTTATTACATTTGTTCGTTCCGTTGCGTGTAATGGTCTATATATAGCCTAGTCTGCTGTACGAGACGTTTTATAGAGATGTGGGTCACAATGATGACATGTCGCTCTCATACAATATTGTTAAAAGATGTAGAAAACCTGGAATAATAAAGCATTAGCGTAACTTTGTGGAAAACTGCAACAATGTTAATGGTTAAACAATGCTCTTAAACAAAAAATAAGTGAGCAAATGCGCCACCTCATTTTAAAAAGCTGGATAAATGGCATTTACGTACACATTGATAGTGTTCAGAGGTCCTAAATCTGTTTCAATCTTAAATCTGTTTCAAAACAAGTTGGTGCCCATTGGACTTGCTTAAACCTGATACAAAAATGTAAGGACAAAGTAGCTGATTAAAATAGCTGATTAACAGGAGCTTTGGGAACAGCCAGGCAGGATGGAATAGCAGGATAGCTGTGCCTTTCCTGTCCTGTCCCTTTTCTCTTAATCCAATGGCAATTGAGACACCAGCTTCAGAGCAGAATCAGTGCCATACTGGAGCATCACTGGCAAACCGGAGTCTGTGTGAGTCACGTCCCAACCGGTGCAACTCGGCCCCCAGGGACTTAGTCACCGCCAAGCTGGTACGAACGCACTCCCACTCCCGGCACAGGCTCCGACGACGCGAGCCTGCGCTCCCCCTTGAAATGAGGCTACGCCTGCATAAAGATCCATCAGGAAGCTGTCTTACTTTCGAGCTCGTGCTGACACCCACTGGCTTTTATCTCAGCTTAAAAAATATGTGTGGGATGCCTTTTTGCCTGTGTATACGTTGGCAAGCCTTGGTGTGCGTGTGTGTGTGCATATGGATTTATGTGTATGTTTGTGTGTGTGTGTGTGTTCTGGATAATTGCACTGCAGCAGCAGATTCCATAACTCTCTTGTCAAGAACTGAGATGTCAGGACAGCATCTGTAAACCCCTGTTTTCTGTTCTGTGGAACACATCCCCAGACCTTCATTGCTGGTCTTTCTGTTGCTCTCCATTTCTACTTTAATTCTCTTTGGATGCAATCAAAATGCCTTACAGACATAAAATATGAACCACTAAAAAACCAAAGTGCCTATATTTGCATAGATCAACAAGCCTTAATTACATAATAAAATGCTAATAGCAGCCTGTTTTATATATAATCTCACGTAATGTGCATTTTTTACAGAAGCATTCCCCATTTGATGAATATCTCTGTCTCTCCCTCTCGCTCTGTTTATATCTTTCGCTCACACATGTACACGCCATATTCTGTGGTTTTCATCTGTTGTTTTTTAATTGGCTGACTTTTCCTGGAGTCCCCAGGTGGCCAGCGCCACTCTTAAAGATAAGAGCCAATCGATCCACAGCAGCAGGGAGTGTCTGTCGAGCCTGGTTTGAGCAGATGCAAGGGCTTCTGGGTAATCTGTCTGGATTTTTGTTTGCTGTGTCTGCACAGCTTCGTAAAGGCAGCCAGGAGAGATGCGCTCTGAGATATGAGCCTGAATTGAGCCAGAACAGGACACACGGAGACTTGTGCACGGCATTGATTTGATAGTTTGTTCTATGAAATGGCCAGGGACCCTATTCTCCCTTTTCCATTGCTGGTCGAACAGAGTGACCATTTAAGAAACCTAAAAGGTTATCTCCATGTTTATAATGTTTATAAATTGAATACCCATACTAATTTATTCCAATAACAAAAAATTAAGATATTTTGCAATGTGAAAACAGCACAGTTTATTGATATTACAATCTTCAGGTTTGATTTTTAAACGCTTAATTCTTATGATAGCTCAGTGGTAGCATTAGTAGAAGGAGGCTTCAGAAACCCTATAATGCAGGGGTCTGCAACCCTGGTGCTGTAGAGCCACAGGCTGTGCCGGTTTTCCGTGTTATTCTGCACTTAATTAGAGCAATTGATTACACAGTTAACTCACTTCACCTGGTTAATTGGGTTTGAAATGGGTGCTGATCTTAAGGTGAAAACAAACATCAGCAGAGCCTTTGGCTCTCCTGGACCAGGGTTGTAGACCCTTGCTATAATAGTTGGATTTACCATCATTTAGTCACTGCCTGATTTTACCCAGTCAAATTGTGGATTAAGTTTTATCTGTCATAATTTTGGTTCAGGTATACTCTTTCACTTTTAACTTATCAATGCAAAACTATATTAACTGCTAACTTTCAATTTAGGTTAATGTGCGCTTTCATAACCGCTATATTGAAAACACAGATAAATGTTTTGTTGATGCATGTTGTGCTTTTAATCAAAAATAAATGAAAACTTTAAAGATAACCTTTTGTTCCAAGCGCACTCAGATGATTATACCAAATGATTGGTATTACGTATTTTTTTATTGAGATAAGAAACATACACTGCTGCTTCCTTACCACCACATTACCACCATCAGACTGGTTTCCAAGCACAGTAATCTTGTTGGAAAAACCTGATAGTACTTGTGAAGGGTAAGTGTGGTCTTTGTGCCCCTGGTTTAGGCCCAGCACTCCCACCATGTGATCCAGCAAGTCTTGAACCACCTGGATACCCACAGTAAGGACACACCGCGGGTGCGAGCCGGCATTGTGCAAGTCCTGCTGGAGACGGTCGCCATAGCGGCCAAAGGTTCTGTTGGTGAGTTTGCCGAACGTCTGCCAGCCCACGTAGCTTATTTGCAAAGACATTGAACCTCCATGCGCAGCCATAGTTGACAAAGACGCATGCCATAGCCCATTCTTTTTCTAAAAACATTTTAAAAAATGACAGTTCATGATTGCTGTGTGGAGGGAAAGGTACAAAAATGACATGCATATGAATTCAGCTTAGTTGTTCACATTCCCTGGTTTCCATGGTATTGAACAATGAATTCTGTTGCCTTTGTGCCTTGGAAGCTTCTAGATGTGTCTTGACACAGTAGCCAAGTCCACAGCAGTGATTTTAAACCAACATGTGCTGAGCTGATAAGTACAGATACACCTTTTCACATGCAGAATGATATAGTAGCAGACAGTACCCGTAACCTGACACTGCAATCCCCACTGCTTTGGGATTTTATTATACATTAACCCCCCTCCCCAAAATGCATTATTCATTAGACTAAAATGAGTAGCGCTGTCAGAGAGGATACAGTAATAAAGTATGATGTAATGATTAAAAATCGACCACCCATGTCTTTATAAATTCCCCCTGGAGACCCAGTCCCCTTAACAGATGACCTATCTGACCACTCTCCTTTCTCTATGCCTCCCAATGCCACATGCAGGACTCAACATTTCAAAAAATACTAACGTGTATACCTGGATTAACCCATCTGCTTCCCCACCAAACCTTTGGTTAGGTACGTTTAAGGGCATCTGACGGCGATGCCGTATCTGAACTTTGACCCCTTCTGGCCTTCGGATGCCACAAACCATGCTGGCATCGTAAATTTTGTCGATTTGTTTGGCACAAAGCAGGATGGGTCAAGGCGTCTATCCGGCATCGACTGTACTTCAGTCAGAAGTGACCTTATGACATGCCCCCCCACCACCCCACAGGTTGGAACTCCACCCCCATAGGTCCTCATTCCTCTGTGTTGTGCAGTTTATCATACCTCTAGTAGTGGTGAAGTTGTGGTCAGTACCATATCTGTACGTGTTTATTTGGCATTATGTTCCCTTTAGCTTATTTTTCCCAATGTGCATATTGTATATTCAGAGTTGATTTGTTGTTGCACTAACTGAATCGGATAATAAAAAGCAAAAAAAAAAAAAAGATTATAGGACTAAAACGCAACAGCCAATCAGCCGCAAGAACAATTCAGATCTGAATATTTGAGCTAATATTAAATATTTTTGCATTTTCCCATTACTGTTTCCATTAGTGCCTAAGCCATTATTGTTAGTGTTATTAGTAAATACTGTTATATCTGAGGTTGCATAATGCATAATGCAACATTAAATTGTGCTGCATTTTTAATAATTATGACAATGATGATGATGAAATAATATATTTACAAGAATATATGTTGTATTTTTTCTAGAGAGGTATTCTGCAGAGCGGGAATGATTTCATAAATATACATATTGTGTTCAATGATATATAAAAGAGTCTGCTCACTATGGAGGTGGATAGTCTATTGTAGCTTTTAATGATGTGAATCTTTTCCATTAGCTTATCAAGATGTAAATGTGTATCATGCCACTGAGGTAGTTTGCATTGAATTGATTGATAGATGCCCTGTACATTAGAGAGACAATCACCAATTAATTAGTTGCATTCTCTTTTGACCTGTTGCCCCTGATGTGCATTAATATGCCTGTGGTAGAGTACAGATATGCAGGCTATGGTGCTTTGGACTGACAGTTCAGAAATGCTTTAGTCAAATAATTCCTGGAATCCCTTGTGTTAATGAATACAATTTCAGTTAATTGCTGAATGACCATTCCCTCAGAATACAAACTGACCCATTTTAGTCATTTGCATTCATGTCATACAATCACCAGACTTGGTGGAAAACAGAACAGTTGACATCTATTTTTAAATTGGAAACATAGCACCCTATGCTATGATTTTGTGAACACAAGTGTTCTTGAAAACGCTCTGTCCTGCGATATAGCGTTAATGTTAGGTGCAGATTGTGCTTACACAGAAGAGTCTTTTTGTAGGTTGGAAATTACAGCCATTAAATCCCAATCTGTCTCCTATGTAAAACCCTAAAGGAGGTGGAATTACAGTCATTATTACGGTCATATTGCAGTCCCTGCACAAGCCAAGGGTGAGCCGTGTAACCTCCGCCATTGGGTGGATGACTGCTGAGCGGGTGGTTGCATCAATTGTTCAGATAAGCAGAATTGGCTTAGAGTACATTAATGTTACATCAGGGATGTTAATGCAGTGTAAAATCAATGATCTGATTATTACTGTTGTTAACAGTCTCTAGTGTCACTTGTCTGAGTGGAGTCGGTCTGAATGAACTTATCTGACCGAGTCTTTAGTGAGGTTTGCACGGTTTGCGCACTGCGGTGTTGGCCTCTCACCCCTGGAAGCATGCTGTTTGTCCCACAGGCCCCACGGTCCTGGAAGTGTTCAACACTCTGCTGAAGCACCTGCGCCTGAGCGTGGACTTCGAGCTCGGCGAGGGCTCCCGCCGCAACTCCAGCACCAGCGTCACCTCCCGCTCCAAGGAGAACGACGAGAGGATCGTCCAGAATGCCATTATTCAGACCATCGGTTAGTGAGGGAAAGGAGGAGGGTGTGTGTGTGCATGCGTGTGGGCATACGTGTTTGTGTTTGCTTTTTTTTGTTTGGGTTTGTTTGTGTGTGCGTGTGTGTGTGCATTTTTGGGTGAGGGGAGGTTGTCCGATAGTCACGCCACTGCAGTTACAACGCAAAAAATAAAATGGCTTTCCATTTGCATCCAGAGAACTCATTTTTATGAAAAGCTCAGCTGCAATGTATGAGTGTAGTTTTGAGCAGTTAGAATTTAACAACAGATACATATCTCTGTCCAAATGATAGGAAAGCACTTTTAACAAGGTCTGTTTTGAGGATGCAAAGAACCCCTCGCTTTGGCAAATGCAACTGTCACAAAGGCTTATTGATATTTTGGAGCATCTGGCTTGGTTGGTTAGCATTTTCTGGGTTGGGTGTTTATGTGTGCTGATTGGTACAAATGCATGGCACAGAAATTTAAGATTCCACCACTGGAAACCCATGCTTTGCAATGACAGTGTGCTTGATCATGAGGAGATTATAGGGAAAAAAAAGATTTTGTTAAATATGTTGTGGGGGCCACCTAAGAATGTTACTCCAGTAATAATATCTTATTTAAATTCATCATAACAAAACAAGCAGTCAGGATATATTTATTTTTCAATCGCATTTTCCTTGCGGCTCTAACATAAATAGAGCTCAATGAAATTCAAAAATAGAGCACAACAATAACTTTAAATAAATCAAATGAAATGTTGTCAACAGCAAAGTAATTTCTAGCCCTTGCAGATAATTTTGTTAATACAGACCAGCGGTTAGCCTGTACTGTGAGTTATTGTGCAGTGCAAACAAAGTGTCACCTCGCCGAATGATAAAACTAGTTCCAGAAAACCTCTATATTCTCTTTTTAATGGGTCAGAAATTAGGTAGCAGACAAGCCCAAAGTGCCAGTTTATAAATCTGTGATCTAAGTATCGTCATATTTGAGACCTTACAAGATCTGCTTCCCTCAATGGTTTTTTAGATGTGTAGCTTGTACAATCCACATTGTGATTTCTCTTACCTGCCAGTGTAGGGGTGAAAGACCTTGCATCGCTGAATAATGGCATTATGTAAACCAGTCCACTAGTTCTATGAATGTTCTATGAATGTACAGATAGATTCAAAATGAAAAATGCCGGCAGATAAGGTGACTCACAACTTCAAAACCACTTCAGAACATTAAATCATTGGCAGTCGGTGGCAGCTGCTTGAACTAAATGCTTATTGTGCCTTTCATATGCCTAGACTGTTCGTGAAGTATACTAAAATTACTATTAATATCACAACCCTCTTTTGAAAAATAGCTGCATGTGCTTGTGACTAGAAAGGGAAATATATTTTAAGGATGTCATTGAATAAATAAGCAAACTGCAACATTTGTAAGAGTGTGCTATTTACCCTGCTATTTATAATATCTTTATTATAATTATGATTGCCATTATTAGATATATTAGATATATTTATTTTATTAGCATGCATGTCCTGTTTAACATTGTAACAGAATACATTTAATAATTTAAAGAAAAAGGAGCACCTTTTTATGGTTGTTTGGCAGCAGTATTTTAATGTTAATTTCTTAAGTCAAATAAGAGTAGCTGGTGAGCATCAGAGCAGAAAGACAGGCTTCATAAACAAAGAATGGGAAAAAGGATGCCTGACGCAACCGTTCAGTTAACAGAAAATGTAAAGCGTTCTGATTGGCCAGTGCACAATCACTTCTTTGCCACACCCAGAATCTAGACTAGATACTGAAAGCTCTTATACCTGCACTAAGGAAGCAATTGAACACTCCTGACTAATCAGAAATATCTGTCTATTTGTCCAAAACATTATTGTGCCCTGAAATTTGGGTGGATAATACGTAAAAAGTGTTGTAATTTCTATATATGAGGTGAAACCAAAATGTATAAAAATTCCATACACAGAGCCAAATCAAGAAAAAAAATAACTCTTTGTCCACAACTTTATGGAGCTCCCTACATATTTGATTAAAATGTAGGGAGCTCCATAATTTCTCAGCTCGGTTTGTGTAAAAACCCAATGAGCAAAAGTGGGCATGATGAAGGCACACATATTTGCGATGGCTTTCATTTTGTAATTTTTCACAGGATTCTTTGGCGGTAATCTGCCGGACTACCAGCGTGCTGAGGTGATGATGTTCGTCATGGGCAAAGTGCCCGTCTATGGAACCCCGTGCCATACGCTGGACACAGTGAAAATTGGGTAGGTTACCTTGGCAACAGGATCTATAGTCATGAAGAAAATAGTCTGTTACTGCAAATGCCCATGCTGATACGTGAACTTCCCTAGCCTGTATATGAATATTCCAAGTCTTAAGGGCAGCACGGTGGTGCAGTGGTTACTGCTGTTGCTTTGCAAGAAGAAGGTTCCGGGTTCAAGTTCCGGCCAGCCAGATCCTCTGTGCGGGGAGCTTGCATGTTCTCCCTGTGTTCATGTGGGTTTCCTCCGGGCTCTCTGGTGTCCTCCCACTGTCCGTAGACATGCAGCCTCCAGGGCTGACTTGCAAAAGATCAAGATGTCAATGCGACTGCCCTGGTTACAGTAAATAAATACATTTCCGTTTCTGCCTTTTCCTTGTTGCCTTTGTGGTAATGTTCTTCAATTCCCTCTGAAAAACACAGTTTACACTTGTTAAAATGTACAACAACTGTCTTGTATTGATTGATTTATTGATTGATTTGTTGATTGCATCTAGTAAATCAGTTCCAACATGCTCTGCTTCCGCTGCAATTGCTCTGTTTTGTACTCCTGGACAATCTATTAGATGTGAAATCAATGTGCAGCCTAACAGATGGAATGCCTCTGCTCCCACACACCACTCAGAAGTGGGAAAAAAACAGAATGTTCCACCTTCAGCCTGCATGCTGCCTGTTACTAAAATAAGTCTGTCTTTTTTTGAATGTTCACACTTTCATACATTTTAAATTCATTGCGAAAACTGAAATTGACTTGAATCAATGTATTTTTTTTTTCTTTTTGGAAATATAGGCTGTGAGCTGTAATTGGGAATTCCAAAGGGGAAGGGGGGGGGGGGGGACAGAAAGATGGGGAATGAAAAAATGTTTTAAGCTGCGCTATCATGGTTAGTGTTAGAGAACAGACCCAAAATATTCATTGAAAACTCATCAAAAGACCTTTTCTGGGCCCTTTTTAAAAATGTTTTTATCTGGGGATAAGCAGTGTAGTTACAGTACAGCCTGTGCCAAGGGAACACCTCACTCTTGTTATTTTGCGTGCTCTGCCGCAGCTAACCTTTGCAACTGAATAAGCCTGAGAAGCCGTGCAGTGAAATTAGCCCGATGGTGTCAGAAAGCTCGTTTCCTGTAAGCGGTCCCCATTGTCTTCTTTTTCATGCCGCACTATTTGTTCGTCTCAGAGCAATTTTCTTATTCTGGGTCCTTGCGTAAGCGTCCCCACTCCTTTCGAGCATCTAATCCTCAGGGGGGTTTTCGGCGCATGTTCGGATAATCCGAAATCAAAAGAACTTTTCTCCTCCAGCACTGGAATGTCAATGTTCCTCGCTTCCCCGGGCTGGGTTAATTGCCGGAGGAGGAAAAATTAGATCCACTGTGCATTTGCTGCTGCGGACATGCTGATAGCGGCTCCCATAAGTACTTTAAATGGATCAGCATCCAAAACCCACCGACAGTTAAGGGGCTTTTTTCTCCTTCTTTTTCCTGTTTCATTATTTATTCATAGGTCAATTTATTTTGTTGGGATTAGAGTGTTTTCAAATTTCCCTTTTCCTTAATGAGCCCTGAATTCTTGAAGTTGCTCGTCACTCATCTGGTTTCAACACTTATAGGCCTCTTCAATCTGTTTGCGATTTACCCTTTACTTGAGGAAATAATTTAAGAAGAATTTTCTTCCCAGAAGAAGAGGTTATTCAAGTTTTTAGGGTGAAAAAACACTTAGGCTCATTGCACCATACAGGACAAAGCACTTTGCTGTTGATGAGTGAAGGCTTTTAGTTCTGCTGAGATGCTGAAAGGTGGAGGGTACTTCTGGTTTGGCTGAAGCTTTCAAGGCCCTTTTTTATGTGAAGTGGTTATCTAAAGAAAGATCATGGGAAAAGTTACATGAATATTCTAAAACCTCTCAGCTTCCTCCAAAAGCCTTGCAGTAAAGGAACATTTGTCATAAAAAAAATAGTCATTTTTCCCCTCTTCAAAGCTTGTGGACTGTATGCATTTGCCATGCAAGAGCAAAGCTACCTTTATTCACGCACTCACTTGGAACTTCTGGATGTGTTCTCTAGGGATCTTGGAACCAAGCGTATCCAGGCCATGCTGCTGAGCTCCCTCATTATGGTGAGTGTGCTTTACCTCAGTCTCTTAATACCCATCGTCACCGTTTTTATTTTATTCTATCGTCAGATTTGGGGTCAGTTCCATTTCAGTTCAAGTCAATTCGGTAAATTATCGCATAAAAAATTCCTAAAGCTTTTTTTTTTTTTTTTAAATCTCCAATGAAATTTGACCTTGTTTCTAGATTTGACTGAACTGGAATTAAATCGGCCCCCTCCTTCCCCGACATTAATATTCGGCATATGTTCAGCCCTTTTTTGCCTTTTGCTCCTGATCTGGAATGTGCAGACGTATCTTCGGGCCTGTCTGTGACATCCTCCATTAATCCAGAGTGTGTGTGTGTCCGGCTGCTGCTTATTATAGCATGCTGTCCACGGGTGGAGCAGTGCAGTCACTGTGCCGTAGGGAGAAGTAATATACCGCATGGCAATAAATGCTTTGAGGCAGAGAAAATGTCAATATCGGGCAGGCATTATAAAAGTGTCAGTTATTGCCATCCTCATATGTGCCCTAAAGTACAAACAAGCTGATGAAAAAGTTTTACTCTTTTACATCTATTTCTTTGGTGAGATTTCAAACGGGTTGAGCTGAGGGGAAGGGGGAAGTTGAGGACGAAAGAGAAATGGCCGTTCCTTCTTGGACCGGAGAACGGCGCCTCGGGAGCCTGGCTGGGGAGCAGTTACCCCGTCGGGTCTGCAGCGGGAGTGCTGGCTGGCGTCTCCCCGCTTTGATCACGGGAGGAGGCGCAGGCGTCGCGGCCGCGGGCCATCAGGGCTTCGAGCTCCTGGGGTGGGGGCGAGGCCCAAACCCAGCGCCATTTCAGAGCGCGGTTTACTCCGCCAGCTTCCGGCTCTCTCCCCCAGCGCTCGGAAATGGAAAAAGGTTAAACTATTTATAGCAGGGGGGCCGCAGCTGCGGAGATGAGATGAAGCCCCTGCGCGGTGGCGGCGGGTTCGATCTAAAGCGCTGCGGCCTCCGATCGAAGTGGGTGAGAAGGTCGCCCGCTTAATCTGAAGACACAAGATTAGACAACTCTTTTTTTTTTCCTTTGTTCTTTCAACCTCTGGTTATATATACAGTGATCTCCATAATGATTGGGGCTAAGCCATATTTTTCTTTTGTAGTCAAGAGTAGAGGTCTTCCTGGGCCTACCAGACCCTTTGCTAATGACTGACTTGATCAGCGCTCTATTTGGAAATGATGGTCCAAAAAGTACATTTTGGTTTGGCCTATGGCTGTTTTTTACTTGTTTATCAACCTCATAATTTTTTCCTTGACTTTCATTGGCACACCTCTTGTCCTTATGCTAACATATGTCACAGCATCTCCCTCAGGCAACTTCATTCATTAAAGATATGCTTTATTATGCACTACTATATAATTATGAGAGGGCATTTTTATTACATTATTATTATGTTATTTATATCAATAATAGCATATAAAATAGTTAACATAGGCTATACATTGAAATGACAAGTGACATGATCTCGAACTTGCTTTTGCTGTACCTTGATATACCGCAGTCAAAAATGAACAGACCAATTAACTGACTTCTGTCTACCTGCCCCCATGCCTCCCCCCCAGGTGACTTCTGGTTTCAAGTCCAAGACCATGTCAGCGGCCCTGCCCCCGCCCTTCCTGGACCCCCTGTTCTCCATCTCCCTGATGGAGGACAGCGAGTTGAGACAGCTTGTGCTGGAGATTCTGCACAACATCATCGATCGCCACGACAACCGCGCCAAGCTGCGCGGTATCAGGTAACGAGCGCGTCCACGGAAGACCGCAGACCACACTGGAATGCGTTTCAGCATCCGCCGTAGCACCACATTTTTAGCGGTAAATTTGATGGTGCCTACTGTGTAATGCGCAAAACAAATGACTCCTGTGCTTGCGCTTGCAGGATCATTCCCAACGTGGCTGCTCTGAAGATTAAGCGGGAGAAGATCTCCAAACAGGACATTGGTTTCATGAAAAAGGTAAAACGTTTATTGCAGTACAGTGCATGCGCAATAATTTTTTGCTGGCTGACCAGCACTGCCCCATTGTGAAACCACTGCAATATGGTAAAGCCTGCACTGGTCTTGAACAGATGGTCATGCACATTAGCTTTCATTCTGTGAGAGACACATTTTCTTTATGTATCTGTGCACATTGCAGAGCTTATGGAAGCTGTGCTAATTGTGCATCTCAAAATATAATTGGGGGCGAGGAATCTCAGTCCTGACATCAACATTGCAGGCAATGTGGCCATCCGAAATTTTATTTACGTACGTCCCCACAGCTAATAACAGTATCTCTTGGAATATCATTGATTAAGATTTTATTTTTCTGAAATTAACCCAGTTTCCAAACCTCATGTTGGAAGACAGCCTATGGCTTAACACAGCAGCTTCAGCTTGCACTGTATTTTAAGACACGCAAGCATTCATGAATTTTACCTCTGAGCCTTAATTTTATCAATTTTTGAAAAGAATGTCAAGGGACGTCTAATGAATAGGCCCTGTTATTTGTGTTTGTGTGTGTGTGTGTGTGTGTGTGTGTGTGTGTGTTTCACTGTCTATGCTCTGGGGTACAGTTTCTTTCTTCAGAGTGGCAGAAAATCAGAGACTCTTGCTGCATTCAAGATAAGAAGAATGTTCAAAATGGTTTTATAAATGGAAGGCTGGTACTGTTGCTGCATATAGGGCAACTGCAAGCCGGTTATTATTATGACCGGTTTCTTAAATATGTCATGTACTGGTAACGCTCATACTTTCGCTCCAGCACCCTCGCCAAATGGGAGTAAACATATCTCAAAGATTGTTGAAAACTGTGTAAGAGGTAGCATTCCAGCCGAACCACAAATAAACAAATAAATTAAAAAATGATTCTTTTTCAAAAATGCAGTTTAACTGGAACGCTACCTCTTACACAGTAAACTGTTAACTGTCTGACACAGCCCACATTGCTACCATAATGCTAGCCTGCATGTTTTCACTTTACAACATCACCCCCTTTTGCCTTCTTTGTCCCCCTATGTGTACACTGACTTTGAACTTCTTTAAAAGTTCTCGATGATTTCTAGAATTAGTGCTGGGGAGATAAATTAGAGCAGTGTTGTTGATGCCATGAAGAGTGTGGCAAGGATGCGGTCGAGAGGGCAGGCAGTAGGCTGACCCGTGGAGATGAGCTTTAGGACATCATCTGAGGAAATAGTAGAGAGAGACATTAATCCAGAATCAGAAGTGTTCAGACAGGGTGTGTTTGAGAGACGGATAGGGGAGGCTGGGGAGAGGATGTCAAAAACCTTCTTCTCAAAGAAGGAAACAAAATCCCTGAAAGAAAGAGAGGGAGGAGGAGTACAGTACAGGAATACTGAGGAGAGAGGGGCAGATGGAGAAGAGTTTCCAGGGGTTAGAAGCAGAGGAGTGAATTTGAGGGAGGTAAAAGGTTGATTTGGCAGCAGAGATGGAAGCAGAGAAGGAGGGGAGATACTGAAAGTGGGAGAGGTCATTCGACAAGTCGCTTTTGTGCCACCCTCTCTCAGCGCCTTACAGTAAATACTCATTTTAGACAGCCAAGGTCTGGGATGAACTCCTACCATTGAGCCATTCATTTTCAGACATGGCTTTTTTTATACCAACATCTATATTTTCCAAAATTAGAAAAAGTATTGAATGAAAATTAATGCATAATGAAGGACTTATTTCCATTTCACTTGTATGTACAAGAGGTCACGGAATATGGAGGGATAAAAACAGGAAAGGCAGAACCCATAAACGGCAGTTTAGGGAAACATGCAATGCGGATAGAATGATGGGCTCATGAGATAGAGTTCTTTCCTCTTGGGCATTGTATTCATCTTAACGACACTATACACTTTTTAGAAAAATGAACATAGGTCAATGCTCCAGCAATGACACCCATTGGAGCATTACTTTTTGAAGGGAAACTGTCGTCTCCCCTACAGTAACCATTTGCTTCACATGGTTTTCTTAAAATTAACAAGCTGTTCCTTTACTGCATGTAGATGCACTTGGAGAGCGGGGACGATTATTCGGCCATTTTGCAGTCCCTGATTTGTAGTTTTTTACTGGCTGACGACAGCACATTAAAGCGGAAGCAATATCCATGCTTACATCACAAAGCCCTGGGTTTCCTCAGAAGTGTAATGAAAGTTCCAGGAGGAAACTGTTATGAGACTGGATATGAGATTTGAAAATCGTGCCACTAGGCATAATGGAGTTTTATGATGCTTCTTTAAATTGGAATAGGGGGAACAAAAGAGGCAAGTGAGTCAAATTAAATGTTTAATTTTGGGCTAATTGAGCGCTCCTCTTCAGTCTTAAATGGCCACAAGACATCTATATGTTCTAATTCGGCAGATCTTATTTGCCATTGAAAATTAATTCACTTTAATACATTGGGTTGTAACTGCCATGAAATCCAATTATAGTAAATGTAATTTTGTACCTTAAATAATGTCAAATATATACCTCCCTGTGTATGACCTCATCCATGTTCATTCCAAGACTTGGGCAGAGTTTTAAGTTGGTAACTTCCTGTGGCATGCTGAGGTTTATCCCTCACAAGTGGCCTGCCTAGTGGCTAAATCAGTGGGTGGCATGGTGGTGCAGTGGATAGCAAGAAGGTTTGAATCCCTGCCGGGGCCTTTCTGTGTCTCTCTGTGCCTGCGCGGGTTTCTTCCAGGTACTCCGGTTTCCTCCTGCAATGCAAAGACATGCAGGTTAGGCTACTTGGGGGGCATTCACAGGGTGTTGCTGCAAAAGAGCATGCATGCTCAGTCAGCCTGCCCTGTCAGAGTTTGATATGGCCAGCGCTGCCTGAGTTACTGGTGCATTAGCTACGCGACCATAGGCCACCTGTCACTCTCAGTGAAAGGTACACTTGTCATCCAATCAGTGCTCCCTCTCCCCGTTGTCTGGTATGGAAGTCACTGGCTCTCAGTGCGGTATTTATTGTGCATGTGTCAAGGCACAGCAGTGACTAAAGAGGCTTGGTTGGCAATTACAAATTGGGAAACCTCAAAAATGGAGAAAAGGATAGTCCCAAAAGAGACAGCAAGTGAAAGAAGTGCAGCCCCAATTAACAACTTGTCAACAACCCAACCGAACATTAATCTAAGTTATATAAACAAGAACAAAAATAAAAATGTTCTTTTTTAAACTATATTAAATTATCAACAGTAAAGGAACTACAGGCTCTAAAATCCCCCCCAAAAAGTTGTTACACAACACTGACCAGGTGTTATGGATAGATAAAGGTTCTGTATGTTGATTTACATGTTTCTGAGGTTGCTAAACCCAAATTTATTTTTAGAATGAACAAAATATGGAAGAACTCCTCTGACTTTCTGGAGAGTAGAAAGTAATGACTTGGTCTTACTCATCCTCTTTTGCTGCTTTAGTTCATTTTAATTTATATTGTTATATTGCTATATCGTTTAACTCCTGACATTATCTCAAAAGGATGATTGTCAGTGGTGTAATTTGAGGCATATGGTTGATTTGGTATTCTCAACAAGTACAAGACCATATATTAATAAACACAGTATTTATGAATAATAACTTTCTTCCAACCAGGACTGCAGTGCTTTTTAACACCTCATACCCTGATGTACTGTAGCTTTTGCCTCACTTAAACCTTCCATCCGTTCTTGCATGGCTCACTGCTGCCCCCTGCTGGTGAAGTGGGAAGTCTTGCGTCTCTCCGAGCCATTGAGCCGTCGGCATTTGTACGGACACGCCCTGCCAACTGGGGGTCGTCCGAAAGCCTCCTCCGTTTGTGCTACAGTGCGGTTAATGAATGAAAATACCAAGAGCTCAGCTCCTCCAGGCATGGAGTGACTAAAGTAGAGCAGGAATCTAATAAAGGGCTGGATACAATCAGCGTTTTAATTCTCCTGGTCGCCTCTGTCTCGCTACACAAAGTTACAGACCAAGGCAGGGCCTCCCACCACAGCACCACAGCAGTCCCTTTAAAGCCGTACGGCTCCAGTCACAGCGGCTGTTCGAAATACGGATACACAGTGCAACATAAAAATCCACATAAAAACAGAGAGTGGGTTTTCACTGTTTTGTTGGATACTGCTGGGCAGTATATGTAATGCAGAGTGAGGGATTTTTATATCTGCTTAAACTCGCAGTACTTCTTGTAAGCATATAATCGTAGAAAGTGTTGTGTGTGTGTTTGTGTGTGTGTGTTGATTGACACGGCAAAGAGCATTTTATGTAGCATTCATAGCTTTAAAGGTGCAGCCTTATGTATCTTGCCTATTACTATGAGCAGCATAAATATTGTAGCCTACTAATGCCACCATGATTTCAGAGGACACGTGACATGATGTCAGTAGCGTCATAATGCATATTACATGTTTGTGTATTCTTATTACAAGGATTCCAGTTTATGTCTGTGCACAAGCATATGCTTTTGTGTATGTGTACATGTTACAATCTTTCTGTGTGTTTGCGTGTATATGTTTCTGAGGCCCCCCTGGTTATGGAGCCACAGGGCGTACAGTACATTATATGTGCACCTTTTATTTAGACCTGAGCTCCATTGATTCTCTCAGCCCTGGTCTCCCGCCCCTGGTGCTGCAGCTGTCTGCTTTAATATGGCCGCAGTGGTCTGGCTGTGCACTGTGCAATTATTGCTTGTTCTGTCTGCTGACAGTGGTAATGAATGAAGCCTAATTACATGCATTATCAGCGGACGCAGGTCCTTTTCCTTTTCCAAAGGCCTTCGCTTCTCATTAGACTCTGTCTCTCCGCTAAGGCCATTAACTGAAGCCATCCTGTTGCTGCACAGCAGTAGAGCAGTTTAATGAAGACTGCTTCTTTACCTGTTAGCAAGATAGCCGTAGTTACCTTGTAGCGCTCCATCACTGCTTTAATCTGTCACTTTCAAGGACATTGGTTTTGACTGGTTTTGCTCATAGCCAGTAATTGCCAAGCATTCCTCCTGAATCAGGAGTTATTTGAAACTACTAGCATCTGGTTAAAAAAAATAAAATAAAAAATTGGAATTTGAATCTGTAACAAAATGAAACAGCAGCTCGGTCTAGCACCTACCCAGGTTGAGACCGTACTCCTGGGGAGAACTGTTATACGAATGCCAAATTACAAAACAGGTTTGCCCGGCTTCTGAGTGTTTCATTTGAGAAGGTTCACAGGTTAGAGCTCCCACTGTGACAACAGCCAACTAAAACTGCTCCGTTCGGCCATTAGGACACCAGGTGCCCACGGGCTGCTCGTTCTCCGCTCTGTTCTGTAGCATTGATTGCCCAGTCTAAAATAGTCACCCCCCTCCCTCTTTTCCTCTCCCACTCCCCCTTTCCCTCCCTCCCTCTCACTCTTGCCTATTTTTTCTCTTTCTCCTTCACCAGCATGGCCAACAGCTGTACAGGCACATCTACTTAGGCTGCAAGGAGGAGGACAACGGCCATAAGAACTTTGAGCTTCTCTTCACTGCCTTGGCCCTCATCACCATTGAGCTGGCCAATGAGGAGGTGGTCGTGGACCTCATCCGGCTGTCCATCGCTCTACAGGTGATACCAGCGTCTGCTGACGAGGCTTCGTGATCCCGTCATGGGCCCACTACACAGCTTCAGCCCATTTCGAGATTCATGAAGCCTCATTGTCCCTGTGCTAGTTGTCCAGGCTAAACCAGTCTAAACCAGGACCCCGAAGTGAGGCACCTGATTCACCAGTCTCAAAATCCAGATTTAAGGATTTAAAGAAGGGGACCTAAAAATTTTGACCCTATACAACTGCTCCTAATATGCCAATTGTGCCTCATTTTAATCAGTGCTTATAAAGCATAGTAGCACAGGTACTGCGGAGTAGAATGCATATGGCAGCTGTCATACACCAAGTTCCTACACCAGTCTTATATCAGAATTCCATCCACGTAGGCCAATGCACCTGAACGGAGGTGATTTTAAGGCCTGGGAGGAGCGCACTGCAGCTGTCAGTCATTCCCTCGGGGGTCAGGTGATCAGCTTTAAAGGTCAGACCAAGAGAAGGGAGAACGCAAACCGGGACCAGCACGCTCAGCGGATTATGCACATTTTAATCCCAATAAAGGGGTTTTCAAAACGCAAGTAAATTGTTTCCGCGGTGAAAAGGTCACCACTGTCACTGTTTATAACGTGCCGCTATCTATGCGGCAGAAATGGGGGGGGCGGTGCCTGAGGTGAAACCAAAAAGATGAAAACTGTCACTTTTTTATTTCCTCGTGGAAGCACCGTAGAACAAGATAGGATTCCCAGGTGTGGCTGTGCAGATACGGGCATTTAAAATGGACCGTTTCTTATGCACGCCATAAACGAAGCAGGGCTTTTGCTCTTGGTTTTTGAGCTTCTGATTGAATATGAAGATCCAGGTAACATTCTGTGTTGTTTTCATAAAATGACCGTATTTAACACCTAAAATTCTTTTTTAATAAGGTGTATTTGTTTTGTATAAATTGAATGCAAAACAATCAATTTGTTTAATAATTTGGAATGCTAAAGCTACATACATTGTGTGCCGCATTCAAAATGGAATTTATCTTATCTTAGATATTTCCATATTTTATAAATATTACTTTTAAATTTGGACTTTCTTGTTCACTGATTTAACAGGACTTGAATAATATTTACTGAAGGCGTACAGCCATAGTTAATGGTCCAGAAACCTGCAATGCAGGTCCACAGATATGTGCACATACTGTTAATGTGACACTCAGTTTAGCCTGGGTGAATGTGGAATATGGTAAGACACTGTCATATTCAATTTGGTCCTTGTTGTTACAGCTGACCTCTCTAATCATCGCACTTATGGCCATTTAATGTTTTCACAGGTACTCAAATTTAGGTTTGCAGTACAGCAAATGTGTCAAATATTTGTTGTATGTGTCATAAACGATGTTGTTTATGTTTGATGAAGACATATGACAGATACTATACATTTGTGTCTGACTATCCTACACTCTGAGTTAGTAGCAGTGCTACTATAGACAGCATTGTTAGCATTGCTACCCTGGAATTTTAATGGATTTGAAAAATATCCCCCTTTGTTGTAGCAGAGCAGGGACATACGTTTGGGGAACTGTGTATTACTGTACATAACAGCTGTGAGTACTGATGAATGGTCACCGAATCCAATCCTTATCCTAATCCACAAACACTTTGTGCCATACTGGGAAACTGATCCAGGACCAGCTAACCCAGTCCTTATCCTAATCTCCAAACTTTTTCTGGAAGACTAGGAAACCGATCTGCGGCCAGCTAATCTAATCTTTATCCGAAATCCCCAAAGCTTCTGCCAGACTGTGAAATTGATCCATGTCCAGCTCTCAGTCCTTATCGAACCTCATAAATGATTTGTTCTGGACAGGAACACTGATCCAGGAACAGCTAACTCCGTCTTCATGCAAGCCCCCAAATCTTTTATGCCAGAAAAAAGAAACAGATCCATGGTCAACAGCAGTGATGACTCGACCTTCTGGTTCAAACCAAGGAGTGCCTGATTCTCCTTGAAACGCACTGGGCACCAACTCAATCAATATCCCTGCTAAATGGTTAGCCCAAGCTGAGATCAAGGTCGGGGCTGTATGGTGCTAATGTGGACAGTACCCCTGCAGAGCCCGGGAGCGGTTGTAAAAATAGAAGTGGCAGCACTGATCCTAGTGAGGGAGTCAAGGCTATCGTAGCAGGTACATCTGCAGAATACAGGATCCGATATACGACATTCCACTCGAAAGCCAGACAAATCAACAGTACTCGCATTGTGCATTTGCATTAGCAGACGCATGATCACCGATGATTATTAATACCAAGCAGCTTGCACGAACAGTGAGTTTGTGTTGCCCTATCCCTCTGTGGGTACCTCTAGGTTGTGGGGATTGAAGCATCAATGCTAGGCACCATCTGGCTCTACCTCCCACATGTACTTCGCCGATGCTGTTTCTAAGACATCTTTATCCAATAGCGCTGTCGCCAAATGGGGTTCCATGTAAGAAAATAGGCTCCTCCCATCACTTCTCGTTTCACATCGCAACCGAGGCCATTCTGTGAATTCAGAGGCTATTGATGCTATAATTAGGTGCATGCCCAGCACCATTAATCCCGCGCTTGTTGTGAGCACTCTGCTAACTCCTGAGGGGACGCAGCTGGTGACGCCTTTGACCTGCCTGGCTGTTTTCATCGCATTTCAACAATTTCCATTTGAGCAAATGTGAAACGTGTTTATCCTCTAACAGCAGAGGGGCTGGAATCACTGCAGGCACCTTCCCCCCGGTACCATTAGCGGCTTGGATGTTACAATGCTGTGGTCACACTAATGCCTTCTGATGCATGTGGGTAAATAAACGAAATGATTATCACTTGCAGTCGTAGCGCTCACAGCAGTTGCAGTTAAAAAGAAGAACTAATATTGTTAATACCACATTACTAGTGGAAGTGGTAATACTGTATTGCTGTGGTTGCTCAAGGGTTTATGTGTGAATTGTTCAGACGATTTTACTACCAGAAATATCTTTCCCCCAGGAATGATGAGACTTTATGACCTTTTGCACATGACCTTCTGTTTCTATTGATCAATTGGCAAATGCCCAATATAGACATATGGCTATATGTGTGGACGATCATACGAGACTTATATTTCTTCTTTATATATTTGTTTATTTGTGTATTTGTGTGTAGGACATGGCCTTGGCCAATGAAGAGAACATGGCTATGTTCATCCGCTGCAGTATCATGGCCTTAGTGGCAGCCTACCTGAACTTCCTCAGCCAAATGATCGCAAACCCACCCTTCTGTCAGCATGTCAGCAAGGTAGGGGCCACACCCTTCTGTTTCCATGACAGCAAGGTAGGAGCCAAGCCCTTCTGTCTCCAAGGCACCTCTCTTTTCCTCTCTGGCTTCCTCATGGTGGAATTCCCTTCCCACTACAATCAGAACAGCAGAGTCACTGTCTGTCTTTTGTCACAGTCTGTGAATTTGCTTGTTTAAATTCCCTACCTGATGCTAAACATTTTTCATGGCTTTAATTGGACCACCTATGCTGCATGTAAAACAGTATTCTCAAACCAATTTGTTACCTGAAGTACTGCACTCTGTCTCCCTCTTGCATTGACTGTGGTGCTTAACTTTATGATGTAGTTTATGTATTTACAACTTCTTAGTGAGTATGTATTAACAGCTACTATAGGTTGTAATTAGTTGGTTATCAATTCCTCTTTACCTGAATGATTTGTATGCATGTATGTAAGTCACTCTGGATAAGAGCATCTGCTAAATGCATGTTAATGTAGAGTTGGTTCCACACCCTTCTCTCCATGCATCTGTAGATTAGGGGGTCTGAGTTAATCTCTGTTCTTTCCTTTTTCTTTCATTTTTTTAATCTGCTTTATCTTCTCAGAACTGGAGTCTTTCTTCCAGTATTGCATTAAAAAAATTAAGTATCTTGACTGTAGATGTTCACATGTCTAGTATCTGAGATGCCATCCAGAAATCCAATGAAAAAATAAATAGCCATGAAGTGTAGTTTAAAAAAAAGGTGCAATTAAAATGGTATTTCTGTCGTACTATTCCAATATTATGTTTTTGTTTCAGTATACTAAAGGTGGCAGTAATGTGCTTTTAGTTTGAATTCATTGTATTTATCAATGTTGTATGTTGCTCTACAGTTAGCGTAAGTGTATGTCCTAAATCAATGACCATGCAGTAATGCGTGGATATATAGGCTCTTTAAGTGATACTTGTTGTGTACTGACCAGTGCTGCCTCCTCCCTCTCTGCTTGTCTCCCTCCCCTTGCTCACCTACAGGTTCTGGAGATGCGGAACTTAGAGGCACCTTATCTTCTGCCTGAGCATGTCTTCAGGGAGAAATGCTCGTAAGTTTCCAAACCACGTCCCTCCAATGTGAAGATGCTCATTATTAAGACTGGAGGAGTCTCCTGGAGAATATGAATTATCCTGGCAATGTGGCTCTGGAAAAAGGAAGTACTTTGTATAAAATTATTTTTGTCTCTAATCTGACTGCATTTGCAGGTCTTCTAGATTTACAGTAAGATAGGAAATCAGTTGTCTTAAATTTCAGCATACCTACAGTGTGCTGTGCTTTTTGGCCAAATCATGTATTGAAACACTGTTTAGGAAATAATGTGTGTGCTGCATGGCTGCGATGGCTTGGAAAGTGCTCTCAGCTTCCTGCTGTTTCATTCCATCTTGCAAACGTACAGGCTGCCTAGCACCCTGGACAATGAAGACAACAGCCTGTACTTCCTGACCAGCGAGATCGCCGAGTCGTTAGCGGGCCCTGGTTACAACGTGGACAGGCTGTCCGTGCCGTACGTACCGCAAGTGACAGGTAAGTAGCCATCCCTGTCCCTGTTCCTGAAGTGCTGTCAAGGGGAACGCTGTAAGCCATCAGCATACAGAAACGACTGTGAGCAAATCATTTACAGAATGAACATTAAAGGGCACCTTGGCTTTGTCCCTGAGGCAAAGTAAAATTATCGTAAAGGCGCTGGGCCGAAACATGACTTTCTGTGAAGTTTCTGAAAATGATTTTGAAAGTGTTAATCCATGTCAGTATATACAAGTCACAAGTTAGGATGCACCAAGCATACATTATGTTAATCCTTTGTATCTTTAATTGCTTGGTGTATGCATGCTCCAGAGCAAGGCGGATAACCTGTATTAATCCTTAGAGAGCGTTTGACTTCCTGAACTCAGATTTGCTCTTGGAGATTCAAAAAAGTCAGCCTGCCTTTGAAATTGCTGAATTGCTTGGAATATTCTGTTCTTTGCTGCTATGAGAGTCAGCGCACGCAGACACATTTTCAAAGGCTTCCAGTCATTCAGACTGTGCAGATATCTGTGCTCGAAGGAAAAGTATGTATAAATTCAGTACAAGTCCATTTGGATTGTACTGAGGCACAGGAAGTTTCTCAGTTGCTGACGTTATCACGGAAGCTTGAGCAGAGGAACTAAGTAAATGTTAGTCTTAAAATAGTCTTCCAGTGAAAAATGAATTACTGATGCAAGATAAAAACAGTGCTGCCATTTTATAATGCCACCGTTATGTCCATAATTAGGGCCTGCGCAGTTTTTATTTATTTTTTATTTTTCTTCTTTTTTTCAAATCTTTTCTTTTTAATCGTGAGAGTTTTTTTCACATGGTAACATGTGTTCTATGTACATGAAAAAACTTATTTCTATTCATTTTTTCTTTCCTTCTCCCACATTTGAATCAGTCCTTTATACCGTAGGGAAGATACTGCACAGGTGCAGACAAACTTCCAGAGGTAACTCGTCAAATTAGCCATGTGTGGATTTGGGCATGTCAGACCACAAATCTCCCTGTAGTTCTGCAGATGTACAGCATAGCTTGTGTAGAGATACCCCCTGTTCCCTAAATCCCAAACCCCAAACCCACATACTCCCATTGAGCTTTGACATTTGAAAGCCGTGAGGCACCATTACCATTCAGATTAGAACCCTACATCATAGCATCAAGACCCATGTTGTAACTATGACTGTAGAGTACCTCCTTTGGTTCACTTTGCAGTATTTGTTGTGTAAACCGTTGTGTTACTAAACTCTCCCTCAATTCGTCACATTTTCACAAGTGTAGTTTTAGAGCAATGAGTGGCTAAATTATTACCACGTTTGCCTCTTATGAATCTGTGCCCATGTGTTCCTGAATATGTCCTCACTGTCAGGCCATGTGATAAATGTCATCATTGCGATAAAGTTGTATAGTGGCCTCCATTTAACCCCATACTATTCCCGGGCTTAGTGTGTCCCTTCCCAGCTGCACAGCTACAGCAAAACTCTCCTCTCCGTAGATAAAATACTGTAGAACTCCTAGATTACACATCCCATTGAATACACTATTCTCTAAACACTAAACTCCTTGCTTAGCCATCCCACTGCAAACAACGGACCTGGTTATGGATATTGCACTGTGATGTACACTTCAATTTATAACAGCTGTTTTGAATGTTATTGTGATAAAAAAATACTATAACTATACAAGTTAATAATACACATAACTATATGTAGATAACCATACTGTAGCAGGTTCTAAAAGTGCCCATTCAATGACAGTTCCTTATAGGGCAGAGATTTTATGAGCACCTCTAATAGTACGATGTGTCTTACCTGTAAATATAGTAGCATAAATTTTTTGCCTTCCAAAAATTGGAGCCAAGGTGCACCAGCCATATGTTTAGGATATAAGAATAAATCCATACGTAATCCACAAGTATACCAAATATACCCATCTCACCATGGAAACAGTATCTTTTGTTTTTTCCCCCATTTTTTCCATCGACTGACAAATTGGAACCAATCACCTATTAGATTACCCCCCTGTGAGGAAGGATAATGATAACAGTAACTCCTAAAATCGGGAAACGCTCATTTTCCTAAGCTTTTGATCTACCTGAAAATGGTGGATCTATTTCTCCCTTCTCTTTCACAGAATTTATAAGGCATTGGTAAGGCATCAATCAATACTGAAATAGTCAACTATTGACCAGTATACAGTTAGAGTTGTATGGCACAAAGCAACACCAAACTGAAGTGCATTGCTAAACAAGGAAATAATAACGACTATGAGCTGTAACATACTTCAGAATCTCACTTCCCCTCCCTCACTGAAACTCAATGGAGCCTTTTTGAAAGAAAATATGGTCAGAATCCTCAATAGTTTTTCTTCAATAATCTCTGCTCACACATGGATGACCGGTATGGTGAGTAAGCACTTCCTCCCAGATTGTTTGGTTTTAGATGTCAGTGTATGTGATTATCTGTGCAGTAGAACCCCCTCCTGTAATCTCCCCAAATAGGAAAGTTTGTGTTTAATAAAGCAGCTCTGTACAGTAATATCAGTGGAGTGTAGTCCTATATAAGTTTTTTTGTTGTTCTTTTTCCTTCATAATTCTTATTCTCTCAAGGTTTTCTTCCTGAAAGTATGGGGATATGCCTCGGTCCAGCAGGTGGCGCTGGCTAGCTGGAACTTGCTCCTCAATGAGACCCTTTCAGAAAAGCCCTTCACACTTTGCAAGCAGGAGTTTAAACCGTGACACCTGCCATAATTAGCAAACCAGCTTTAATGAAAGCAGCCGCATGGCGCCCTACTTCCGCTGTCCTCATTATCAGATACATCTACCACAGAGTCTTTTATCCTAACCCATTAAAGTTTTGAGACTGATCAGAGCCAGACTGTTTGATAGTTGATTAGCCACAGCTCTTCAGGCCGGCCATTAAAGCAGCAGGGTGCCATGTTATTGACGGGTCATTAGCCACAGTCAGGGACACCTGTGGACCGGAGAACCCTCATCACCCACAATTTTGTCCTTGTTCGCCACCTGTCATGTGCCAAGAGTGGAGCTGTTCTTAAAAATATCTTCTTCTCGGGAATAATGAAGCCAAAACCAGCATGGCATTCAAAATAAATGATTGCCACTGTTGTGTTGTGAGCTTACACTGTGTGTGGCCCTATCAAGCATAGTACATATAATTTATGTTTAATAAGCCTATAACCTTCACATAATTAGACGTATATGACCGTTTATGACGGTGTGTGTGCCTCCAGTATTAAAGATAGATTGTCTTCAAATTTGTGTGTATATGTTGTAATTGATTCATTAATTTATTTATTTTCTTTCAGTATTGCATGCCATATTGTGTTTGTTATTAATTATTATTGTATCTATGGTCTGATTGTTTGCATAGTAAAGTAGTTTTTCAGTTGACCTTTGCATCAACATTGTAAAAATCCCTGTTTTCATTTTGAGCCTCAACCACATTTTTTTAAAATATTGTATTTGTGCCGTGTTCATGCGCCGTGAACATAATGGCCTGAAGACAAAACATTCTCATCAATAGTCTCCTTTAAGCATCTGAATACAAGATCTACCAAGGTGATTTTTTTTTTTTTTTTTACGAGGGGCATAATGATTATAAGAACATTTCTTCCTATGGCTCACGTTGTTCGTCCAAATAGTGTGACTCAGTAGGTTTTTTATTCTTCTTTTTTTTTCCAGGTAATTTCACTTGGCTTTTTTCAGTGTGAACTAGTGTATCTCAATGACAACATTTGTCATTGAGATACACGGATGGTCCTCAAATGGCTCCAAAACAGTCTGTCACTGTGTTCCATGGAATTCATTAGAGAAAAAAATATCACTGAATTAGTTCAATGGTCAGGGGAAATTTCTCAAATAATCTGAACTACCATTCCTTTGAGGAATTTCCATTCTTTGGTGTGCAGGCCTCCACGAGAGTAGCTAAGCAGCTCTGGTGCATGGTTGTGTCTCAGCAAATTAAATGCAAAGTGAATATGACATTTTAGCTAAGTGCAAGTGCAAGTGAGGCTTCCACATTTCACACATTAAATGGTGGACCCATGATGTAAAATAATATGCAAAAGTATTGATTGTTCATTGTTCATTACTAACATTTGGGATTTAATTCCCCATACATATACGACATTACCTCAAAACAATACATGTTTCGTACTGTAGCAGTTTAGTCACCATTTAGACATCATGAAATATTAAATATTTCAGTATTAAATATGAAATTATTTTATCCTTGATCTTAGCAGAACATTCTTTGCTGAGCTATGGATCATTGTTTGTCTGTGAAGGTCTTCTTTCTCCTCACTCCTCAGATGAAGACCGCCTCTCTAGAAGGAAGAGCCTTGTTGATACCATTTCCCTTCAGGTGGATATCCTATCGAACAACCAACCAGAGAAGGTAAAACCCTAGCTTCTCTACCTTTCATTGGCTACCTTAAAGAGCACACATTGTTGTCATATTACATATAACTTAAAAATCATATTTTCATTTAGTTGATGAATAAATAATTGCAATTGTATTGAAAAGCAGACCAGGGCTTCGTTTAAGCACAACATAGCACAGAAGGATATGAATGTAATGATTTGTGCTTAACTGAGCAGAACCAAGTAAGTACACTCTCCACAGCAAAGCACATTTGACTCATTCAAAATAGGTTTACTGTTAGTGAAATTAAACATGTGGTGAAAATTTGTCCACAGCTAATTATATGTACATTAAAGGCCTTTTGGCACAGAATTTAAGTCAGGACTGCTTCTCATATTAGACTTTCAATAAATATGAAGTAAAAAATTCACAAAGAATGTATGAGCGCTAAGTGTGAGCCTAATCCAATTATCCCTGACAACATTTTGCAATATTGTGCTATGCATGTAAATAAGCCTGCAAAGAATCTGTTAACAGATTGGAGTCGTTTTTATTAAGATTAGAGATGAGACAGCTAAAGCTAAGTGATGGATGGATGCAGGGTTTCATATGCTAGTTGGAAAGCCTCAGGCTTAATAGGCTCTTGTCTGCATAAATTAAACCTTCCCCCGCCCACATTACATTAGATGGCAGCTTGTTGTAGCGAATCTCAATGGCCCTTACTGTCATGTCATGCAGCTGGCTCAGTTTTCCAAAGCAGACCATTGGTTCTGGGCGGCTCATCACCAAGATTGATGATTTTGCCCCCCAGCTGTTAAAGTCTGCTCAAAGTCTGACGCACTAGAGCATCAGCCCAGGGGGGTTCATCAGTTTACACACAACTGCAACATTGCAAGTACTGAGGTTTCTTTTTCCTCCCATTGCAGTCGCAGTTGGCTGAGGAGATAACATTCGAGACTCTGAAGAAAGCCATTGGTGAGTCCAGTTAGTGTAAAATATGCCACCGTGGACTAATAGATTGTCAATTTTGTGTAAGCCCTTCAGATATTACCACATTGCTATAAGAGCCAATTCCAGTGAAATACCTGGACATGCCTCCTGTTTGAAATGGCAGCATCCATCTCTTGGACCAAACCCTTGTCTGTTTAGTGACACCTCAAGTAACAATGTCTGTGTCATTCCTTATTGTAATTTGAGATAAGCATATTTTTTTGCCTCAAATGAATATTTAGGGAGGCTTGGGGACTTTATTTATTTACGTAGACTAATAAGGCATGTTTTTAAAGCAATTTTGTAAAGTGATTTAGATTTCTATAGTCTTTAAAAATGTTACAAGAATGAATGCCATCGGCAGTTAATTTGCAGGTAACAGATATGTAAATTATAATGATTGGAGTTTCTTATGAAATAACCATTTTCTTTGATCTGTTTGATGTAAAAAAAAAAAAAGAAGCTATTAAATATGTGTGCACTCATCGTATAAAATATTCAAAAATGTTCATTTGATTCATTGTTATATTTCAGTCTTCAAACCACTGTGATGAATTATAGAATACACTTAGAAGAATTTAAGTTTGGTGCTGTTCAGTTAGTCAAATATAGATGAGAAACATTGAGATTTTCAGTTTTTTTTTCAGTCATTCTAATTAAGCTGAATGGCTAAAGGTTTTTTTTTAAATCAATCAATAATAAACTTTAAAGACTCTTGCTTTTCTTTCCTGCTGTTCCCAGTTTTACACTATAATACATCATGGCATCAAGCCTGAATACTCTCTCACTTGATTGATTGTGTACAGAGAAAAGGAAAATGCTATGGTTTCTAGCTTCTGTAGCATTGCACCAAGCTCATTTTAAGATTAAAGCAGCGAACTGGAACTCTGTGAGGTACTGCCTGACAAATATGATTCTAGTAAAGCAAGCAATAACAAAATACTACCGGTTTAATACTTGATTCCTGCAATACAGGAAAGGCAAGACTTTTATGAAATCTACAAATGAACTTTTCAGAGACTTTTGCCTTACCAAAGCTATTTGTGTGGGAAACTTACTTTAACCACTAAAAGACCTCTGAGTCCAAGAAAGGAAATGTAATTCAAAGTGATTTAAGAGAGTATATGTAGATATACCCTAGGGAGAATTTACATGCTAACATGCAACATTGCCATGATGCCCCCATGGACATGCCACAAGGCCTGAGTGTATGTGTGGCTCCTCCTCAGACACCACAGGCATGGAAGAACAGGAGAAGGAGAAAAGACGGCAGGTGATTGAGAAGTTCCAGAAGGCTCCATTCGAGGAGATCGCTGCCCACTGCGAATCCAAGGTGAGGATCAGTTTAGTCATTTAACAGTGTTATGAAGTTCACATGCTTACCCTTAAATGGGTAAATATCTCCTGAATAATATTTGAATGTTGGCAGTAGATAATAAAAAAAAAAACTTGTCTTTTTAAGATAAAAAATATATTATCCCTATTTATATACATTTAAATATAGTCGGAAAATAGATTCTAGATTGAAATCTACTATTTCTTTGAAGGAAATGTTGTAACTGATGTATTGGTTTTACAGGCAAATATGTTACACACCAGATTAGCACAGATCTTTGAGCTCACAATCCGGTAAGTGTCCAGTATCAAGTCATTGTCCAGTTTCACCAAACCAAGCTTCCCAACTGACATGTTATTCAGTATTTGTTGCAATATATCCAACATTTGCCTCTTTCATACATTGCATTAATTTTCCAGATGCTCTTATCCAGCATGGCTTACAATGTAAGGGAACATAACTGCATGCTCTTGAGTTGTATGAACAACAGCATCAAATCAAACTTTTCCAGACCAACAACTGTATGTAAAACATCATTAAAGCACTAAATGTTAGCTAACTAAAGCCACCTTCTAACTTAAGTTAAACAAATCATAGATTTTGTTTATATCCATAGCCATAAACCACACTAGAACAATTGCATTACATAAGATAAGAGAGTGAGAATAGGAATGAAGACATAGTACAGTCTGAAGATGCCCATTGATTCTGTTGTCCTGACCTCCGTGGGAAATTCATTCCACCACTAGGTGGGCAGTGCAGACAGGTATTGTGACTGGGACAAGCAACCATGCAGGGAGTGGACTGACATATATAATCTTAAACAATATGTACTTTTAAAGTCAGTCTTTTTATCTCTCTTTCCCTCCCTCTTTCTCTGGTAGGAAGTGCACGCATTCAAAGGTGCATTTAAGTATTTCTCAGGAGGAGAGCAGAGGGTCATGTTTCTATAGCTAGTTTCCAGGCATATTGTGAACTGGCCTAATTTAAGGCTGATGGATTGTCTGAGAACAAGGCCGGTGCATTCTCTCATCATTGGGTCAAAGGTCATGATAGAACAAGCAGGCAGTGTTCCATAAATGTGTCTGTGATGGCTGAATGCATTATCTGTTCATTATCCAAGGACAGAGTCTTATAACTGAAAACTCTTCTTATTCTGTGGTCAGAGCCAGAAATAGTGTGATAAATTAAGATTGTTTCCTCACATTATATGAGAGAAGATCCATAACGCTTTGTTTCAGCAGTAAGCTCCCATAGGAATGCCTGCTACCAGGTCCTGTAGCTGTACCAACATGTCTTAAAGGGCACAGTGGTTCTTTGATGTGCTTCAGAAAAACATAAACTCAGCAACACACTGACTTTGTTTTACCCTTCACTCCTCTGTTTTTTTTTCAGTTAACAATTTTTTCACACAATGAATTTCACTGTCCATTAAAGTCTCTTGTCGGTTAGTACCTATCGTTAAAATACCGTATCATACACAGTGATTTCAGATCAAGCCAAGGACGCTGTTGTTTTGTTGTGAGAAGTACCAGATAAATTGTGCTGAATTGTGCATTAATGGAATTATTCATATTCTAATTGTCAATCTCTACTTTTGTCACTCTTCATCTCAGGCCTCCGCCCAGCCCCTCAGGTGCTGTGACGATCACATCTGGCCACGCCCAGTACCAGTCTGTGCCCGTCTACGAGATGAAGTTTCCAGACCTGTGTGTCTATTAGCATCTGGCCAATGGTGTAACGGCTGCGACTGGCCTCAGTGGTTTAGGTCCTAATAGGAAACAAATATGCTGAATAAGGAAATCAGTTTTATTTACTTAATTTTTCATTTATTTTTTACAGCTATCAAAGTGGCCAGATTAAGCTAGCTCAAAAGGCTAGCGTTAAAAAAGCAATGCCTTGTTACAAGAGCTGTTGCTTACAAGTTTGGTTCACTTGGCTTGTTCACATAGCTGCTGCAACACAAATTTCACATTCAGTTGGTACTTTTGCATTTCATGAAGATTCAGGCAGAGGAACTATTCATATTGGGGTACTCCACTTGTGACTAGGTAAAACTCACTTGCCAATGTAAATGGAAAATGCACTAGGAAATCTACATTACGAGTTAAAACCTACAGGTTGTCTATACAGTCATATATATATATATATATATATATATATATATATACACACACACATATACATACATCCATACATATATATGTGTGTGTGTGTGTGTGTGTGTTACATAGGAATATATGTCAAGGTATCTGATCCTGAAATCTAGGGTGTCATTTTGAGCTTATATTGGATGTGTAAGTCTTAATAAAGGTAAAGGTTAACATTCACACTCACTCAATTTAAACTTGCTGCACACACCCAGATTGCAAATGCTTCAGAAACAAAGAAATGGTTTGCACTGAAAGAAAAAATAATATGGCTTCACACTACAATATAGCACCCATAATCGTACCACTACAGCATATTTTTCCACTTTCATCATGGTCATTTTTGTACAGATAAGAGAAATTGTTAGATTTGACATTAAACAAAATGTATTCTTTAATATATATGCATTGATTTAGGTTAGACTAATTGGAGACTCTAAATTGCCCACAGGTATGAGTGTGTGAGGGATTGGTGTGTGTGCCCTGTAATGGTTTGGCTTCATGTCCAGGGTGTATTCCTCATCCAATGCATACTGGGATAGGCTCATATACATTTTGAACATGTCCATTACATACATGAGAAAAAGTTCAAATATAAAGTAGTAAAGTATTCATAAATTCTACATGTAGTCAGTGTGCTTTTAAATATAGCTGAAAATAAAATGCAGTTTTGAAAATAGAATAGTTACTTTTTCTCTCACGTGTTTCTTTTGCAATTATTGCAGGATGTACTGAAAATAATTTTAAGTATTGTGAAATGCATTAGATAATATGGAAAAGAACATTTGAGAGTGGTAATATTGCTGTAGAGTTCCATATTTTATCTAAGTATGTTTTATCTCATACTGTGTCTTAACATATATTGACATATATTGCTTTTCCATAAGGAACTTATGATGGACATTTGACCATGTGATGGGCAGTTGGCAATAGAATACAAAAATCTTTGTTTGCAGAGTGTAACTTATAAATTACATCATCAGTTTGAGGCAATGCTGTCTAAAATATCAAATCAAATATCAATCAAAATGACTACAGTAGTTTTTGATCACAATCTCTGATGAGACCAATTAAAAAATGGGTGTATTTGTTTTCTGCACTTCTTAAAAATTTTACAGAATTCACGTTTTTTTTGGAACACATATGAAGTGATCTTATAGAAAAATATTGAAACGTTAGAATTAGAAGATCTGTGTCTATTTGTGTCACATGTGCAAAAAAAGCTGTTAGTGTGTGGGAAACTGTTAAATTTTCAGTCTTACTAAATCAGAGAACTATATAGTCACTTTCACAGCAGTAAGAGCCGTAGACCTCTTAAATGTCAGCTTCTTAAGCAATCGCAAGGGTTGATTATGTCCAGGTAATCTGCAAATTAGAAGATTTCGGACTCAGATAAATGCATTCAGATCCACCTGGGCTAGAATTGTGTATAGCCTTTCAGCCAAACAAGTCACCATACAAAATAACAATCATAGGTATACATTATAATGGCAGACTAACGGCAAGCCTGAGAACCTCAGGCCTCAGTATTCTGTGGTATCTTTTCCATACAAAGCATTTATTTTGGTGTTGTTAATGTGTTTTCCAGGACAAAGTCTTAAAACCAAAAAACTACATCTGTGGTTACAGCCAACACGGCTGATATATAAATATTTGTTTTCCTCACATTAAATGAGAAAAGTGCCAGGTTTTTGCAAGTGTTAGTAGAATGGCTCGATAATATCAGAATGTTCTGTGCACGGTTAACAGCATTGCTAGCTTGTAATGTTTTGTAACATCGATAGAGCATAGGATGAGCATGCGTTCTAAGTGCTCTCAAATGTTAATTGTTATTGGCCAATAGCAAAATGCAAAGCACAAGTTCAAGACAGTGATTTTATATCTGAAAAGTAAAAGGAAGTGCCAGGAATGTGGTAGTGTGGGCTAAGGAAATTGCTGACATTTTATTGATGGAAAAAATGGTGATTCTGAATGTAATGACAGCAAGAGTGCTAGGGAAGGTTTTTTTTTTTTTTTCTTTTTTTTTTTGGTGGTTTGGGGACTTTAATACGATGCTGAAAGATGCATTTTAATCCTGGTAATTATTAGACTAAGTCATGTCTAGTCAAACCTAGTAATAATAAACTCATCTGTAGATGCAGCTATTTGGAGCTTGAACAGCTCTGGTCTTAAACAGTGCAACCCATCTGTTTGTGTTTGTAAAATTGAGTATATGGTTGGCAGTTCTCTCGTAAGGTACAATCGTAGATGTAAGGCACTGCATAAATGTAATAGTCTATAAATGTCTTAGTCTAGAGCTAACAGCACTTAATAATCTTAGATTTTAATGATGTAAATGAACAATGTTTGTCATCCAGAGACTGAACATTACATTGCAATAAGGTTTATACAGATATCTGCTGGAATATTGCTGTTTTAAATGTATTAACTGTGCAAATAGACACGTTTCTCAAGATGAAACTGAGCCAGTTGTCTTGAGGATTTTTAAGAGATTTTAATCACTCGGTATTTTGAATGTTTGACACACTGTAATGTATCTTTGCAGCTGGAATGGTAGCTTCATGTACCATAGCACAGCTGCTGATGTAGTTGGTAAAGCAACATCGTATTGTGGGCTGTTTCTCCCTTTAGTTGCCTGAGGTTTAAGCACAGGAAGGTTTCCTTTCTGTATGTCAGGTACAAGTTGAATGTTGCCGTCATTGCACAGTTTTGGGTTTTGACTATGTTTTTACATGCTAGTGTCAAAATGAGCAGCCATCCGCTTGGCAAATTGCGCTAAAATAAGAAGGCAGTTGCATGAGTTATGTAAATGTACACACCAACATAATGCAACAGTTGAACTGAGGACAAAATTCTGCCATCATGCAGATTGAAAGCAAATTTGAACACCCTTTGTTTTCTGCAGCACCTGTTGTCTGTCAGCCTTGTGTTTTCTGTAGAAAGTGCATTGCTGAAAGGAGTCCTCTCAGCTGTCGAACAAATAAATTCTGACTGCAAATCCTTCTGCTAGACAAGCAGCGCAATGGATACTGCCTCGCTTTCCCTTCTGATTGACTTCCTATGATTGAAATGCTACCTTCTTATCTCGTACAAATATGCAGTTCAGCATCGATGCAAGTGATTGTGATTAGATAGCAACATTGCGGAGTGTTTGAGCCATTTAAGCTGCTGTTAATTCATTGGCTAATTCTGAAATCAAGATTATGTTGTAAATAATGCAATCTTTCCAATATGCCTGGTACAGTGGGAAATGTAGTTAATCATGCATTTGTTATTTTGCAATGGGTTTAATGTGTATTTTTTGTAGAGGGCTGTGATTTATGTGGGAAGTTCAGTAAATTACTTTAATGTGTGATATATTTAGATACTGTCTTTTATTATTGGGTTTTAAATTCTGGATGTTCCAGAATCATACAAGAATATGTCATATGTAGACATTCCACAGTGATATATACACCTGAAACCTGAAAACATTTATCAATACAATGTCTTCTTCATACATAGGCCAGATTCTCCTTTTTGCTTTTTAAGGCTGTGTTCAATTTTAATCTTCTCACTCTTTAGAGGTTTCAGATAACATGGCAGCTGGAATTGCAGTACCACTGTGGTTTTAATTATCATTTCCTTCGCAATGTTTGTAAAAGACCTGTTTATGTTCGCCTGGGCTGAAATTAACTCTGAACAAAATTGCTGTGCATAGTTTTGTACTTAAATCTGTATTCAAAATCTGAAAACATACCAAAGTCAATGTTTGATCTGATGTGTATCAAATTGGAGCTTGACAGCCATTTAGCTCCCATTTTACACGGTAAGATGTGTGGATGTACAGTAATCTGCTTGTGCTATGTTAGGGAGGCTTTTTAAATGCTCAGTTTATCCAGAAAAACACATTCCTTGAGTTCAGTTCGTTTCATAGAAGTTGTGTGGAACATTTAAAATTCAATATGACCACTGCATTGTACCAGGCTATTGGTCCTCATATCATGTTCATGCTGCAGCATGCATATTCTAGATATTACTTAGAGTCTATTTTTAAAGAAAAGATACTGATCAAATATTGATCCATAAAAGGTCTTTTGTATAAATGCAGTGGTGTCATTGAATGAACTGCTAGTGCTTAGCCTATTACACACTGTTTGGCAAATGAAACCACTATGTCAGAGATTATCTTCAGTAGTCCATTGTGCGTTAAGTACAGTTTATTGTAAGAGAAAAATAAAGAACCTATTAAATTTTCTATCAAAATCTGCGGAATCTGAGTTTGTGTGTTCTTGATACTCTCATTCAATTGATGGAGTGTTAAATGGCAATAATTGGGTTCAAATAATTTGACCGTAGTGCTATGCTAAAGACTTTTTAAAAAAGTTATTGGGCTTTAAATCTACATAGTTTAAAATGTTTTATGTAGCTGATTTGAAGTCACTTTTTAATGTAACACATATGCCTTTCTATAAAGATAATTAAGGTGTCCCTCCCGGTTGTCAGCAGTGCAAGAACTACAGGGTCTGCTCAGGCACATAGGTGCTTGTTAGGAGTGTTTCAAGCCTTTGGGTCACCTCTCTAATCAGCCTTCAGAACCACAGCAAAGTTCCAGTTACATGTCAGAAAGGACCATCCAGTAACGAATGTCCCTCGGTCACTAGGTCCCTAGGACTTCTTCCTCTGAAATGGATCCATCACCAGTCCAGTGTGGTTGCAATTTGCATGCAAAGTCGGCAACCAAAAATGGCAACCAATAGTTGTTGAAGCAGCCAGTCCTTGAATACTTACTGATATTGGAGGGAATGGCCTCTTGCGATCATTGTCCAATGACACAGCCGCTTTAGAAGTGAATTCAAACTGAGTGGTGGAAAATCCCCTTTGCTCTCCTCTCCTAAAGTCAGTGTGGGTCACACTTTTCAGAATCTTCTAGTTATTTCTTCGCACTGCGCATCTGCATCTTCACAATATGGAACAGTCAAACAGTAACTACTTCAGAGAGGTATAGCAAACTCTAATGTGGGACTATTATCTTATAATTCTGTTCCTTGTTATCCCATTTATGGATTTAACCAAAATGCATTAATCATACCCCAGGACCCCAGGAAGAGTAGCTGTTGCGATGGTAACAGCTAATGGGGATCCTAATAAACTATACTAAACTAAACCATTATTTTTCATCTTTCCTAAAGCTAGAATGTGTGTAAATTCAATTTGCAAACCCTGAGAACATAACCTTGTTGAAACATGATGTATGGTACATGTGGAACAGCATGAGAAAAGGTAACATGTTTAATCTCTTCCGTCTCTTACTTGCCAGGTTATTGTGATTAAAACAGCAAATTTAAAAACTAAAAATAAAAACCCTGCATTGCTTTAGTTTTAAATCTTTTGTGTAATGTTCCATGTGTCATCATTTCAAAACAATTAAAGATTACAAAGATTGTTTATCACTGTATTATAGAAGGGGTTTGTCACTATCTAAATGAGAGGACAATACTGACAGGTTTAATCATGTAAGCAAAGAGGAGAGTGCCATAGAAGTTCTACAGAAAAACCTTAACTGACAAAATGTCTTAACCGCAGGGTTTTCAACTGCTAATTCCTATAACCTGACTCTTTTTAAAAGTGGTGCACATGGTCCAACCATCCTCATAATATTGAGGAAACAATTCATAAGATGTATTATACAGTATGTTTGTCAGCAAGTAAATGCCTTTTAAGATGTAGGCCTATAGCTGTTATTCATTTTTCTCACTAGTGGGAGGTTTGCTAACACCACGATGATGCCAATTTTGATATAAACAAAATTGTTTATGCATCTCAATAATATACATTTTTGATCAACAAATGTGTGAAACCTTCATTTCCCTAAAGGGAATATGTTCTGCATGCGAACCAAAGCAAAACAAATGCATTGAAGGATGAAGAACACATCTGTGGTGCCTACAGTTGGCTGAGCAGATGCTGGGTATCAAATACACAGTGCCAGCCAGTCAGCTGATGCAACAGGGACTGCAGTTATTTTGATGAATGCAATGCATTTGATTGATTAGCAAATTAGCATGGTTGATAATAATAAAAAATAATAAAAAAATGTATAATATAGCCAAAAATGTACCCCTCACATGGCAGTTTATTTAAACACATTTTATGAAATTGCATCAGTACACAAGGATGAAGTAAGCACATTGTATCACATGTACATCTGATCTGCATATCGGTAAAAAGATATCCCTTTGAAGACAATGCGATTATTCTACATTCCGTTGCAAAGCTCAGTGAAAGTCATATTATCAGGAAAATGTTTAATTGCTAATGGGGGTGTTTTTGTATTCACCATGAACTAAATGACGGAAGCTTCACATATTGTATGAAAGTGTCAATAATATTATTATATGCAGTATACTTTAAAACATATTCACCATATTACAGATTTGATATCGCATATTAACATCTCTTTTTCATGAAGAAAGGTTCCCAGTTTGAGTAATTCTATTGGCAGTGTATTATAGTTTTCTAATAATTCAGCTGGACTGTAGTTGAACTATGTCTGTAATGTTGCATTAATACAGCTTTGGACTGTTTATGAAGTGGCACTTTATGAAGGAGCTGAGAGAACCGAGAGGTTGCAGTTCCAGGTTGAGACCATGCCGTAGCCCTGCTTTGCTAGTCATCCTCTTCACTTAGGTCCTCGCTGGGTTTCTCCTGCTTTACGCCCGCTTTCTGCGTGTGTGGCGGGCGGCCCTTGGTCACCCTGGGTGCCCCGCCCTCCTGCTGCCGGCTCTCCTCGCTGGACTCCAGCGGCTGCGGGCGGGGCCTGGGACGGGGGCGGCCGCCGACGGGCCTGCGTTGACAGGGGGCCCGCGGCCCGCTGCACTGCCACACGGGGGAGCTGTGGTTGAAGTGGGCACCTGCCATGCACTCAGCACTGGCCTTGTCACACACGCACTGCAGCTTGTCACAGACACTGACCCCATAACCTAGGGAAGGGAGCATCGGAGACACAGTATATCTGTTGGGTCAAAGGTCATACATGGCCTTGTGGGCTCAACTTAGACATCTGAGATTCTCTTTAAAGGGAATTTAATGAAGCTCTCCAGAAAATATAACATAAACTTGAAAGCTAATTTATTGTATTGTATTTATCGCCTAATTTTGATTGAAAACTGAATGTGGTTTAGTAGAAATGGAGTGGATTTAGGATCCCTTTTTTTTGTCCTCGGATTGTACCACTAGGTGTCTTTACTCACATCGCACTTTCCCATTCTCACAGGTGACGTGAGCAGAGATCTTGCGTTCCTGCCGACAGCCCAGCATCCTAACTTGCTCTAGGCAGCACTGGTGAATGAAGCAGCATCTGCAAAACACAAAATTTGAATCAATGTTCAGTGATCTTTTTAAAATGGTTCATTAATTATTCTGCACAGTGCTGCATATAACAATGTGCTCTTATAATTGGCCTACTGCAGTGTTCAAACAATTGCCCCTCTGTGTCACAGCCAGAGAGACATTACAGTCACTTGAGATGATTGCCTTGCTGTGATAAAAAAAATTTTTTTTTTTTAAAACTGTATTTTGCTATGGGGCCCAATCACATTTTTAGGTTCTCACATTCCAAGTTCTAAGGGATGATATCACTTCCTGTAGAAGACCTTCACATGCACATTCATGCCGCTACTCATTGACAGAATCAGTAATGGGTGCAACTGAATCAAAAGTAATTGAATGTAAAAATGAAATACAATGAGATTCCAGGAATTATTCCAAAGACTCTCACTCTATCCTCTGAGTTGTAATGATCATTGAAGTAAGACAGAATGGAGTATGTGTGCAGATATGGACATGTAACATAATGTGTACTTGCACACTATTGCACTTTTTCCATCGGTCCCAACAAAAACAAGCCATTGTCTAAAAATTGATTTCATCAGCAGACGAGGTCGGATGTAGAAAGCTCGGCAAGGGTCACTGCTGATTTAAAATCAGAACATTTATTTTATTTCTGATATTTGGTTTTTGTTGAGGTTGACAGAAAAGTTGCACAGCTTATTGTGTTTCATTCACTTCATTGTCTACCTTCCGTCCTCTTTGTGGTCTTTTGTTACTTGATTTATTTATTTATTTTTTTACCACCACTTCAAAATCTACATTATCTTCAGCGTCCAGTTTAACTTTTTGTGAACTTTGTATTGCAATTATATTTCTTTTTTGTTTTGAAAAGCAAAGTGAAACATGCTGGGGCTTATCAGCTGCCTCCAGCCACTTCTGGCTTAGCGCCTGCAATGTAAAATAATTGAGGCTTAAACCACGGCTACTTAAATCTGCAACTTTCAATAATTAGTTATTTGGTGCTGTCCTAAAAAGTTATAATAGAGATTGTGCATTTAACAAAATGGCAGCAATAAAGCCTAATCAGTCTGTGGAGTTTGTGTATACGATTGATGACAGTTGGCATATGGAAAGCATTTCTGATACTTGTACTGTGTGCCCACCCTCTTCTCACCTGTCCAGCTGGTCGTGCGGTTGGCCCCTCCCCTCCTGCCCGCAGTAGCAGCCGTACATCTCGTACTCGTGCGGGCAGCGCCCCGTCAGACAGTGCAGCATCTCGCCCAGGGCGGGCATCTCCCGGTGCGCTCTGCCACTGGCACTGTACATGGTGAATGTGTGACTGCACTCTGCAACCAATGAGAGCCAGGGGAGGTGGGCATTTACCACAGAGACAGATGGTTAGCCTATATCAACTTATATTGACCGCAAGATGACACAGATAACCGAAGCAGGAAGATGTAACAGCGGTTACATTTTGTACCACATTACATGACAATAACATAAATCATTATGTGAAGATTTAGTCGTGAGATGTACAGATATGCTTTTTCAGCCGCTGCACTTTGTAGATATATATTTTTATTTCTGGATTTGTAAGTCACCGTTGCCCAAAAAGGTTGCCATTTTTTATGTGGACGTTTTGAGAAATATCTTTGTTTTTTGGTTATTACAGTGTACGCAACTGATTTACTCAAAGTTGAATTATATCTATACGTCCTGTTTAGTATTATTGAAATGTTTTAAGGATATATCGAATTTATATTAAATGTAACACAAAGAAATAGAGAATATTCTATGTACTCTCAAACATTTTCAGAGATTCTCAAGAAAGAATGACAATAAATATGCAAATTCTTTATAAATGTGTTGTTGCAAGTCAGCGAGTGTAAGTCCCTCACCTTCCATTTCTGGCTCCAGCGTCTCTTCATCGATCCCGAGGAGAGACAAAGCAAATAACGGCACTGCTTTTGCCATGGGAACTTCAAACTCTGGACAGGAAAAGCACACCACAATCAATACACCAAAACACATTTCAAAAGATTTGTATTTAAAACTAATCTGCAGATCAATATCTTCTCACGGTCTCCTGGGCCAGTTCTGGGCCTGTGTGCGAGGAAACTGAAGCTGCAATGAAGGTGAAAAATAAGATACTACTTGCTTTGACCTGCAGTCCATGAGCACCCACTAGTGCTAGCAAGGAAACATGGACCCCAAACCAAACTAGCCCTTCCATACCGTGACTGATGCAATTGCCCCAAGGAGCAACTGCCCACAGTCAGCATTGGCACGGTCTGGATTCAGTCTAAGACTGTTGGATTAATCCATGAGCCCCAGCAACCCCCTTTCTTTTCCTTTTTTTTTTTTTACATCATTAACAAATATACAATTGACATCTCTAACATTATGAGCAAGATGGGTACCCTCAGTTTCTTTCTCCTGTGAGCTGTCCAAAGTGTCTTTCTCTGTACAGGGCTCCTTCTTCTCCTCCTCCACTTCCGTTTCTTCAGACACATCGTCGACTGTTGGTGAGGGCAGCCATGTTGTTCTTGTGGTAGACTTGGCAATCGTAGGTGTCAACGTTGCAATTATTGTCTGCTGTCCTGACAGAAACCATAAGCACCGATAACATTTTAATTATTGTAAATGACACATGCAGTACTGGTGATAGACAATACTTGATCAAACGCAGCCACCATGCCTTAGTATCTTGACCTTCATGAGCAAACAACTGAAATTGGATACTGTACAATACATCATGACAAAAGTGAATTTCATATGTTATAAGGACAGGAAATAGCCATATACATAGATATAACAGTGATACATATTCAACCCATTCATATTCAATATGTCACTGAATCTAGGTGAAGACCACAGCAATTCCTGTTGAATCGGGATCAAGGATCAATCAATAACATCATACAGCAAAAAGGTCACCTGCTGTGCTGTCTTGGAATTGCAAATTCATCTCTTATTTCTGCATGCAGTGGAAGCAATGTTTCTTTAATCATGGATTCTGGAATAATCCTTCATGTTCTGCCCACTATTCCAAATGCACATGTTAAAAGCTAAAAATAGCTGATTTTACCAGGACAGGGTAACCTGACAGTTTGACTGAGGATGGATAGGAAGAGCCTGGTGATGCCATCCACCAGTGAATGATTTTTGTTGTGTTCTTACTTCTGGTCTTTATTCAATCTAACTGCTAGCTACTTTGTTCTTTAACCTTGTGTAAAGAATTTAGGAAAGTTTTACTTTTTAATATGTAAACAAAGGGGATTCTTGAGCAAATTAACCAGAAATGCTGCATAACAAACAAAAGAAGGATTGCTTAAAACTGTCATTTCAAGTTACTGTATGGATAAGGCAAATTGTTGTTATATTGAATTTATGCTGTAATCGTTTTAATTGAAATGGCATAATAGTCCTCATATTCCAAAACTGTGTCTACCAGAGCTATCTTCTGCCATCACTGTACTGTATGTAATCGTGATTTTTAAAAATTCTCACTCCTCCCTCAGCCATTACGGTAGTACAGGACTTATCTATACATGTTCTTATTCACTGGCCTGGCATAAAAGCAACTATATGGGTTTTGTCATAAGATCAATGCTTGTTTCCCTTGGGCATGAGATGGCAAGAATGTTGTGAAGATTCTCACCTCCTGTGACAAGCTCCCCCAGCTCAACTGATTCGTGGGAAGACTGTGTCATCTGGGTGGTCTCTGTCTCTGTTGTCTCCATGGTTACAGCCATTTGCTCTGTTATGTGGTTATTAAGTACTGGCCATCAGGAATGACAGATGAAAACACCAAAACCATGTTACTTGTGAACATTTACATTGTTGCTAAATCAATGAGGAATCTATTCTTAGAGGCACAAGCTCTGGCATGTTATGGATTTCTTGTTTCCACTGACATTTCCTTTCGGTAAAAGCTTGCTTTTGTGATTCAGGCTAGTCCTGAGGCCCACGGGAGACTTGCAGACGACTATTTGCAGCAGCAATTGCTGCTACAGCTCCTGATACTGTGAGCTCCAGCACTTTGATTTGATTGCATTTGACTGTATACTTTGGTCTCTAAGTGGCTCAGGAGGTATTGGAACTCACCAGAACAGTGCAGCCTCTATTGCCACAGTTGTATGTATTGGCTGTGTCCAAGACAAAAATAGGATATACTTCCCTACACAGATCTTAAATGATTTCTAATACAATCTCCCTGCACAATGCAAGTATATGTGTGGTTGGAGTCAATTATTAGAAGATACATTATTAATTCATGCTGTATGAGACAAGGGTATAAAATAAATGTGAGAACATACCCTACTAAACATTAAAACATGTCTAAAAGCAGGGTTTGTTTCACCAGCATTATTTTTTATGTTTTTTTTTTCTTCTTTTTTTAATGATGATAAAAAACATTGATGAGATGATGTACTCACCTTCCAAGGAAGACTCCTCCATCTCCATAGAATCATGGGTAAACCCAATTGTCTGGGTGCCTTCTGTAGTCTCAGTCATAGAAGCTCTGGGTTTGGTTACAGGGATATTCACAACTGCCAGGCAAAGAAAACACACCTCAATGCAGTTGCCATGGTAATGATGGCTGCCTGTATTGTAATCTGTATAATAAATCAACAAGATTAACTATCGAATATACAAATATTGCATGTCATATTCTTACTGACAAATAAATAAAGATTCATGGATAACATATCGGTATATACTGGGCCTAAATGTTACTTTACGCAGTTATGACTGCTGTCGGTTCAATTAGATCCTGTTAATAAATCAAAATAATTTATTCCAAAACTCATAGCAGTTTCTTGTTATACAATTTTATATTTACTGCTGAGAAGGTTATACACTATAATGTGCCATTGTTTATACATACTTAATCTCCTGTGAGCTGTCTTTCTGTTAAGACCCTCTCGTTCCTTGTTATAAGAGTGTTACAATATTGTAAAATGACTCAAGCAGTCAGCAGAAATCCAAAAAATGAGTTTGTCTTTTATATCTCCCTGAAATCTTTGGATGTGAGGAATGTTCTCACCTTCTGGGGAAAATGGCACTGGGCGATGGGGAGACCGTGTCATGTCAGGTTTCTCTGTCTTTGTCTCCACCTCTGTCTCTTCAGTCACACCAACTCCTTCTTCCTCTATCTCTGTCTCTTCAGTCACACCAACTCCTTCTTCCTCTATCTCTGTCTCTTCAGTCACACCCATTCTTTCTTCCTCTATCTCTGTCTCCTCCGTTACACCAACTCTTTCTCCCTCTACCTCTGTCTCCTCTGTTACACCCACTCTTTCTCCCTCCAACGTTGTCACTTCAGTCACATCCGTTATCTCTACCTCTGTTTCAATATTTTCAGTGACTGTTTCTGTTTTGCCTTGCCCTGCAAATGGAAGAAACATCTGACCAATGAGACTTTCAAAGCACCATTAGTTCAATTTAATGTTCGTTTGCACAGCTAGTAGAATATGTGAATGTAGACGATATCTCTACTTATGTCCAAGTTGCATTCAGGATGATCATGATTTACCTTCTGTAGCAGTACCCATAGAAATATTGGGTGATAGGGATATGCCATTCCATTCTGTATCCATGGCTACTGTTCCATTACTCAATGATTCATTTTCAAGTGAAAGTGGATCTACGGTTATGGCAGAAAAAATTACATACATTTCCTTCTGTAGAACGGAACACAAAAGCAGAACTTTTGAAAATATAGACATAAAATATAAAGAATACGTGTAAATATAAAATCTACTGTACAATTGTCTCAATATACGTTAAACAATTTTTGCATGTTTGAAAATATATCAACTATATTTTATTTTATATATGTAAATTTCATGCATTTCATCTGTGCTATTCTTTTATAGTAACAACGTTATGAACATTCCAAGCTAGTGCTGAAAATCAATTATTATTTGATTATATCGCAGAAATATCAAGTGAATTCATTAACAAATGTTCAGTGGGTTTCCCTTTTACTTGATATCATATACAGACCGCTTGTCATTATCAAACAGTTATTAAAATTACATAAGAATAGAATAACTATGCACATTAATGTCTTTATTCAATAACACATTTATTCAAGTTGATGCTAATTTGACATTAAACATGCTTTCTCACGATAAAACGAAATTCAGAAGAATGTGTAATGCCATTCTGACTTGTTTCAAGCTTATCCTTCTGCAGAAAGTGGTAATTACCAGGAATCAAATTACAGGACTGTTAACTGGCTGCTCCCTTGCCAGTACCTTGGATTTAGCAGAGTGGATTTTTCTAGAATACATTCTTGTGAACTAATAATAATGAGTCATGAGCCTAACAATTTATGTGTATCTTATGGTGTCAAAAATTGATACGCTAATATTCCATCATGATGTTGAAGTGTACATAATTTATTTTGGTATAATGTGGTCTCTCTTCATGTGATATCTTATCTGCAAAAAAGTTTATTTGGGAAACTTCTGAGGTCTGAAATTGTCATATTGTCTGTATACATCTTATACTTACATCACAAGCTGTCCATTAAAATCAAAATGTTGCAGCTCTGGCATTAGTAGTGCATGCTGAAAAATATGTCCTCTATATTTAGCACAAAGTGGTCAAGTAAAAGATGCAGTAGTCTTGGCATTCTCTTCCTTTGACATGTGTGGGTGTGCACAGACGATTGTAAAGGTCACTCATTTAATTGGCTTTTCCAGGATAGAAACTGTGACTCATGTGGTCACCTGGCACCTTTGCTGAAGTTTCCTACCTGTTCCATAAAAGGTATTTCCAACTGTAGTGTTGTTGTCTGGTAAAACTGTGAGACATGAGAAATGACAGTTATTATTTTATAATGACATTTATAACCATATATTTCTCTCAGCAGAGAGCATTCTTCATGCTGAATCTAATGAAGCGCTTTCTCCTTGAGTTTCAGTAACAAGATCAGAACTCTTTCTTGTGAGATGCTTTATGAGTAAGTACTATTTCTGTACTCCTGATATGACATAAGGGCACATGATAATTATTGTACTCGCTCTTTCTCTTAGTTCTTTCATTTCACATTTGTGAATTGTTGCATAGCAACAGTGAGGGAAAGGATCATTGCACAAACACACATTAAATGACCAGTAAGCTAATCGCCGTCTTATTTTCTGTTTTGTTAATGTTTGTACCACACATTTGAGCAAGTCTGTTTTTGCATTTATCTCACCATGCGATGACCAGTCACACAGTACAATATTGAAAATATAGAAAGGAAACATAACTTACATTATTCAAAATAAAACACACTGTACACTGCTGTTTGAATCAGAGACAAAGTCCAGATTCTCACACACTTTATACATTGTGTATCAGTAGCTAGCTACCTGTTGCTGAGGCCAGTAGGCAGAAATAGCTATCCAGATCCCTGAATTCAGGGTTGTACGTGGAGTAAGCCATGCAGTCAATGGCTGCCCTGTCACATGTACAGTACAGCTGCTCACAGAAGTCAGGCATATCTGTAAGATGAAAAAACTCTAAATGGATTAACCAGACATGAATGAGCCTGGTCTACTGTTGCTTTTCATATATGCACATATTTTATCACCTCTTAAATCTTATTGACAAAGACTGTAGAAGCATATTTACAGTTGTAAAGCATGACTGAGGCATTATCAACTCATTATCAGACTTGAAAGAGTTGTGTTTGACCCTTACATTCACAAAAATCTTTTTCATTTTACATTTTGCATTATTTGCCTAGTAGACACTACTTGCAGTTTCCTTGCAGTTACTTGCAGGTGAATATGCACTGAAGCCCATGTAACCATGACAGCACAGCAGGGCACATGTCCTAGTATGTTACCACAGGTGGTGTTGACTTCAGTACAGGCTGAGCTCAGTGAAAGCCTCCCTGGTTCCAGTCTGCAGTGCTTTGAGGCTGCATCTCTGTAGCAGGCTCTGTGCTGGAAACAGCAGCTTCAGGACGCAAGGAACAATGATCTTTTTATTGTAAATGCTGGGTATTACAAAGGGATGAATAACAGTGCCTTTTGAACAGTGACACCGCTCGTTATTGATATTAAGATTAAAATGTGAGGGTTTTGAATTTACATCATGTCCACAACTGAATGTCATCGCAAGGCCATTTGTCCCTTTGACATCCCTTTATCTTTAAAACAAATAACTATTTAAATTCTCACACACAGCTTGGCAAAATGTAGTTGACAAATATGTATATGGAACAAAAACAGCAGAAAAAAAACTCTTGCAGAAATTATTTGAAGACAAGGACAGCATGAACTGGGGTGTACAGCTCATATTTCTGAAAATATACTGCAGCATACTAAGTATAATCATATGAACTTCAATTTGGCTGTACTTTAGGTATAAACGTCTAACATAAAACACTTCAAATATATGTCAGCATAATATTTTTAATGTGGGAATGTTTGTCCTGACTAGTCAACAGATTCATGATTTTACAAAAAAAGAAATATTTTCCTTACCTGTCCATGTCATCAACTGGCCCGGCCCCCTCCTCGTATCTACAGGAACACCCATAATCCTCCAGGTCACGAGGACACAGGTGTGTGGCACACTGCAGCTTCAGTGCAAAGTTGAAAAGGGACGGGAAATTATCCAGCAGCGTCTGGAGCCACGTGAAGCGCACGCCCAGGCAGTCTATCGGGGAAAAAAATGACATTAAATTCGCTTGAGGTCAGGAAAGGTAAAAAAATTATAGTAGTTAATCAAGCTTTTTATAATTGCCATAACCAGTGCTGCATATGAATCACCAAATTCAATCTTAATTTTAGCATTCTGGCAGAACAGTACATCGCACAGAAATCTGAGTTCACCTGACTATACTATTCAACTGTATAGACCTTCAAATAGTCATGGCAATTAAACATATGACAACATGACAATAACTTAACCAGTAGCCATCAGTTAAAATCTATCATGTATAAAAGTGAATAAATTTGCGTCTGAATCTCTTCTTCTTGTTTCCTTGGATTGTGAAACACAGCAGGAAATAATATTTAACTATTATTTTCGCGTTAATTCTTTTGATACATTTAAGTAAATAAATAAGTGTCTGGTAAGTTAAAATTTCAGCGTAAAAACCTCACCAATAAGACGTGCTGCCTCCAAGCCAGCTGTTTCTGGGCAGGAGGTGAAATTGCTGGCAAGAACTTAAGACAGATATTTATGTTAACAAAGATTAATGAGTCAAAACTGGCTTTAACAAGTAAACACTTACATCACAAGCTGCACTGTTTTAACAATGCACTTTACATATTGAGGACCAAATCATTTCCCTTTTAACTAGCAAATGGTTTGAATCATAAAAAGAGAGTCTAGTCCAAATAATTAGGCCATTCATATTGTCCTTTGATGGCCTGACGGAGGTTGAAATTTTGTATCATTTGCACTTAAGAATATGCCATTTGACGGTGTTTAAATCTGTTAATACAGGATGTGGGAGATAGAGTTTATATTTAATCGAGTTTAAAATTTAGATTACATTACATTACATTACAGGCATTTGGCAGACGCTCTTATCCAGAGCGACGTACAACAAAGTGTATAACCATAATCGATCTTATGCTTGTACAATACATTTAATAAGGCAATCCTTTTCATACTACTTTCATAATACAAAAGCAAAGGGTTGTGACTGAAAATCAAAGTTCCTTTTCATTTGTTGTTCAACAGTTCACAAAGCCATTTGCACAAATCCAGAACTTTAAATGGTCTCTATATTTCCCTGTGGACCCCCTCCAGACAGTGGTAATGTGTCCTGCTTAATGTGATTCAACTGAGCGAAGTCAAACTGTGCTTTGTATGTGTGTGTGTGTGCGTGTATATGCGTGTGTGCGTGTGTGTGTGTGTGTGTGCTTTCTCAAAGATTGCATTTCAGCAGGACTTTAACTTACCATTTTGAATTTGAGATACTATTAAAAGTGATATTAGCAGCATGATTTTCTGTAGGAGATGAGGAAACAAAATATGAAAACACAATTCCTTTATGAGCCATCAGGAAGTAAATCGTATTATTGAAACTGAAGTAAAAAAGACATTACTCTGACAGAATGAATGTGACTACATTTCAATTCTTTTGTATGAACAAAACTATTTTATGAGTTAATAATTCGCAAAAAATAATCCTGTGTTTCAACCTCTGGACATTGTGTATTTTTATAGGCATATTACCAAACCTGTAAAGTCTTTTGTTTGAATGGTACTGTCTAATGCTTCTTTCAATGGTACAGTGTATTCTCACATATGTTTTGGCAAAACAGTGATACATAGCAGTATACCAGTTACCAATGCTTGGAATTATCATTATTAAAGATATTTTAAATAGAAATACCAAGTGGTAAATTAGATTTTCAAAACAAGCAATCACGATTATTAATTCTTATGTCTGACACCTTAATTAAACACACTCTCCTTCATTGTGAATTCTTATTTGCATCAAAACAGCCCTGAAAACCTCCTCATAGTAAATTCCTCTCATTTTGGCTCGTAACGTGCGTCATCCCACTCATTGGGTTCCCGTAAAAGCTCGGACAGGAGTCGAAATAGAACGAGTGGACCGCCTAGACTTTCAGCATGCTTCTCACACATCCAATCCCGTGATGACGCACCAGATCAAAGCTTCCATTTCATAACCACCATTTATCCTCACTGCTACCATGAAGTTGCAATATAAAAATAAGTAAATTAAATAGTTTTTTTTTTTTTTTTTAATGGGACATGATCTTTCTGGCTCTGAAGAGTAGCTGGCGGGAAAATTGGCTTTTGTAGATTAATGAACTTAGTGAAATAGCTGCCAATTTTATATTTCCTAATACTGCATTTCAAAAGTTCCACACTTGCCAATACCCACCTGCAGCAAGTAATAGTTTCATGCTTGCAGTGAAAACTTAAAAGTTCCAGTCCATATAGGCTAATGTTAAAATTTCTCCAACGAAAACATTTCTAAATAAAAACTAAGACGTGCCAAATAACACCGTGTAAGAGAAAACTTACCAAAAAAATAGGAGTAAACTGCCACTTTGTGCTACACATATGTAAGTGACATTGCAAATGGAAGGCACTGGAAGGTCATATGTAAATTAACCTTTAATGGAAATGGCAGTCTGAATTTTGACCAGTTGCATTCTGTATATATGATCAAATCAAACTTACCTTTTTGTCATCCAGATCCACGTGTTCACCTTAGCTCATTATAAGTTCTAATGCAATTTTTTTTGCTCTGCAGGCTGTTTATAATGCAGCTTGAAGCCATGTGACAGTTCAAGACATGCCTGTAGCACCATGCTTAACAAAGAAGCAATAGATGCCAGGAGGTATCCATATTTAAAAGCCTCATTGGATGCCCCTGATGTGGAAGCAAGGCTTTGACAGGCTCTGGTATTCAAGGGCAGATCACAGAGGGACCGAGGTTCATGCACTGCTGCCCGCAGTAACTATCGGTTCTCAGAGGAACAACCGCTCCACACACTGTCGCACAGACGAGAGACTGGCGTTCTCCTCCACTGTAACCGACACCTGTTCGAGCAACAAAAGAGTCTACGGAAACCGCAGACCCACGGGCATCTCTGAGGCTTAACCTTGTCCTGTCTTCATATCCTGAACCGGTCTCGCTGAAACAATGTGACCTCAATGAAGCAAGGCTGCCTTTTCACTCCCCAAAGCACAGAACAAGGGGCCGTCCACATAATTCCACTTTGTTTGCGGCAGGTGGACAGCATGACCTATTGCTGAAGCTTGTCATGGCAACCGGTATACCGTGACGGCCTGTTTGCGGTGCGGTGTCCAACCAATGGCGTGTGAAGCAGCAGCATCAATGGCACATCTGTCATTTTTCTACATGTTGCCTTCAATCTGGTAACTATGGACTATTGGAAAGTCCTTTGGGGTGATGTTTTGGAAGAGGCAAACATGTTGCTCGAAACACAAACAATGAAATATCACAGTCATGATTTGCCTGGCTGAAGTGCTGAAAACATGTTGAAAGAAAAGCTGAGAATCTGAATTTGAACCACATGTGAACTGTTTGATTACATTTATGAAACAGTGGAGTAAAGACCCAAATCAAGAAAAACATGTCTTTGTCCCAAACATTATGGAGCTCACTGTATATGCAATATATCAGGCAGCAGATGCATGCAAAATTATTAAAATAAGATTTTGCACACATCATAACTCGCCATACAATCTAGATTATAGCTTCAGGGCAACCAATGTCATAAGATGCTATGATAATTGTGTACCTATAAACTGAATCTAATTCATGCTTTCATTGTATTTTTCATTGCCTTACAAAAAGCCATTTCATAGCAGCAGAAGTGTTTCTTTGAAAATACCAAAAGCATAGACTGAGTGAATAGTTGGGTTTGATTCCATTGGTGAGGTTATAGCACTGGGAAGTGGGAAGCAGGGATTGTTAGCTAGATAAATCAGCATTTTGTGGTGAGGCATTTCACTGCCATAGCCATTAGTCATGACACTTTTTAATTGAGTCTAATTTTAGGCAATTAAGTCTTTGGTACCAAAGAACTATCAGGAGAATCTGTAATGTCTGATGGTTGGAAAATCTTTAACTCATTAACTTTTAATCTCAGTGATCATGCTGCAATACAAATGCTTGCGTCCATATTGTTTATTGAAATGCACTTATTTTCAGAAAGATGACAAGACGTAATCCCCATTATAAAAAAAGCACATGTCCAGCAGTATGCTTTTCTTTTTATGAAAACCTTAGGTCGAAAGCAAGGAAACTAGTCGCGAATGAACATGGAATTGAACAGCATGCTTATAAAGGCAAACAGTGAGTGTGGCATCTGGAAGTTCAGAGGGATGTTCCGCGGAAAACAGAACTTTGTTTGGCGCATCACAGCTTGGTGCACATTCTGGCCAGGCACTTCTGCTTCAGGTCTGCATGGAGGAATAACATAATGCATCATAAGATCAAGATTTCAACACTGTACAACACAATAATGTGACAAGTTCATTGTGCTGTATATACAGCAATTAAAGAAAAAACACACAACCTGAGCAACAAGGTACATACTGTCTGACGAAATACGTAGTCTAAGATCAGGTCTCACAAACTGAATAACTTAAACATTAGCACAATTGTAGAAGGGTTTAGAACAAGTAACATTCATGTACTGTAATACCCAAAACCCACTAAAAACAACAGAGAAAACGATTTTCATAATGAAAGAAAATAAAAGCTTGTACAAACATACTAGTTTAGTCATGTTTGAGTTCACTTAACAGGCAGTTACAACCAGTAATGGGTTTGATGTCATATTGCTCCGATTCTTGAGTTGAAATTCTGCACACGCATTCCGAAATGGTACTCCATCTTGGCACCTTAATTGTGTAGAGTGTCAGGTTTAGGCAGAGTAATTGGTCCTCTGAGCACTTACGAGTGAGCTTGTAGAAGGTGACACATTTCCTAGGAATCCTGATTCCATGTCAGACTTCTTGAGCCTTCTTAGTAAACTCAACTCAGGTAATTCCACAGAAGCCCCCTCATGATGTACAGTTCAGGATTAAAGTGTTATTATTTATCTAACATTTTCAGAATTGCAGCGATTTAAATAGGTATTGTTTATATTAAAGGAGATATTTTGCTATGCAACAACCAAGTTAAACATTGGATGTTACTTTTTTAACATGTAAAAAGATTTGAATTTGGACTTCAAAATTCTGAAGCATGACATCTCAAAATTGTGCTGTGGGCTGATCGCATCCTATAATTCCAAGATATTGATGTGCTCAGGTTTATCAAGAGCAGCAGTATGTGTACAAAGAGAGAGAGAAAAGGGTAAACAACAGAGTACTGAGCACAGCACAGGCACACTGAGGAGACTGAAGAGGACATTGAGCATGAGATGAACAGGACGGAAGGAAGGTGAGGAGAACAGACTGATTAATTCATGTGCACATAACATCTCTCTCCATTGCTGCTCATGAAGCTCTGGCCTTCACAACCACCAATTAAGTCCATTCAAGGCTGCCCAGTCGAACGGTGCTACATAGGTAGGCCACCACTCGTATTTCCATATAGCACAAAAAATGGCTGCCTTAATTGTATCTGTAATGAAAAACCAAGAGCCCCTGTCATTTGTTTTCCTATTTTTAGTGCATCAAGCTGGTTCCCTAAGGCCACAGCATGGCTGCTGTTGGTTAATGAGATTGGCTTCTGATCAGTGATCAGTGATTTTAGCATCTGACATGAACAGCAGAGTCTGGCAGTGTCATATGAACCCATGCTAATTGCTTTGCCTTTTAAGCATTAAGCATGACCAATTAATGCATGGGAACAATACACTTGTATTCTGTGGTGACAAATGAGAAATAAATGAAATTATACTTTGTGGAACATGTTTTTTCTCAACTTCTATTTAAATGTGCATCACAAATATTAGTTTAACCAGCTTGAGTGTTTATAAGGCTCAAGCTGCCAGCAGCCACAAAGTCCAACAGGTTGTGGACACAGATTGGCTCTGACAAGACCAATCACTCACCACTTACTTTTAGAATAAGCGATTCTTTTAAATCTCCTGCATATTTCTGGGGTGTATTTCACATACCAGGGATGGGTATCCACGCAGTACCTGTAACACACAAATGCAACTTCTATCATATCACTTCTTCTTTGCTACATGTTAGGTCTAGTGATCTCATTTCTCATAAACACAAGGAAATACACAATTAGGAACTGAAAGAATATTGAAATGAATGCTGTTACATATTAATTAAATGAAATCATTGTCTTCTCCCTGTTTTTACATATAAGGTTGTAAGATATGAAAAATCTCTGACCATTCAGGGGAATCCAGTAATGACCTATTTTATGCTGTACAGTGACGTCTTGCACCAATCCTATAATGGCATATTTGTATATCGAGAGCCTGCCAACATGATGTTTCAATCTATATGTCAGCTTATGAAAAATACAATTTAATCATAGGCCAAAATGCTGTCTGGATTTGTCTTTAAGCCCAGCTATTCCAAGTACACTGCTATGGGATATATTCTAGGCTTTCAAATCAAGCAGAAACCCTGGTATTCCAATTATCAGCCTTGTGTGGGAAACCAGGCTATTCCAGTACATCGGTCCCTTATGTCAAATACATTTACGCGCTGGTGTGTGAAGGGTGGCGATGACACGAATGCGATGGTGTCCAACCTGCCTTTTCGTCCGGGCTTTGGTGTAGGTACGGCAGAGGCACCGCGAGAAGAATTTGCAAAGCTCCAGCAAGCAGGACTGCAGCTTCTGAGCACTGACAGCGGTAGTGCTGGTGGAGGAGGTGGCTGAAACAAGCTCTTCGTCCTCTCCGCCCACGTGCATTAGCCCTGGCCTCTTCCGCGGACAACCTGCGAAGAGATACAACTCAGCTCCAATGGCACTCTCTGACTCACGTATTCAAGGGTTCTGCAGGCTGTAAGTAGTGTATGTTGAAGAAAGTAGCTGCTCCTTTTGGCCAACAGCATGCTTTTATGTACTTCCTCGTACAATATACGTTTAACTTGTCTAAACAATTATCTGACCAAAGCTATTGATAGATTATTATATTAATATCAGGGTTGGATAACATCAATTCCATGAATTGACTGAATCAAAATGAAATTTACCTCAACCCTGATGTTAATAATATTTTAAAACCTATTTGGCCAGACATTTGTCAAAGTGCAAGAATTGTGCATTTAACCAAGAAGATAATAAAACTTTTCTGATAAGCCTTGCTATTGACTTCGAGCTAAAAGACAATTTTAAGCCAAAGAAATGCTTTCCTGTCTGTTCTCAATGTGCATTATTCACAAATAAATAACTGGTCTTTTTTTATCTTTCAATTCTGCAGTTCTGTTTCCTTCAGTTTTTCTTACATAGACCACAATCTTCTAGAGAGCCTGTTCATTTCGATAACATTCACAAGATAACAGGTGCATGGCAATATGATTACCATCTAGAAATAAAACACCATTGCACTTAAAGTCACAGCGTAACCCCTGAGAATTTCAAGGATATAAAGTGCACACCTCAAAAAATGTGCAGGTTAATTAAAATGGAAAACAGGTATGGAAGTATATTCATGGGAAAATATCAATGAATTTTCATACCATAAAACTAGAGATATAAATAATTCTTCTTGTTACGGAAATCTGTCATACAAAAAAAAATAATATAATAAAAAATAAAAACGGTAAGACGCTGCTGCCATCTAGTGCTAATTTTGTATGTAACAGCTACGCAGTGCTCGTGAATGGCAAGGATATGATCAAGTTGGATCCTTCTTTGAGTCAGGCTGCCTGAAAATGTTAGTTACTGATATTATTAGTGAGAGTTGTTGATATTATTTCAGTTTTAGGGTGTGTTTTCAATTGGCCCCACCAGTTTTTGTGTACAATGATACCATTTACAGTGGCTAGTATAGGGGCATTCAGGGGTTCTCTACAGCAGCAAAATACACCTGCACCAGTTAACACAAATTTACTCCAGAGCAACTTGTATATGTGAATATCAATTTTTATACTGTGTTGGAAATTATTCTCGAGCAACTCAAGCTGCTCAATCTTAAGGACTAATGGGGCGTGGTTTAGGTGCAGCCATCTGGCCAGAAGGTAGCCTACTGCTCTGCCTGTGTCTGTTGTTGCATGCTTAACATTAGCAAAGCTGCCTACAGAAAGTTGAAACAAAAGAGAGTTTTAGCTACATAGCCAAATTGTATTTATTAGAGCCTAAATTTACAGATGATGACTTGCAACCAGCCAAGGCTGAGAGCTCAAAGAGCGATTGGCATGCTGACATCGTATCTGAGGATAACTATTTTCAGTTGGCCTGGATTGTATCAAGGGAGTTGGTGAGCATGATGACATTTTGCAAATTAATGCAGGATTCTGCATTTTTTAAAGCAGAAAAACACTTGAAAAAAAATATGTGGCATTTTTAAAATGCAGGCATATTGATCAATTTGGGTTGACATCCGCATAGTTTGTATGATATTGAAAAATGTATAATAAGTTAGAAAACAAATTCACTTGACTCACATTGACTTATTATGAACGAAATTCAGACAAAAAAATGGTATCTCTGGCCAGCAGCACAGCAGCAACAGTATTGATTAATGAGCTGATTTTAAATGGCAGCCTTTCTTATTTTGAACACGTATACAAAACAAGCCCATCCATATGGGGAATGTGATTTTGATGTCTTTTGAATGCAACACCTGTAACAAGCTTTCGGTAGCTGTCTTATTATGAAATAAAAATATTTACAAAATACTTGGTAGTTTGACCAAACTCACAAATGTACCAAATACCACCAAATATCTCTATACCAACTAGTGTAAAATGGGCAAAATGTCAGAAACTTTTGCAAAAATATAAATATATTTGTTGCAAACAAAAATTGTATGGGCCGATCGAGAGCATGACAAATTTAAATAATATATTATATATCTATAATATATACTAGATATAATATATATCTCCAGGAAGTACACTATCCCTTTAATGCAAATGTAAGCAGTTGTCATTCTACGGGCATCACATGATGCCAGCTGTGTTTATAACCTTACTATATATATTTATTTGGAGAAAACACCAATTCAGTGTCCTTTTTGCCATCATTCTGGTCCATATTCACAATAATTTAGAGTAGCAGTCCTTTTGATTTATCTCAGGTGATTGATAGCATATCCAAAAATGGCAGTCTACCCCTGTATCAAGATGCACTTCCCTTGTACCAGTAAAATCTTTGAGTATGGTGTAACAAGACTTGAAATTGAACTTATCTTTAGATGTGCCAATGGAACATAATTTGTTCTGTTTCTATGAATCCAGTTTGCTCTCACAGATATTGAGACCCTTTTAGTCAGACGATGCAATGATGGTGATAAGGATGTTGCATTGCTTGTTCGAGTATGAAATACAAACCCATTACAACACTTACATTGACACAACAACGGAGTTAACAAGAGAACTGAATCCCCTCCGAAGAATGCGAAGATATGGAGACAATCAGATCTCTGTAATCTAATTAATGAAACCTCTAGAAACCACTAAGTTAAACAATGAAAGTCATGTAAGGCTGGTGGAAATGAACTGTCCCAAATGTATTTATGAGAGAATAAAAAATGTTGGGCTTTTTTTTTTTGCTATTGTTCAGATGTTGACTTGTTAACAAACTACTGGCCAGAAATAAACAAAAAGTATCAGACTTTGGGAGCTGCTTTTTGACCATGCTGAAAATGAAAAGAAATATTCATATTTTGCAGTGGTTCAATTTTTATTATTATTTATTTATTTATTTTATTTTTTTATTTTTGTTTAATGCTGTGTTATCACTTAGTATTTATAGGTATGCTGACTAGCTTCTTACAATCACATCTCTGTGGCACTATGTGACAATAACTCCATGATGCCTGCTGCAAAAAAAAACTTACTGATCTGAATGATAGTCCAGAGTCTTTTTCAGGGGATTGTCAGATAATTCTCCCTCCAGCACATTAATTATTGCAGACTGTGTCTGGTGGGATTAAAATGTCATCTTCTTCAGTCATTAGAGCCCCAGTAAAAAACTCATGTTTGCTTCCGTGCTCATAAATATGTGTGTACCAAGTGGCAGCATGTCAGTTTTCCCACAAAAAAAGATTTACAGAAATGTATAGACTTTTAAGTTGCTTTTAGCCTTGTTATGAGGCACAAACCTATAGGTGTCAAGTAAACCTGGCCTGCCACCTAGCTAGTTAGCTACAACAATAAAGCTGGACTTCTAATTAGATCTATGGCTAAAGATTTGTACCCTAACACAATGTATGTTGTGTACGCGTTCAGGTTGCTGACGCCATTGTTTTAAATATCATATCCCCCCTTTTTCATCACCGGCTATGAGGTAGACCTCAGGGGTTTAATGTAAAATCAGTTCCTTAAGAGACCTCCTAGGGATAAAATTAGGTTTTAGGGTTCACATACTGTGAAATCTCTATGCTTTTGGCCGGGTGTGTTCCCATGGCTACTATCACTCTGTACCTTCCTGCTCTTCCCTGTGGTTGAAATTGAATTGCAGCTTTCAGCCATCTGCAAATCAAATGATACAGATAGGGTTTGATTTGTGCTAGGAGAAAGTGTGCTGGCTGGAGCACATATTCTCAGCCATTCCCATAATGCTTTTCCCCACCTGTGACATTTAATTTTAAGATGGAATGCATGGGGTGACTTTTGAAAGAAAAATCACATCATGGTTTCACACTGAGAAAACAACTCCAGGAGCTAAATGAACAGGGACACAGAATAGTCTGGCATCAAAGAGCTGACTGTGAAAGCATGATAGGCCCTACAGCCTAGACACGTATAAGCAACAATAATTGAGTCTGCTCTGGGCAGAGGGGCAGGGGTGGCATTGGTCACAATTACCTTGACGCCATGGGAACTTAGCTGTCGGCCTGTTAGCAGGTATCAATCCATTGGATCGTTTCTACAATGAGCCAGCCTATTATATGTATTGCAGCGATACTGCATTATATTTAGACTAGCAGTGAGAAGGCTAATCTAAAAAACACCTTACATTTCAGCTCAAAAGGGGTGGTAACTATTATTGACTGCCTACATCTGACTAACTAGTGTTAAAGTGTCATAGCAAAGAAAATGAAAACCACATGAAACAGACAGCAAGGAGAATGAAACAGAAGCTGTCTGTCTGTGCTATCTGAATTTATGGAGTGCATTTTATCATGATTATACATCCAAATATACTCCAGAACTCACTCTAGATTTTCCTCCTTGCTACTACAATATTTCTGGAAATTTAAGGAGACAAAGCATTTTTGATTTTGGTAAAAATATTGCACAGAGTAAAGGTGTTCTGTTTGGCATCTAACGACAGATTTAATGTGTAATGCTACTTCATGCAAACACTTGGCCTTGACAATGGATGCAGAGGTTGTTACAGAGGAAAATAATGCTATGACTGTCCAGTCATATTGCACATCCTCCCCGATTGTGGCACATATCTATCATATAGCGGCCTCTTCTCTCTGGAGAAAGGATTGTTTTATGTTCACATCTGGACGCAACTGATCTCTTGAAAGTAGTGGAATTCTTACATATCTGGTGACTGAGTACAATACAATACTGTACTCAGTGGGTAATTTGTGACCTGAATTTTCAAATTACTGGCCACAATAACATGACAGTATTCTGAGCAATATAAGCATAGACTGTTTCCAAGTAATGCTATAACATTACGTTTGAATCATGACATGGACATTGAAGAGGGGTATACTCATTTAGAATATGGCCTGCAGCTTACCTGACCTCTCTCTGAGTGGTGACTGAGTCGCCATTCTGGCTGTGGTTCTTAAGATGGTTGTGGTTGTCGTTGCTGGTACGTGAATGAAATAAATGAAGCGATTACTGTGAGGTTAAACACAGTTCACATTCCATGTTTAATGAAGGCATTCAAAAGAGTTTAAAATGGAAATAAGAAGGTCAGTGCAGTCCTTAGTTGTATTAAATATTGAGGATCATGAATTAGGGGACACCACCCTATGCACTACTGCCAGTGTACAAAATGCACTATTTTATAATATGGTTCATCCTATTGGCCGCCAAATGACTAATGTTTAATTTCTGGTATCCCTGTTGAGTTCCAGTCGACCTCTAAAACATCATCCATGGCTGATGCAGAGCTGCACTGAGTGTTCTTCATCTTACACCACACTGTAAACATAGCAAGCATTTCCATTTGCTGACATTTTGTATATGGTGACTCACCGGACAAAGTGCCGTGAATTGTGCTGGTCTGTATTTGACTGATGTCAGTTGAGGAAATGGTGCCTGAACTTGTCGGCAAACGGTGCCAGTCTTTAAGGACAAGATGAAACGATAACTGTGGCAGTTTTTAAATAACTGCATATATTTTTTGTTTTCTGTCAATTTTCTGCAATCATGCATTCTGTAAAAGTTGCATTGCAGTGATAATAATGTAACCATGTGGGAATAATGCTTCTGATAAAAGAATTGTCTCTTGATATTATTTTGACATCAATTTCCACCAGATATATTAAAAACAGAAAATGCATTTTATATGCATGATATCATATTAAATTACAATAACCAGTTTAGAAGTCCGCAAACATATTATCCATATTTCCCATATTACTGTGTTTTTTTTCTTTTTTTTCTTACCATGTTGGGTCATATCCATTTATACAGCTGTTAACGATTAGCAATTCAAGGTAAACACTTTACTCACAGATGAAATTTCAGTCTGGTGGTTTTAAGCCCAGATTCTTATTCACGGTACCATACTGCCAGGCAATATACATGTCTTTATATTTTACTGACATACCATTGTAAGGTAAAAGGATGGTTCTTACATATGCACAAAGCAGCTTGATACTTACCAATGGGTGACTCTGGTATTGACGTATTGCCTGAAGAGAGGGAGGCAAGTTGAATAAGCAGCACTGTTTATTTCTTAAAGGCAGCCTTTTATGAGAGAGATACTATTCTTTGAAACTGATAAGGAAGTTTCTTGACATGAATAGACCCATCATGCGGTAACCACTTTTGATCTGTTCCCTAAACTGAGTATTAAATGTCAAGAGGCTTATTTCCCTCTTCTCATCATTTCTTGTAGAACAAAAAAATGCTGGAGGGCAGAGCTGTGTGTGTGTGTGTGTGTGTGTGTGTGTGTGTGTGGGTGTTATCAGTGCAGAAGCAGACAGGGTGAAATTACCTTTGTGGACATCAGCAGTAATGGTCTGATTAAAAAGAGGCTTGATGGACTCCATCTCCCAGAGCTGGGACAGGTCTCTGTCTGAACAATAAAAGCACAGCAGGCTGATAAGAAGAAGCCAACCTACAAACCTTCCTCGCACCATCACACACCGTATACAACTATCCAGGAAAACCATTTAACTGCCGTATGAAAACATCAGGGCCCATTACTGGTCCAATGGCAACTTGAGTTCTTTTGTGTGTTTTTTTTTTTTTTTTTTGAAGGTGAGGAGCTACTTTTGGCCTGATTTACCTTGGTTATTCCATTTTCCTTTTTCAGACAGAATAGAGCAAACAAGCCATTGAAAGACATTATAATGACTGTGATTGAAAGCTTCTAAGTGAACCACATAGGGCACAGTGGTGTATTTGGTTCATGAATCAAGCACAAGTGCACATGCTACCCGTATAGTGAAGCGCCAGCTGAAAAAAAAAATACAAGACTAGGAGAGAGTTCCATCTCCTCAGTGCAAGTTGGTCTTTATTATATTTATTTATTTTTGCAAGGGGGTGGAGGGTGGGGAGACTTCCATACAGTTCCTCCAACTGTACCCAGTGACCCACACCACAGGCCACACATGTGCTCTGGTCATCCGAGAGACAAGTCTCCCACCGCGAAACTGTTATGCTGTAGGTACCAAGACTGCAACTAGAGGGCACTGATGTCGTGGTAAAACAAAGCACTCCTGCAAAAAAAGCCCAGAGTACGAAAGCACAGCAAAGCCAGCAGGCATTGTCTACAAATAGTAGGTCACTGTCCGCTATTAGCAGACACACATTAGCAGTGTGATGGCCTGCACTCACGACAGGGTGTATTTACCGACCGAAACACTTGGAAGTACGTATGTTCCTTATTACTGCCACAGTGAAAATGATGATAACATGTAAGTAACATGGTGACACTCACCAGTTTTCCCTGCCATTACGCAGATATAGGTGCATTCTGAATTGTTACTCTGGCCCACTGTATTCAAATGAAAAAGCAACAGTGAATAAAAACAATTAAACTCTTCTTTAAGGACGAACTTACATGAAAGGCTTTAAAAAATAGAATTTAGTCCAGTCCACTAAACCTTAAATTTTCATCAGAAGTTCATCCGTTAAACAGATTGCTGCTCATGACCTGCTCACCTGATAATATGGAACTAGACTTGAATATTTCTTGAAGGTAGCTGGTGGAATTTCCCATTACATCCAGCAATATGGCTGTGAAATCTAATGAGGAGTTAAAAGCTGGAAGTTAATCAGACAGCTGAATTGCTAGCAGTGCAGAACATTTGTTTACATTAATCTCAGGGACATTTCATGTTGGTGACCTTGTGAAGATGTGTGCTTGGTAGAAAAGTGTTCGGATGGATGTTCTAAGCATTTGTTAAATGGGGCATTTACTTGATTATTCATTTCATATATCAAACAATGCACATTTTGGACCATTTAAAATGTGATTATTCCAGTTGTCTCTTATTTTTAATTAATTTTAAAAACAATAATATGTCATATAAGATTTATACTTTAATATAATTTTCATTATTTCTGTCTTCTGTTTACCTGTTAGATCATTTGTCTTGTTGCTTACACAGTAACAGAATCTCATTGGAAATGACTTGGTCTCTATGTTCCTGAAATCTGAAACTGAGCAGAAGAAGTTATACTTATTTTTGTGGATAATCCAAACATGGAGTGCATATTCCAAAGTATGACCAAAGCTCTTTTTAAAAAAGATTTTTTTTTAAATTACAGGTCCCTTATAACATATGAACTACTTCTAATTAATAACAGAAAAATAACTATGCAGGAATATGAATTATTTGATCTTACATGTTGTTATGGTGTACATTTTCAAAATGATCAATCAGTTATTGCACTGTTTGTGTCTAATTACCATAGAAATACCAATAGTTATCACCAACAATTAACCATTTTTAATATGTATCTACATGAAAACGCATCTGTAAAATGAAGACAACTCGTTCACAAATAATTTTGGTAGTTAATAAGTTCATATGCCAGACCTGTAAATTGAAGTGAGCATATTCTATAAATCACTCATTTCTAAAACTATTTCCATATATTACAGTGATTATTACACTTTACTGATCTGGTATCATGTAGATACATATGAACAATTATTAATTATTTCTAATGGTGATAGTACAATGGTAATAAGGCAAAAACGGTACAATAGCTAATTGATCGTTTTGTACAGTTACACCATAACTACATGTGAGATCAAATAAAGCAGCCATATTGCTACATAACAGTTTTTGTTACTATCTAATTATGAGTAATTTATATCTTATTAGGGAGCTGTAATCTAAATCATTACGGAAACATACAACATGACACAGGATGCCAAACTATGACAAACATGAAAACCTGTATAATTAAGATCTACTTTGTTCTTAGGACATTCCTCCTCAGTCACACACTCTCCTTCCACTTCCTCCTCCATTCTTCTTATAATGCATAAAAATAACATTTCTGGGGAGGGGGGGGAGTGATAGAGGGAGTGAGGAAGGATGGGTGAAAACAGCGACAGGAAGACAGATGCATATGTATTTGTTAACACTCATTTCTTGAATCTTTGTACACCTATATTTTCCATATATGGGATGTCAAATTGCATTTGAAAGACTCACAATTATTAAGAGAGCACAGAAAACTGCACACTCCGCTTCAAACATGCAATGCCAGGTGCTTTTCACTCCACTGCTCACCAGTAAAGCTTACTCAATTATCTGACATTTAGGATGTCCTGAAATAGTAAGAGTGTAGGTTGATGCTTACTGTTATACACCAGTAGAGTGAATTTATGAAGAGCCAGGGAACTGTGGGAAGTCACACTCAATAAGGAGAAGAGTTGTTGTGACCCTAAGAAAAAGACAATAAATATTTTTTAGTTTATTAAAATACAGCAATGTCCGTAGATACATTTCACAACTTCTGCTAAATATATCTCCCTTTTCATTGAATGTATTGTTAGTGTTTAAAAAGGCATGAGTATATTTTGTAATGCAAATGACTATATTTGGTCTATTATAAATCACAAGATTATTATGAAACACACTTTTTTGTAGATACTAGTTTCATGATACAAAACCAGAAATACATGTTGATAGGTAAGTTATTTTGGATTTTAAATACTTTAAATATTTAATGAATAATTATAATATTATTATAATATTCAATAATTCCACGTTACATGAATATATTGCTACGTTAACTGATCCTAAGATCCTAACGCTAACTGATCCTTTATGGAAAATTAAACTGTACTGATGCGCAAAGTGACCCTTGTTTGTTCAATATGATTAAATGATATCTGGATTTCAACAAGGAAACTCTATAAAATGGTAGAATGCCTATGAAATGATTTCATGGCATTCTGCATTTTCAATACTGACTACATGACATTAAAGATTCATCATATTAATGCATTTATATAACTGATTGTATTTTGGCAACCTACCTGATTGCGTAGAGTTAATTAATGTGTTGACCAGGGGAGTGAGATCAATTGAAGTTGGATCTATATATTCTACTGGTATCTCTAGGAAAGAAAAGTAAGAAAGAACGAAAGATGCTATTTTGATGCATTCATGAATAATTAATATACATTTTAAAAAAAGCAGCAGGGACTCCAATTTAAGAGAGCGAATTGCCTCTTTGCTATCTTTTGCAGACATAATGAAACAAACATGAATTTACGTACAATAATTAGTTGACTATAACCAGAAATATTTCTTTAATTACTTTTGTTTGAAGAGAAACCACATTGTAATTTAAAATTAACGGAATGCTTTGGTCATGGATAATATATTCCAGCCCTTTTTTCCCATGGAAACACACATGGGCCTGTTTCAGTAATGTGGCACTTAACTTATAAAACGAGAATAAAAAGCCAAGCATTCAGTTTAACCCGTTCTATGTTAGAAATAAATAAAGGAGGGCAGGGGAAACCCTACCTTATTAGATGAACAAAACCATGTGAGGAATCTGGACCAATCACAGTTAAATGTGAATAAAACACCCATGCTGCCGCGTACCTGTTGATATCAGCAGTTCTCTCTTTTCCATGGTGCTCAAAGAGTTATTCTGCAGAACTGAAAACAAAAGGACATCATACTTGCTCATGTAACGGTTTTTTAGGACTTGTTCTTGGTCATAGGTTAGTAGTCTCATTATGTGCATGTATCATAAATGACGTACAATGTGCTAAACCCAGTAACTCTCCTTAGATACATTAACATGTTTTGTCAGAGTTGTCACAAATGATTATTACATCCAAAAACATGTTTGTTTGTTTTTTTAATCAAACACTGTATTCATAATAAATAATAATAAGACATAGGGCCAGACCAGATTCTGGTGTAAAGTAGGGAAAGCAGAAAATCATTATGCTGAGAAACACCTACAGCCCAATACCTGTATGGTAGAAGACAATGAGCAGAATAATAACTGCACATGCTTTGAAGCAAAACCAGTAGTGATTCCTTGACTCCCCATGGTCCGCCATTAGGATAAACTGGACAACTGTGACAGAAGGCAACATGAAAATTCTATATTATTTATTGGTGTTTGAATATATGAATACCCAAGCTTGGATTCAATATAATAACACAAGAGGTAATCGTTAAACAAGGTACCATTTTCTCCCACTATCTTTATAGTCAATTAGTTAAGAGGACACCATCAGTATCCATGTGAATTAACAAAACCCTCAGAACCACAACGGCACTATATTACTGCCCCCCATCTGCTCTGATTTAAACATGGCCCTGTGCTTTCACTAGAAATAATTTAAAACAACCTACTGGCACCAAAGTCATTATTTTATATCCCATAGTAGTAGACTGCGAGATGTGAGTTTGAGTGAGGAGTGAATTAAATAAATTAATAAATTGGTTTACAGAAATAAGCATGACATCATTTAATTGAAAGCATGACATCATTTAGTCATTTCAGTCTACAAATTATCTTTTGTACACTCATAACATGTTGGTAGCTATATATAAAGCCACAAGAAGCTTTAGAACTGCAATATTTCTAAACACTCAGTCCTCCACACATACTTCACTTTGGGAATAAATGAACAGGACTTACCTTTTTAAATGCTTAGTATGCTGAGCAGGAGGCTGCGGGGCATACAGCAAGGTGATATTTAGTCCGCATCCGTTTCACCCACAGCGGCAGGCAGGTAACTGCGTCTGGCTGTCCGTCGGCTGTGAATGTCCTGAAGGGAATCCCAGGAGAAGAAAATTAAATTTAACTGGGCTCTGGAGACGGCGTGGAGTTGTGATAGGCAGGCGTGCTGAGTGTGGTCTTCATCCCATTGGCTTTTCACAATCACTTTCTAAATAGTCGTAATAACGGGCCGGCTTGTTATATGAAACTCTGTGGCCACAATTATTCTCACAGAGGAAACTGAATGGTCTCTTTAATGGCACAGTGGTGGCACTCTGAGTCACAGGCGCAAAGCTTTAACTGGCAGTGGGAAATAAGGCTGGGGCTTTTAGGTACCAGCGGGGCCCTGGGAAAGACTTCACAGAGGGAAACTGAGACCAGGCTCCACTGCCTGAATGCTGTTTTATACACAGACACGACTATTTGCATGTAAAAAGCACTACACCTTTTAAAAGGGTCACTCACAGACTGACCAATAGAATGGCTAGAAAAACTATTTTTTAAAGCATCACTGTCAAATGATTTTTTTTTTAAGTTAATGCATTGTTTTTTACTTGAAGTGAAACACCACACTTTCTGTCAGTGGTTTAAGTTTAAATAAAGTTCAGAGGCATAGTGAATATCAATTTCTCAGTGCAAAATGCAATAAAAAAGTGACAATAGCTGCTAAATATTACTCACATACAGTTCCATTCAAACACCACACTTACTGGAATACTTGTATGAATGCACAAAGAAATTAACATTTTAACATTAACAAATTAACTTTTTTAAGGATCAACTTTCTTTCACGTGTGTGTACCCATAGCTGAAAATTAAGGCCAAGAAACACACAACCAGGAAATAGATAGATAGATAGATTCTCAACACTCAACACTCAAACTTAGGAAACACTCAACTTAGAAACACAGAATGTACATGTTGGTATGTGCAGATTTATAGTGATACCTTTTGTGAGTTAGGAGTCCAGTTGTATTAATCATAATAATAGGGAAATGGGTGTTGAGTGAAAGGGTCTGCACAGTTTGTTAGTGAAGTGTCAGAGCTGGACTGTCAGAATAAAATAATGATTTCAATGGTTTTGGCTGGCTTTGAAAGGCCACTCGGATCTTAGAACACTGGATCTGTAACTTTACCTGCATGTCCTTTCGTCCTGCTCTGGTTTACTCTTGGATATTTTTTGGAGGAATTTCTAAAGCTGATCTCAGTGGGTCTGCTTTATGAAAGTGATAATTTGTGAGAAGGGGAGGATAGCCTAGAAATTCCAATCCAGTGTCTCGGAATAGCTCGATCAGAGGAAAGCAGGTGTGATTGTAGGAAATGAAATTGTACTCTTATATGTACATGTAAGTCTAAAGCTGGTAATGACCACTGGCCTCAGGGAAAGGGGCTTTTCATGATTGTCTAAGATCAAGTTAAATGCAAGAAGCCTGCATATTCATATGCAACAGATATTTGGACCTGCATTTAGGGTAAATGAATTACATAAATGTGGACGATACACTGCAGAAAAGCAATGTAACATACATCTATTCAAAGTACATTGCATTTGGTGTCCTATTGGGAAAATTAAATTACTGCTATCTAACACTTTTCACAATTTCCTCAAAAAATCCAAGAGAAAAACACAAATGGACCTACTTTGACACATCTGTTCAATATTGTGAGAAGTATGATTATCAACTGTATCATTATTATGATTATCAAAACTTTAAATAGACAGTGGTAGGCTGGGTTGATATGACCCACAAATGAGAATAGCATTTTAACATCTCTTTATTAATAACTGGTGCAGTTGTAAAGACCAAACATAAAAATCAAGTAAGAATACAATTTGCATATTATATCATGAAAGGAAAATATTAAAACTTGTCTGATCCAGAATATAAATTCCAAGTACCATTTAAAAATTGCAATGAACAAAATTATACATAGCTCTGAAGGCCACTTGTATAAAAGGCATGTTCCCTTTGTTTAAAAACAGAAAAAAGAATGAAAGAAAAACCAGAAGAAGCAGATAGGAGTAACAAGCATAATATTGGCTATACTGAGAAAACTCGAGGGCAAGGCACAAATATTTCATATCAGTCATATGCCCACATTAACAGGTTATGCAAGGTGTGTACATTTGTGCATTGAACAGTTTGCAGGTATACCACTCAAGTGGCATTGAGTATGAACTAAACCTTAACTATCAGAGCAAGCAGGAACCCCTTATTCAAATAGGTTTATATTATCGTTAGGTGCACCTAATCTGATGAGATGTAACTACGGATTTTGGACCTTGAAACGTGAAAAGTTACATTTCAGTATTACAGTAATCAGTAAGATATTCCAGTAAAAGCAAACCTCCCATTACAGCTTGTTGTTCCCGTAAACCTAGTTCTATGTTGGAACACACCTGGGTGTGTCACCACTAGCCATACAGAGAACAAACAACATGAAATATGACTCCAGGTGATGGGATAGAGATGACCGCTCTTGAATGACCACCAGTGTGGCCTTCCGTGGAAACTGAAGGTGTAACACACCCTCATAGGTGGCAGCCTGGCAAACAGATGTGGTCAGTTCATCTAAAGTGCAAGCCTATACCAATGGGCCAGATGTGAAAGCCTGAGAGATCCAGATGCTCATTAAATATACAAATATACATCATAAAGCAGTGATCTAATAAAAGAAATGATAATGTTAACCACCAAGCTAAAGTAATGGGGGGGGGGGGTAAATCAGTAAGGCCCAAACCTTGCAATACAGTGAATTCCCTATACTCTACCAAGACTGATCTAAGTGTGTCAACAGAACACGAATAACATACGATTCCAAAGATCCTTCACGAATATTAATGCGCTTATCTCAATTCATGATTGGAGCAGCACAACAAACTGTATTTAAGAAATGTATGTGACATCACTGTATGACAAATGGATGATTTTTATTTTTTTACAACTGTTTTGCATATGGTTACTTCCCGGTCATATGCACCACCAGACACACACACAACATATAAATGGCTTAAAGCTTAAATTAAGGTTTAGTGGTCTTCCACAAATGTATCAGTTTACTGTAAAATAAACCTACAAAGCCACAATTCTTAATACATTTCCTGGCCAAATCCAGCTTTTAGAAATAACATTTTTGGAAGACCTCTTTCTTTCTTGTGAATAATACTTCACTGATTAAAATGATGGACTATGAGATACAATGGACAGTCATGGCATCCAAATTTTTAAAAAATTCGATTTCCTGCTGTCATTTTGAATGTGACTTTTTCACTTTAAAATGGGACATTTTGAACCAGACTGCTAAATTTCAGATTTACATACTTCTAACTCTTCTAACTTCTAATTCATTTTTACCATAGTATCTTAGTATGAAAAAAGAACATTTACCTGAAATGGTCTTCTGTGTGTTATTCCAGTTGTGCAATATTGTCTTATGTCATATAAATTGAACATAGGGGCATAACACTTTTCACAATATTCATGTGTTCTGACTGCACTGTGTAGGAGCTCAACTGACCTCTCATAGACCACTAAGTCATGTCAATGACATTTTACCATCAACAGAATGGGTCTCACATATTCCGTTAGAATTGTTACAGCGAACTTTCCTCAGGAACCCATTCAGAGCTTCAGAATTATTCTGCCAGAAAAATTGTATGCAGGTATATAGTGATCATACGGTTGTCTCAACTAATCATTTGGTTTACTGTGAATGATCTTCCTCCATTTGCCTTAATGTGAATTATGCCATGTTCGACAGACAAGCTAAAGAACATCAATCATAAGGGAATTTCAATTTCACTGCAAAATCTCTTTATCTCCAGGGCCTTAGATGAAATTAAATCTGATTGATAGTTACTAAACAAGGGGAGTATGCATCCCATTATTCACAAACAGTATCTTTTGTTATGTGATGTAAAGATGCCCCACAAATAAACATTCTAAATTGTTTTAAAAGGCATTTTGACAACTGTCCTGTTGATTTTCATTCCAACACTGATTTGGCACACCTTATTTTACTAATTAGCATGTCACCGAGATCACTAGGTGTTAAATGAGGTGTGCTTTGTGATAGAAGCCTTCACATGATCAAAAACATGAGCACATTTTAGCAACGTATGACTTTGTTATTACGGTAAGTTTACTATGATAACTAGCCTGAATTTAGCTGTAACACATAATCACTCAGATAGCTTTCCAACATTGATCTGATGTGCAGAATGTGCAAGCATCGTTGTTACGTCATTACTGTTTACAAACGTTGAAGGGTTGGAGTGAAAGGGGGGTCCATAGTTGGAGTGAAAACTATAGTACCATAGATCTCCAGGAACAGGGCTAAGAACCTCTGCCCAAAGACAATGACCCTGATGCATTTTTGTAAATGTATATAGAAAGTATTTATGTACCTGGGCATGTCCAACCTTTTTCCGTAGAATGTATTCTTTACCAGGGCTTAGCTTCACTTAGCTCAACTTAATATAACAGTATATCATTCTTTGTAAAAAAATAAATAAATAAAGTCACTGAAATGTATGACCAATGATACTCATAGTTACCATTATTATTATGATTATTATGATTATTATGATGATTATTATTATTATCATTATCATTATCATTATTATTATTATTATTATTATATTATAATAATAATAATAACAACAACAATAATAATAAATAAATAAATAAATAAATAAATAAATAAATAAATAAATAAAAACAAAAGCTATCATTATTATTATTATTATTATACAAAACCATTATTATGATTCAAATGAATCATTTAAACATGTCAAAAGCAAAAATCCTTTCGGCCTATTTAGATGTTTACACAAATTGGGGCGGCATGGTAGCATAGTATTTATGGAAGTGACGTTTAACTGGCAGCTTGCAGGCTCAATTCAAAACAATAAATAATGCTAGTTTTATAAAGTAACTATTTTAATACTTTCCTTGAGGATACTAAAGCAATTGGATGGTTGAAAAGCAAGAGGAACACATGCTCCCAAGGCACAAACACAGAGAATGACACTTCAGAGTTCACCATGAACTAACTTCACCATATTGGACTTTGCTTTCTACTCCAATAACAAGCAATATCACCAACAGCTTTCCTTGGTGGTACTGTTGCATTCTAAAGTCACTGGGTGCCTGCTAGAAATAATTTGGCCATAATATCTGTGTAAAGATGTAGCTTGCAAAATGACATAGGGCTCTTGTAAAAGTATGATTAGGTTAGGGTTCAAACTAAAAAGCCTTTTGTCTGTAAAAAGAGGAGCATCAGTGGGTACTTTTCAAACTGTTATTAAAAAAAGAAAAAAGAATACGGAGTTGTTAACATCATCCGAGTGAATTTTTGGTAGCTAAGACTTCTGGATTCATTGTACTGAAAGACTGTTGTATTGAAGTGCGAGTTTCTGAAGTAATGTGGATCATGTTCTGCATATCACAGTATGTGCTTCATTGTTGAAGATACTAAACATGCATCTAATTTTTTGAAAGAAATGTGCCATTTATGCCACATGTAAGTTTCCAGACACTATTGAAAAAATATGAATCAGCTAAATTAAGATGGCTAAATTTTTTGTGTGATATATTTTGTACACAGAATATGTATAATAAATTTGCAGTAGATTCCATATGTTTGGGTTACCTATTCCTATGTGAAAATAACAGGACTCTTTTCTGTAACATGTACTCCCTTTTAAAACACCTCATAATCCCAAATCAGTTCATATCATTTTTGTCTTATTTGTTGCCTATTTGTTAATAGCATTAATAATCTGAGGCAGGTAAGAACAGCCCCAGACCCAATATGTATCAAACTGTGAACATGTCTTTGATAACGCAGATGGCATTAAAAAATTCTGATATGGATGCATTCAGTTGTGCCAGAAAATCAGTCACACTTTACATAAAGCAGACAATATACCTATGTAATTACAGTGTAATTTTACAATTACACTGTGTAACTGTAAGTACACATTGCTACATATCTTCCTTTTGTACCAAAAGTGATGGGTTGAATCTTCTTTAATTTTATGAACGAATCTAGGATTTATTTTGGGTTGGGGAAAAGATTACCTGCGTTCCACATGCCACAGCAGCTGTGTAGCAAGGAGTACTTACATAGAGGTTACACAGTAACTACAGTGGTATTTAGGTATATTGGCAACTTATCAAATAAAGACATACCAAAATATTGAATTTTACAATAAGACTTTTGCAAAGTGCTGTTTCTTGCAACTAAAATTAAATTATATCTAGAATATGCTATCAGATCTTTATGTAACCTTATAAGAAAGGTTTGGAAGTCTCTCAAATTATCCATAACACGTATGCTAAAAAACAAAATTAAAAAAATTAATACTTTTTTCGCAGTCTTTTTCCATCCCAAACATACTAAGCCACACAAACTAGACAACGGGAGAAATGCTGTTGACCACAGTTGAACATTCAACCGTTCCGAAATGGTGCAGCTTCATGCAAACCATGCATAAAAACTGAAATTCTGTTTCCCTTAAAAAAATAAGTATTACAAAAATGGCATAGCATTTAAAGTATTCCGTTGAAATTATATATTTTTTTTCCATTACCTGAACGTTGCAGTGCCTACTACTAAATTTGCATGCATCTCATGCATTGCTCTTTGCTTTGCAGCGATAAAGCTTTGGGTGAGTTTTTTTTCCTTTGTATAATTTTGCAATGAATGCTCTGTACAACATATGTATACTTTACACGCTTCTTTTTTAAATTTGTTCCATCCACCAGTTGACAGGTGGGGAAGCTCCTCTCTCTCTTTCACGTCCAGCCCATTCGGGGTTAGGGAGGCGTGTTCCACACCGAGTCAGGGAAGCCCTCGCCAGTCGAGGACAGAGGGAGGGGCCCACTGGGCGTGAAGGGGTCCGTGTCTGTGTCCGTCTCGCCCTCCGCCAGATAGCGCTTCTCCTTCACCCAGCTGGAGCCCCCGGCGCCCCCCGTGCCGAAAGTCAAATCGTCCCGCTCCTGCGAGATGCTGAACCCGCTGGGCGAGCGCTCCAGCTCCTCGTGGGTGACGGACAGCAGCGAGAGGGGCGTGTCTGTGTCCCGCCCCATGGTCCGCCCTTGCTCCTGGGAGCCGGGGTCTCGGTAGGAGCTGTGCGCCTCCGAGCCCGAGCCCCCATGGGTGTCATTGAGTGAGCTGATGGGGAGCACGGTGGGGCGCTCCATGTAGGTGGGGACGGCGTGGGCCGCGATGCCCTCCGCCCCCACGCCCGCGCCACCGCCCGGGAGGCCACCCCCACCCATTTCCTCCTGGCAGCTATAGAAGGGCACCACCTTGCTGACGGGCACCTGGTAGGACATGTGCGGGCAGGCCTCGGCGTAGTTGAAGAAGACGCGGCGGATCTCGGTGAAGCCGCGATCCTCCAGGTCGGCGCCGCCCGGGCCGCAGGGCTCCATGGTCATCCGTGCTGCGCCGCCAGAATCCACCTGCAGGTGCTCCATGTGCTGCATGTGCATGTCCACCAGGAAGTCCAGCTTCTTCTCCATGTCCTCCACCTGCAACAACAAGCGCATGTGACTACCCCTCCAAAGACTTAAGGCCTGCAGAGAGACCACATCACCTACTAAATCCTGCACCAGTACCTGTCTCTCCACTCTGACAAATCTTCCCATCATGCTTTGGTCTTCAGGCTCTGGCATGGATGCTTTGGCTAGGTAGGGCTCATGTCTGAAAGGGAAAAAAATAGGATGTCTAATTTTAGATGCTGAAATGCACTGGTTAAGGTATCAACTAAACCATTATTGCATCCATCTATCCAGAAATACTGTAACAAAATGTATGTTCAAAGGAGGAATGTAGCATTTATAGAGGACAAAAGAGACACTGAACCTGGGAGACTGCTGGGATGGGTAGGTGAATGGCATTTTCTGAGTCTTCTTGTGTTTTGGGGTTAACGGGGGTCCGGGAGCCAAGATCATGTCGATTCTGCAATATGACAAGAGTACAAAACACAAAACCTTTATTAGAAAGCAGGGGTCTGGGCACAGTACCTAAAAAACATTTTAGGGTTTGCCCATGAATCCTTCAAGTAACATGCATCTGGACAGTTTCAGTGGTGATATAAGAGCTCTTTCTGCCATTGTCTGTTGGCACAAAATGGTGGCTACGCATCACGCAGGTGCGGAACTCAAGCTTATCTCTATTATTTATTTGATATTTATAAGACTAATAAGACATTGATGTTATCAGTTCCCACCTTCTAATGACCCAGCAATATCTCTCCAAGCTTTAGACTTTAGCGAACTACTATACATCATGTATAACACCACCCTAGCCATTTTTCAATGAGACGCAATGAAGTTATGACAAATGATTAATGTTTTGCTATAATGAGCATGTGCAGCCACAAGCTGGCTTCAACATCTCTCATAAGCAAACGCATAACCTTTTTATCATCTTAATAGAACTGTAGATCCGTAATGCTGCATATCTGGAGGCCCCTTGGCTGAAAGGCACTGAGTAGACTGCTGGATAAACATGCTGGATAGACTGGAGCAGTGTGCCGTTACCTAGTCTGGAGGTATTTGATTCTGCAGAGCATGTCCAGGTGCCCTGCAGAGTACTGCTCGATCACATCCTTGACGTCATAAGGCCTCAAAGTCTCCTTGAACTTCTTTTTGTTCAGGAGGAATTTCATGATCCTGTGGAACAAACAGGGTTCATATGAGTGCAGAGTCCAAACACCTGGGTCAAGCGGAACTCAATGGGACACACCATGGGAAGAGTCTCAGGGAATCAGCAGTCTACCACCGTCTTTTATGCAGATGTGAAAGGGAGAAAATCTGGTCACCTTTAATGGTGCGGACGCAATAGCTTCCCTGTGGTAGCTTGTGCTAGAACAGCACCAACCTTGAACAATACTGAGGGGACCAAACTCTAAATCGAATCCCTGAGGAGCATCACCCATTCAGGGCTCTTTTCACCCTGAGATAAAGGCTAGGGATGAGTGAGACCTACAGAGAGTGCTGTGGATGCTACATCTCTCAGCTCCCTGCAATTAATCCTTACAACAGTACATGGAATCTGAGCAATATAGCTTTTCCCATGCAAACTACTATGTGCTTCTGGAATAGGATAGCATACCACACCGCCCTCTTTAGATGGGTTACTCTACAGGCACTGTTTACCCAGATTATCACTCGTCCGTTTTCATCCACAATAATAGCCTCATTGAGGAATGCCTCTTATAACGCTGAACTCTGATCTGCCTTACCTGTAATTTGGGCTTCCTGTGTTTCTTTGGTCATGGCTTTAAATACAGTGCTTTGCTCTGGATGAATGGTACCCCACAGTAAGATAAAAACCAGTTGCATTTACCATGGTCAGAAATGAGTGACGTGTTTATAATCTACATAATTGTTTCTTTCCATTTCAAAGACTTTTGAATATTCGGACAGGCATGAGTGTGGTCTCTCCCATTTGACAAACCTCTGCAGGCATGTGTGTGGAGCTGCCCTCACCTGACAGCCCGGATGACCAGCTTCAGCGTAGGGATCATCTCCTCCAGGAGAATATCTGGGGGGAAACCCCTTTCCTCACACACGGGGTCGGGGGGAGCCCCAGCATCTGTTGAGGACGAGTAAGAAATTAGAGAATCTAGATACAGCATTAAGGTCCTTTGAAAAGCTCCCCAAGCTCTGATAACCTCTGGGAAGTGGCCAATGACATTGATGATCATGTAATCATCAACCTGCCACATTTGGTAACTAAGTGCATAGATCATACAATAGAAATCACTGTGGACAATTAATTCCGCAGCTACCTTCTATTGGTTGACTGTCTCAAAAATGGTGTCTCTCTAAATCATCTTGAGACTTCATAGCATGAAGACAATATAATCAATCCCAAGTGATATGACTGATATTTCTGTCATACAACTCTGCACAGCCCCCTAAATCTCAAGGGAGAAAAATCTGATAAATCTTTCCCTCAAATTAGTAATCTGTACCCTCAAATTATCAATCACTCTCTTGCATTACTTATTCATGACCACAAATGACTTGATATGTTCCCTCAAATTACTAATTGGTGCCCTCAAATTGATTATTTGTTCCCTCAAATGACCCTGATGACCACCCTTACATTTAATGTTATCAATACTTTATAAGCAAACATTAAACGCATTTTACCCACTCTGCATGCACAGAACACCACATAATACCAAACATGAGTTGACACTGTAATGGGAGGGCACAGATTACTAACTATTACGAGGGAATAGATTACAAATTTGCTCATTTGAGGGAACGATTTATCACAATTTTCTCCATGGTCCCTGGGGGACTCTGTACAATGTAGACTTCAGTATTTAAATACAGAAGTCGGCAATGCATGCAGGGAACAAATGAACACATTTGAAAACACTTCGAAAACCAGAACAGAGCTTTCATCGCTTTAACGCTAGAAGGGCCAGAGGGGATGCCATTGGGTGTTTAGACTTTTAAACAAAAATTACTCCAACACTTAAAATGAAATATCCTCCTCCTTCTGTGACTTTTCCTAAATATTTTGTCTTAAAATTAAAATGACTGTGTTTGAATAAAAACAATCTACTCAGTTATGCAGTTTGTGCCATTTTCTTCACAAAAAGCCCCACCAGACAACAGGCAGCAGGCAAATGTGTCGGTCTCCCCTTCAACTTGATGACAGAGCCTTCGATACAAATTGCTCACAAAAGCATTATCAATACTTATTCCACTTATATAATCAAACAAGATTCATTCATTTCAACTGTTGATTCAGTTGTGTCCTTTATTTCAATAAAATAGTTTTGCAACATATGGTTTCATAATCTTTATGAAATGAGGTCATTGTGAGTAGAGAATTCGATGCTGTAATGCTGGACAATGCTGGTGGTAATATAAAGTAAAAAAGAAATGGCTTTTCTAGTGTCAATAGGGCATGCTTATCTTTTAGCAGACAATTCCCCTTTGTAGTAAAGTTTGATGTCATTTCTGTTATGCAGTAGGTGACCTACATTTTGCCCAAATGTAAAACAAAAAAGAACCTCAAAAACATAGGGTGACTCACTGCTGGTGGGAAGATGAAATCAGAGATTATCCGAGTCTCCAGGTCCTGACACATCCCCTGCCTGAAATTGGAGCCAATAGGGCGCAGTTGGAAGCTCTCTCCTATTCCCCCTCCCCCTCCCCCCTTTACCTTCGGAGCTCTGTCGGAGAGCGTAGGCCTTCATGCGGAACGCCGTGCGGAACCTCTCGCGGTTGCTGAAGCCTGCCGGCTTGGGCTCCTTGGTGGGGCTCTCCTGTATGGAGTCCGGGTTCAGGGGCATCAGCAGCTTCCCCTTCATGGATGTGGGAACACGAGGGTTGGGCAAGCGTACACGCTCCAGAAGACTCAGCTTTTGGCTGGGGGGGGAGGAAGAAGAACTGAAGCACTACTATCCACCACACCACAGCACGCACGCAAACACACACACACACACACACACACACACACACACACACACACAGACACACGCACGCATGCACGCACGCACGCACGCACGCACGCACGCAAACACACGCACGCACGCACACACACACACACACACAGACACAGACACAAACATACACACACACACACACACACTAACATGTTTATTCAGCTGAGACAGGTCCGTTTTTATGTATTTTCATTTTGAAAGACAGCAATTTGGTTTGACTACACAACCGTTTTTATCAGCAACAAACTGGATCGGATTGAAGTGTCTATGTTGAGTTCTAAATTTAAAGCAAATTAAATGTCAAACAACTTTCCATCCATCCTGAAATCAAATGTATAGTTACAACTTTTCTTCTGTCACACTGAGAACCCCCTTTCTACCAGTGCTTAATAAATAAATATTTTATTGCCATTATAAGGCGTTATAAGTCAAATATTAAATCCTTGGTCGTACCAAACCTTTCCTGATTTTTATCACCTCATATCACCATCCTGGGCTCCTCCTTGCAAATGCTGTGCAACCTATGACCGCTTACAGCATAAACTGAAATTCCTTTATGAATTCAATTGCATGGGTGTGCATGAATGGAAGGGGAAACCTTTTGCAAAGTAGGGCCACAAACTTGTACAAAAGTGTACGTCAGTGCTCTTTAATGCATCGGCAACTATTCTAACCTATTGGTGAAAAAACCTCTCTAAACTGGATGTAATGGTTCAAATGCATTTAACAAGACAATTCTTTTAATCGGAGGCCAGTATTAAATTTTCAGACCTTTTCTCAATGAATGAATAACCTTTGATTCAATTAATAGTGTGGATTTATCTCCATGATGGCCTTCTGCTTGGACATTTGTGGCTGTTATTCAATCCTTTCAGTTGCTCTGAAAGGTTAAAGCAGCCTGAACCAAAATTGCCACAGTTCTCAACTGGCAGACGCCACAGCCAGCTAGAACAGAATATGCTTAACTAAGAGGCTTCAGTCAGTTTTTAATTAACTTGGGTACTTTGAATGATAGCTCATTCTAGGCCTAATTATCTTGTTTTGGCCTCCTCCATTAAACTGATAAACTCCAATAAGCCCAAAGCCGAGCTTCAAACCAACTCTGTTAAAGTGATAATGGCAGAGAGACAAACAAATGAGCTGAACCACTATTAAATGCCCCAGCAACTATAAACAAATACAAGCCTAGGTATTTGAATTTTAAAAGGGTTGAAAAAAACCCTGCAGGCAATCTGTCACCTGCCAATAACACTGCTCACCCAACTGCATATTCTACATGAATCCATGATAATCCATAGGAAATGTGGGAAAACCCATGTTGATTCTCAGTTTGCCTGAACTTTGCATCAGGGCAATTTGAGAAAAATATTTATTTGGGTCACATGCAGTACAACTCATCTCTGGAAATAAATATGCCACAGATTTCTTAAGCTTGTATGGAACAACTGCCTGCAGTACAGTTGGCAAATCTTAGCCAATGACGAGCAGCAACCAAAGAACAAAAACAGCGACCAAAAAATTAAAACAGTCTGTCAGTTGATCGCAATAGGCTGAATTATTTATAACACTAGAAAACTCTAGACTTCTTCAACCAATTATGGTAGGTGGCGCTCTGTATATTGAGAAGAAACAGTAGCTGATGAAACTGGGACACAGCGCTGTAAAGATTAAGCCTGTTCTCCCTACGTCTTGGTTTCGTCTTGCTGCCCGCTTCTCAGGGGTATTACAGTCCATCGCTTCTGCACAACCAGATTCTGCCTTTGTGCACGAGGGAAGATTCAAAGGCTGCCAGAAAGTAGAGCTCTTTATTCTGGAATTACTGATGATGTTTGGCAGCGACAGAACCACCCTGTAAATCTAAACCCCCGTTCCCCCGGCTGGGGAAAAGTAGCTCCCTGAAACGTATTCTCCGCTCCGCTCCCACACAGAAGGCACAATATGGCCCTCTATCACCCGAGCGGCATAAAGGCGGCAGATTGAGGCGCTGAGAGTCCGCAGAATGAGGGGGCATTAAGTCGGGAACGGACATGGACAAAGGCATTCTCGCCGATCGCTGCCTGCGAGCGGATAAAGACGGGAAAATTACGCGTGATTGCTGGGGCGGCCGCAGGTGACAAAGCCTCAGAACGGCGTAACCGTCCCCCCGCTGGACGGGCCAGCCGTCAAAGGTCACCGCGTCCACCCCCTCCCCTCAACTCAGCAATTTACCCTCCGTGGCAGCGTAATTCCTCTCGCCGTGTCTTCAACGACTCAATTTAGGCCGTTTTTTTTTCCCGTAGACGAGCGGGAAATTATTCTGACAGGCCGGAGTGAGGGCTAAAGAGATGACTCAAGCGGCATGTTGTTCACTCCATTGAGGCTAATTTGTCACCCGGTATGGGGCAGAACATTTGGTCATCTCTGCCAGGTCGTTCGGAAAAGTGCCGATAATGTCGACACCACTAATGCCCGACTCCTAGATCCTAACACTGATGCTTAAAACACATGCTCCCCTTCAGTTTGGCAGGATCACTTGCTCTGACTCCGGTCTGCTGCCAACAAGGATTTGGAAGGCAATTCAATACAGGGCAATGGGTGTGGATTAGCAGGCAGCAAAAAAAAGTAGACGAGTGGCTAGTAGGCCAAGGCACTGGAGCTGGACTCCGATGAGATACAGTGTAATTAGGGCTGCAAGGCAGGTGAACTGTGAGGCAGCAGGGCTAGCAAACATGGCGGACAATGTGGGTACAGTGAGAGGAAACAAAGCCTTGCCAGGGAGGCGTAACCTTTCTGGTAAAAACGAGATATGACCAATCAGAGCTGCTAATTCCCAATGAGGCAGGAAAACCCCTCCCTCCCTGAGGAATGCTAGAGTAAATGCATATAGCCCTGTGGGAATTAGCCTTGCCATGGCCAGGTTTTACTTCTGAATTATGAGCCATGGCACTGTATCAGTCACCTGTGTTTTAGCTGCACCCACCAGCAGAGAGTTCCCCCAAGAGCAACTGCCCAGGATTTATACAGTCAAGGTGACAAGAGAAGCCTTGGTTACATGTGGCTGGCTTCACCTTCAATCGACATTGCACACGAATTGCTCGGGGGACCGCACGTCATTGAGAGTACAAACAAAAGCACTCTCCTGGAACAGCTCTGGGCGTGAGAGAAATGCTAACAGGCAGACGGACCACAAAGACATCCCACGCTGACTGAAAACAGACTTTCACAAAATTAGAAAATTGAATTTATGCTTAAGAAGTTAGCTTATTTGTTTTTATGGCTCTCAAAGTTACCTTGGGAAAACCTTTGTGAAAACTGCACACCCTTACAGCAGCTTTAGTTCTTCAGACGACCCCCAATGTACAATGTAATCCACCTCTACCATGGATATATCAGTTCTGCATTACCATTAAAGCGGGTTGCAGGCAACACTTTCTATTAAGAATTACTAATGCATACCTGTAACAGGTGAACCATGTTAATTACGTTTGCTAAATCAGTGTAAAACCTGTTTTGTAGTGTGTGCCAAACTCAGACTATCCATGCCATCAATAACATAAAACTGTTTGGCAGAATGTGGTAATGATGCAACATTTTGCCTGTATTGGCATTGCTGGTGGCCTGTAATTTGTGCTAATTTGTCTATGGGATTATGAAAATGCACTGCTGCTTGATCAAAACACACAGCATTGCAGCTTAATTGAAACTGTGACCTGCAGGAGCCGAGGGGTTCTGATGAGAAGATTTAATTAAGCACACTCAGTTTTTTACAGTCAGACACTAAACTTGCTGGTTAAGGTCATGAACGCAATGTTCGATCTGTACGCGATCCTAGCACACATTAGTTATGGTGATGTGAAGGAGAAATATGTGGGGGGGGTGGGGGGCTAAACGATTCTCTGTTCCTTATGACCATAAATCAATCACATCCTTCATTTTCCAATGATAGTTTTTAATGTGGTTCCTTGTTAAGGCTAGACAGAGTGGTTAAGGGGACATTTACAACACGACCAGACAACTAATTACAACTCGAATAAATCCTGTTTAAAAGCACCGAGCACTGTTTTAGGGCAGTCTGACAGCTACTCATTAATGGCAGAGGGATAATTGAGATACAAACTCAAAGTCCAAATGCCAAGAAAACCTTGAAACTTAATTAACAGCAGTGACTTCCTCATTAGTTAACAGGAAATGTGAGACTCTATTTCATATTTAATACATATTTAATGGTGGCCATTAACCACTTACTCACTGCTAAAGACACATTAGGCATAGATTAATATAGAAGGCTATTTAAAGACGGCTATTTTAGGATCTTCATTAATCTTTCGATTCAAACTTTATTTCGAAGGGCAGAGTTCTCATGTACACTCATACGCCTCGATAATAGCTGCACTGAGGGTTGAAAAGACATTACCCAGGGCTGTGTGAACTTAAAAGCACTGTGAGCCAGCAGTATTTCCAGAGAGAAAAGTGACATACCTTGCCATTCCTTCCAAATGATCCTTCCTTTAGATGGGAAAGGGGTAACGAAAAGACACTTGATAAACTTAATATTTTTTTAAAAAAATACAAAGCATTCTATTTTTTATAAAATCACACTAATGAAACCCTCCAAACATTACTAGTGCCATTCTGCACATCTGTTCACACAAAAAGAACTAATCTATCAAAACTTGATCATTCGAATTTTGAAAATGAATAGTTCTGAAGAAGTTGAAAAGGTTCAGTTCTGCTCTACCAATGCACCACTTTTATCATCACTGCTCTGAAAGCTAATTAACCCTGATTAATTTACACTGAAACAGATATTCAGACATATACAGAAGCGATAATTTAAACAAGCTGACACCTTTATTACCTTCCAGATATAGTTCTTGATATTGTGCCAGGAATCCAGGTTTCAATGGAAACAAAACCCACGACTTCAGCCTAATTCATCTCATGCAAACTGAATATAAAAAAATGAACAAATGATAAAACAATAGTAGCAATGCCAAATAATATCACTCACAAACAAATGGCCTGCATACGCAGATTAATTAATAATAAAACAGAAAATTGTAAAAATGCTGGTCGGGATGTTTGGCCAGGATCTAAGTTGCTAAGGAAACCAAGGCCTTGATATAGTCTAATTCGGCTCATGCAGAATAAACATTCAAAAGTAACACAAAGGCAGTAATGCAGCAAATAGCATGATTGTAAAAACATGGTGAATAAGGATGGAAAAGATATTGCATTGGCAAAAACAAACAAAAAATAAATTAAATAAACATCTGCGCATACTGTAGCACTATTACAGAACAGTGGCCACATTTGGTTTTTGTGATTCCTCAGTGTTTCTCTATTCCACAAATAGATTAATAATTGATAAGCACCATAGGGCTCACTGGTAAGACCACCTTTCTGAAAGCATGCTGATTACTTGCCTGAAGCAGGGTAGGGAGATGACAGTCTCATAGAATCTCCAGGTGGCAACGAGGTCTTCCCTGATAGGATTGGTGGCATAATATCGCCATGCCGACTGCGAGCAGATGGGAAAAGCATGAGGACTATTGAATATTGCAGCTTATCTATCATAACTCTTGTTCACACTGTCATCAATTGCAGCTTTACTACAGTAGCATGTAGAAATCATGATTTTTGATGTGGAAATTACAACAGACTTGCTGCACAGTACCACACTATCCTTAATATTAAGTAGTGTTGTAGTTATTTCTGCTGAAATATAAAACCATGGGTATTTATCATGAAGCACATCTTGCTTAATAAGACTCCTATTTTGTTGAAACTGGATGTTGTCTTAGTGAATGCTGAATTTGCATCCATTCACCTGAGGTTCTCATCACTTCAAATCTAATTTTTATGTTAAAGCATTTAGCATAAAGCGTTTAGCCCTAATGAACAGAAACATGCTGTGAATGCTTCATAAATAAGGCCCGATGCATTTGTCAGGTCTGCATAGATCAGTGCCAAACTGGATTCACAGAGAAGTTGGAAAGCAGTGTGAAGACAGAGAAATGGTCACCTGGATAAGTCCAGCAGCAGGATGCCTGCGTTTCTCAAAGTGCTTCTGCCTGTGCTGTTCCTGTACTTTCAGAGCCAGCCCTGAGCCCAGAATTCCCTGGGAAATAGACATATTTTTCAGTAACAGCTACCCACAGTAATACTACACCCACATCCCAGTGGGAACAGCATTAACCAAAGATGCCAACAATGTTGACCAGCACAATATCTTTTTTGTGGTTGTGGTCAAGCCATCAATAATTATAAATTAATAAGTGGTTAAAAATAAGTAGCAGCAAGAACAATAATAATCATTATCATTATCACCATGCCTATAACCATCACTTAGTTATGACATATTCACAGGAGTCGAATCCTGATAAATTTTTACAGCAAATGAACACGGTGCACCCAGCAGTCAGATGGACTCAGTTTTGACACAGCCCACCTCTCAGCAAACTGAGGAAAACACACAGGCTGTCACTCACTGCAGGCAGAGCGAAGAAAGACACGCCTATGAGAGCGAAGGTGCCAGCCAGCAGCCGGCCGGCCCAAGTCTTCGGTGTCTTATCCCCGTAGCCAATGGTAGTCAGGGTGATCTGCAGAACAGGGAGGCACAATGTCTTTACAGTACATAGCGTCCAGCCAGTCGGTGTCTGATGTAAGAATGTGGTTTCTCAATGCCATTGAACACTGTTATGCATTTCCTCAAACAATATATGACAGGATAGAGCTGAGTGTCAAACTCATGTCCTGGAGCACCACCGTATCAGTGGGTATTTTTGGTTTCTTTTAAATCTGCAGACAGGTAAGGACTTGAGAACAAACTGTGAGGATCTGTTAGCCAATCAATGACTTAAATTAATCTCTGGTGCTATAACACACTGAAAACCAGCAGACACTGTAGACCACCAGGATTTTGAAACCCATGGGACAGAGGAGGTCCTCCATGGACGAGCCCCAGGTGTTGGCTTCCACAGCAATTAAAGGAGGGATCAGGTGGAAAGGGGGCCAGCGCTCGGGATGGACGCTCTCTTACCAGGCCCCACCACAGGGCGTCAGCATATGTGTCAAAGTCCTGTGGTGTGGGCTGGCCTGTGGGGTTCTCGCCGCCCGGCACCTCCGCGGTGATGTCATCCTTCTCCACAAGGTATACCAGGAAGGAGGCCAGGATGAGGGACAGGAAGCCGATGTACCAGGCAGTGATGAGTTCCTGGAGAATGCAGAGGTGAATCAGCCCTGACTGTTTCAGACGGTTGACCGTGCTTTATCCAGACTTGTGTACGTTCGGCTCATTTCCACCGACTCATTCCAGGCAAAGGTCTCACTGTGCATCCATCTCTGTATATGCCAACTTCAGTGAAAGTGCCGCAGTATTGCTGAGGCAACAAATACGTAAAGTATAAAAACTCTTGGGTCTGCTTGTCTCCCTGAATTTGCAAAATTTCACAAAATGCATAAACAGCTTCAGTCAAGTATGCCCTTCAGATTTCCAGTAGAAATATGAGGGAGATAGGACCAAGTCAAATGTGGCTGTCATTCTTTAAAAGCGGGGTGGGGGGGGTCATACCTTGCTGTGGGCGTAAATGGCGGATCCCAGGAGCTTCCAGGTCCCGCCCCTCCGGTCCATGCGCAGCATGCGCAGGATCTGCAGGAAGCGCAGGCTCCTGAGGGACGTGGCCAGCACGTTGCCCTGGTTCCGCACCGCCACCACCGGCACCGAGGCGATCAGCACGAAGATGTCTGTCAGAGGGGAGGCAGCGGAGCCATCACATGATCACGCACCGTGCTATCGCATCTCATCACACTGGACACCATGGCTTGTACTAAAAAGTGTTTGTTTGTCCCTCACAAACTTAGTACTGGGAACTGATTTTGGTGATTGCCAAAAAAAGGCAAATGTCAGAAGTTGAAATGTTCTAGACCTTGAATCCTGTTTCTCCATAACAGATCTCACAATGTATTAATTTGTATTACACCATATCATACCACACATTGTAGAATACCATAGCGCACCACACTTTAGTACAACATATGCCACCATATCTCACTGTGCAGTGTAAAACACCATGTCACAGTACATTTACCTAAAACTGTACAGGCAGTGTGTGAACATAATCCTACGATTTGGTCCCTGAATCAGCATTTATTTGAAAAAGTTCATGTACAGCATCTGTGGAGAGGTGAGTCCTTGTAATCCAGTATACAGACTGAGGGATCGGAACTGAGAACAGTGCCTAAATGACACTGGTCTGCACTGAGGCACTCAGAGCCCATGTCCAGTCGGACCTACTTGCCTAAAATGCAAAGTGGTTTCCGGGCGAACTTGAGGCGCCCCCTCCATCCTTTGTACCGACAGCAGCACCCAGCAGCCCATATTCTCAGCACAAACTCCGCACCAAAGATGAATATCGTGAAGGTTTCCTATGAGCCAATGAAATGCACAGACACGAACACATTCCAGCTCACAGTCTCCACTAACAGGACACATTTGTTTGGCACACTGAAACATTTCTGGGGTTTAAATGAATGCAGCCTTGATAATCGCTGTGAAATCAAACGTTATATGAGATCAGTTTTGGTTTACAATGCAAATGTAATTGCCAGCAAACTGAATTAATTTAAAATTTAGTTTAATTTCAAATACAGAATGGTTCACTTACCAATATTACAAGCCAGTGTGCTGAAACTTTTTCATGCTCCTTAAAAGTGGTTAATATGGCCAAGATCAAACACCCCAGCACGATCAAAAATCTGCAAAACACAAAATAATAACAATTGTTATTACAGCAGTCCATTTAAACACTCTTGAATGGTTTAATTTTCCAAGTTCTAGTGTGTCACTTAACCTAATGAACTTGTCTTAGTGATTTTATGCAGTATAGATGAATCTGCCCCAAGTAATGTAATTTGAGTGTAATTTGAGCTTCCTTTCGATGTGAAGGCCATGTTGTTTTTCACATTTTACAATTGCCTCATTCTATCACAAGATGGCACTCATCCCCTTCTACTCCTCATTTTCAGTCCCTACAACCAGAATATGCAGACTCTAATAGATGCTTCAAAGACTATTATACATAAATAAACTCCATATTCATGTGATGTGTAATTTTTCTCTTTAATAATCTTGAACTTTATTAAGCTAATTAGACTTTGAAGGCCTTTCATTATTGAGAGAGTTCATGTATTATGCAGCTATTCACACAGACATCAAAATGATCAGAACCAGCAATTAGTTCTGATACAGTCACTATCGTGGATTTGTCTTCTCCATTTTCTTTTTTTAGTAATAAACTAATCACATAGAGCTGACCAGTATAGAAATATAAGCCTTTCAAACTTAAAACTGAGAAACAACAAACAACATACATGCAGCGTACCTATTTGTTGCATATTTATACAATGTTAAAAAATACAGTAAACAGCAGAAAATGAAGCCTACAGTTTTGTAGAAACAATTCTGTAATGCCACAGGCAAAACTGACCTGTAGGAACAGGACAATTTTACCAGTGAATCTTCCAGAATTGAAACTTTAAACTTGAAATGAAAAGTTCCTTAAAAAGAAGAGACAGGCAGACGCACTAGTGAAGGCCTGTGACAGGGGACAGTTTTGCGCGACACTAATTCAGGTTGAGGTGTCTGAAAGCCCTCCCTGCAGCCTGTGCCCAGGGAACCCGTCCACAGGACAGGCTCAGGCATCAGTCCACAATGCAGACAATACTGCGACCGTTGCACACTGGGGACTGAGGGAGGTGGCTCACGCCAGACGCATCGCTGTGTGAAAACAGGCACTGGCCCCAAATTCTGTTGTGTTCTTGGGGCTCTGCTGCAACTCTGTGAAACCTTATGACATTTAAAAGTAACACTCTCAATCTGAGAAGAACAAAAGGTTACTTTTTGATAAACACAAGTCATGAAAAGTTGAGACAAAACTGGTGGCCATCACATAAAACCTCAAACAGACACAACTCAGCATTGGTTATTATTGTTTTAAGGCAGACTTGCTTGTCTAGAGGCAGTAGCAGCGCTTACATGTGATTGGTTTAGTTGGTAGAAAATAAACAATTGTTTAGCAAAATGGAAATTTTGTTCTAAACTAGAAGGCATGCCTATTTTGGGTTCATATATTGATCCATTAGCCTACACAATGTAATATATACTGTACAGATTGCTATTGCAGAGCTCACCAGTACTCACTGTTCTTGCTTCCTAACAATGTATCAAACAGCTGATTTTGACACACGCAATGTTTTGGCTATGTCACTGATCAGTTCATCCTGATCATTCAGCCTCATGATGGCCAGCTTTACTGAGATTGACACTTATTTGGCCTTCATGTTGAGAGACAACAGCTGCAGACTCCAAACACAAATTCCACATCTAGAATGAACTCTGGAATCAACACTTTCTTGTGCATAAACTAACAAAGCAATGATACATAGCTGGCCACAAACAGCTGAGTAACTGTCCCATTACTTTTCCTACCCTAAAATGGGGGGGGGGGGGGGTTATGTATAAACTGAACTTTGTCTCCACTTTAACCTCATATTTTATTTCAAATCTAATGTGTGGGAGTACAGAGCCGAAACAACAAAAATTGTGTCACTGACCCAATACTTTTGCATTTATCTGTATAATCTATAATGAATCTATTCAAGCACGCACGCAAGCGTGCATGCATGCACACACACTCACACACACACAGTTAACAGAGATGGATTACAACTTTATCCCACTAGATGGAGTCAAGTTGCCACTCTGACTCCGGAAGCAGCACGATGAGGCGTCTTGTCACAGTCCATGCTCCAAGCCACAAAAGAAAATTCAGCAAATGTCTAAGAAACCCTGCAATTCCCACACATCAGTCATACATGAATACAAAATCTCCCTCCTAGAACCATCCATATTTTTGGGAGGGGGGAGGGAGGAAAAAGCATTGAATCCACAGGGAAAGGGAGCCCTCAGAGGACGAGAGAAAAGCACGCAGCTGAACAGTGTTCTCCGACATCTCGGCTGCTTAGAGGATACACTCCCTGCTGTGAGTGACAAACGTGCGCTTTCACAACGGTGAGACTGCAATAACAGACATTACATTATGAAACCAGTCTAAAGCAGAGGGACAATCTAAGCTCATACAGTTCCTATTCATCATTGTCAAAAGATGTAAAGCACATTAATGTATAACTGTTAGAAAACGGTGTACTGGTAAAACAAGGTATATCCTGACATAAGAACCAAGTAAAAATATATGCGTTTGCCTATGCCCAAATTCAGGGACAAGGTTGGCATTCAAAGAACCGGACAATTCAAATCAGGAGAAAAGACAAAATAGTGTACAAAAAAAAACAAAAAAAAAAAACACAAACAACCTTTGTTCCTTTTCACATCCCACCAAATCGAAAGCGTATGACTTTCTGTACAATGTGTCCTGTAATGTGCTTAATCTGGAGGCTGTGATAGTAGCTGTCGCTGTCAATGTTTGCTATAAAGGATACGGGTACAGTGAGGGTGTACAGTATAACAGCTGGTTCTCAGCAGGAGTGTTTCAGATGAAGGGCTGTGTTGAGTCACACTGCAGGACACAGGGCGTGTTCAGATGATGCCTCTGCGCTGGTATCCCTGGATCACAACCCCATTATACGGTGCAAATCAGTCCACAGAGCCCCTCCCCCGAATTACCCTGCGAGCAGCGCATCTCCAAAGCATTATCAGCCGCGGGCAGATGGCTCCCTCGCGCGTTTCCTCGTCGTTTCGCCACCCCTGTTGGCAGCTGAGGCCGAGCGTGATGGACTGCGGCGCGGGAGACGGTCTGACATGGGCCGCTTGCCACCTCAGACCCCCGCTGGCCCCGCCCAAAGCCTCAGTACCATTTATAAGTCCACTGTTTTGCATCTGAGCTCAAGGGCAGCCTACTGAAACTAATTGTCTGCGAGAACGTGGGGGCTAATGGGGGAGGGGCATTTGTACAGTCATTCAGAGGAATTCTGCTTAACAATGGCAGTAAATTGCATTGAATCACAGGCAAAGGGTATATTGACTACAACACCCATGTGCCTCATCGGTCAAATTTTTCTCTTGGATGCCTGCACACTGATATCCGGGTGTCCCGTCAATCACACAGGCATAAATCATATTATCATAAGGTTTCAGTACGGTTGCACTCACCCGTTACTGATCACACTCATCGTGATGCGAGCTTCATTATGGGTGTAATGGTAGCGGAGAGCCAAATCTATCAATTAAACAGCCACAGTGGGCTGGTGGCTTTCTCAGATGAATGTGAATGGAGAGATAGCTGTACTCATGTGGCCACCTCACACCCCACAGGACATAATTACAGAGGAGCTTCCAGGCTGGGAAGGAAGGTAGCGGACAGCAAACATTAATCCTGAGGTAGATGGACATGTCGTTCCCCTTCTCAAACTTCCCAACACTGAAGAAACCCATTCTATCTGTGCATGAATGTATCATGGTTGTTCACATGCTCACTCAGCTAGGCTTGAAAGTGTTCAGAGAATGAGAATTCCAGTCGGGTTGCAGTGTACACTGCCTCTAAAAGTGGGGACTATGTGTACTCTGTAATACGCTTAGACTATGGCGTTGTACATACGTACAGTTTAATTGTCTGAAAAGTATTTTTCTGCACTTGAAGAAAGCAAACCTTGGACACTGAAATGAATTCTGAAAACCAAGCACCCTATCCATAAAACAAATTCAAACCTGGCAGTTGTGTTTCCACAACCCCCACCATCTTTTTGAAAACTGTTCTTTTTCTCCAAGCTTATATTATAATTACTGTAATTGTTATACTGTACATTACATGGAAAATTATTAACACATTTCTCACAAAATATTTGTAGCTCTTTCAAATCATTTAAACAAAAGGTACAAAATGAATTATTGTGCTGAAATACATATTTTTGTATAACAATAGCAAGCTTCGAAAACAAGATTCAGTTATGTCTGCCTCTCTGTTTTCTTAGTCATGGGCCAGCATTGATTAAATATATATATCAGTATACATTGCAACACATTCACAGTCATGCAGTATATATTGACATAGAAACATGTTTAAACATATGTTTATACACACTTGTTTAATGTCTCCCAGGATACATGGTGATTTATGGAGATCTTACAGTGGGCCTGCAAACTGAGATGCTTAATTTTTTAATGTTCAACACTTTCAAATAAATGCCGGGCAGTAAATAATTCATGAACTTGTTGTCCTGCCATTATGCAAAGACAGCGCATCTAATAAGCTTCCGAGCGGAACACCAAAACATCATAAATATTTCAGCGTTACAGCAGATCGCTGAGCACAACGCAATTTTACACAGCTGATTTCCGAGGACCGAATGACGGAGAAGGACAACCCTGCCGTTGTAATCGCTGCCCTGCTATGGCCGAGTTCGTTTTCTCTGCTCAGTGCTCCACACACGTGGCCTGACCGGCAGACATCAGACGTGCTTTCTGAGGACCACACAGGATATGCGGGGGAAAAAATGAACTACGAAAACAATCTGAAAGCCCCTACCTTTCCATCAAAGGCTACCTTGTGACCCTCTTAGGGAGCAGAATTTGATTTGTACGTGGAATCTGAAGACGGAGGGTGAACTGACAGCAGGGAAGGGGGTGATAAGGGAGAAGGAGCCCTTGAGTCTCCATGTGAAATTCACTTTCTCCACTGATGGACAGAATCAAAGGGTCAGGCAGGATGCAAGAGCTCCATCAAGGGGACACATCAAAAAAGCAGGGGAATCGAATGCATTCACACTCAATACAAAAGCTCTTCAGTAGACCTTCCAAGTTCTCAAAGGCAAGAAATGGACTAATCTATTTATGGCAAAAACAAGCGGGTGGCTTTAAAACAAAAAACAAAAAAAACTACCATTCTTACTCTCGCAGAATTATTACAGGAACTGCCAGTAAAAATCGACTTTTCAGTTGATTAAGCCTAATTATTTGTTACATTGTTCTGGGTCCCATAATAAAAAACAATTATTGAAAAATGAATTAATTTCAATTACCTTCAATATCTAGATCAATATCTGGAGTCAGCTGTACTACGAACCCTTCAAAAATCACAGAATTTTAATAAGACCTTGTTTCTCAGCCCATGCTACAAAGCATTTGTGTTTACTCCTGTTTCTGAATACCTAGTCCTATGATATTAGTGTCCACGCAGTAATGATTCTGCAACAGGTCTCAAGAAAATTTCTCTAATCCATATTTGGATGCAACAACAATAATTAATAAATATCCCTGAAGCAATCTGCATTCACAAAAAATCCTGAAACAACCAGTGTTGAGAAATAAGTCATACTTATATTCAGAAGTAACCCTGAAACAACCCATATTCAGTGACTTCCAGGTTGATGTATCCAGTTAAAAAAGCACCAATCGTTGGTGCATTGCAGTGCAGAGGACAGAGCCCCAGTTGCTGAGGTGTCCACAGGCAATTCCTCACTTCATCTGGGTGTGTTCTAGCTGCATATTACATTACATTACATTACAGGCATTTGGCAGACGCTCTTATCCAGAGCGACGTACAACAAAGTGTATAACCATAACCAGGAACACGTATGACGAAAACCCTAGAGAGAAGTACCGGTCCAAGTGCAGGGAACAACCGCATAGTTCAACTTGGACCCTGAAGGTTAAACTGATTAGCACTAACACAAACGAGAACAGCAACAACGCAGTCTATGGAAAACGTAGTCCTGCAACACAATGACTGCAAAGCTCAGCTGGGGGACAACAGAGTGAAAAGAAGCATCGAGTGGCAGCACCCCATATACAAAACTGTGGTATTCAATGGAGCACTGAGATAGCTACTGAAATAGAACTCGTTCACAAATTCCACTAACAACCATTATTCAGAAATAATGCCAAATAACCCATTTTCATAAATAACCCTGAAAAAACCCAATATTCAGAAATACTACTGACACCTCCCATATTCCTAAAGAATTCTGAGAAAGTCTCCAATTTGAAATTCCCCACATTCTCCATGGTTGCCTAGAAACAGTCCTCAGCTGCAGTGAAGTAGCTTCTGGTAGATTAATACACAGAGGCCTCTATAAGTTGACACACTACTGCTGATGCACCATCACCCATTATGGATGTACAGTAAAGGGGTTGGGCCAGCAGGGTAAAATGGATTACTTCTGTAAAGTGCATCTCCGAGAATTCTTTACATCATCATTATCACTGTGATCCAGTCACTCACCTATGAGGCAGAAGTGTTAGTCACTCTGGAATGTTACCATGGTGACAAAAGCACAACTCCACAGCTGTAATTCCAGCTTCCTCCTCTTATTCAAAATAATAACATGCACAAGCCTAATATTGATATTCAGACTTAATACTTTCCATATGTGTGCTTTCACACTCCTGCAGATACAACCCTAACAACTTAGTGAGTGCACCAAATGCATCCTGAACTTGAGAGATAACTATAAGGGGGACAATATCTTCTTGAAATGTTTAACCAAGCTAGTTGTCTAGCTGAATTTCAGAAAGATGGGAAAATGTAATTGAATGCAAAGGGGCTGAAAATAGTTTAAATAACTATACATTATGACAGAGGGATATGATATATGTATCAATTCAAAGTAATGTCAATAACAATAATAACACACATTTCAAGTCATAAAATCTGTAAAGAAAATAGCCTAAATAAGAATAATATTTTTTTAATATTTTGGTTTAACAATGTAGAAATGTAGAAAAATCTTTTTATACATATGCCCTAATTATATATATATATATATATATATATATATATATATATATATATATATATATATATATATATTCAGTTAAAATCACCTTTGTAACCCATTTTGACATCAATAAACATAAATCCTCAAAGAGTGTCATTTAATTGGAGAATGATGCAGCTGTGAGCACAGAACCGGAGAATGGGTTTCCCGCTTATTCCATACAGGAACGCGCCACACTCATTCATTATGTATCATGTGTCAACGTTTAATGTATGGCTGCTGATATAATCAGATGCAACAGGGACCCATTTTATTAAACATTAAACTGTGGGCTAACACATTTGGAGAAAAAATGCATGATTGAATGCTAGTGCATTTAGGTCCAAGGATAAAAAAGGTTCCATATTTAAATAGGCATGGTTAAATAGCAAATGCCTACCACTCCCTCCCTCCAACACTATTTACCTTTTGTTTTCAATCAGTATTCCCAGTATTCTAACTTCTCTACTCCTCTCTTTCTCATTTTCCCTCTCCCTCTGCATTACACAAACATAGGCATGCAAATGCACTCTACAATTCCAAATTTTATAATGGAAAAACTGCATGAATGTCATTGATTCTATCTAACATAAGTAGCCTAGTTGACAGAGTCCATTCTTTAATCATCAGGAAACACTTTGAGCATTCATACAACCCCTGCTTTTGAGGACAAAATCACCTTTGAGGCTTTCACCTTACTTTCTTTTAAAGTCAATGTCCAATAATGCAATTGTGAGACATGTTCCATGCCTTTCTCATATCAAACATTACAGCAATTGCATTAAAATCAGGGGTATGCCATTCTCTGTAGTGATTAAAATTTCATTTTTTATTGCCTTGTTACATTTTCTTTACAGCTGTCATTTTATTGGTATTCTGCAGTAGTGGTACCCTTCTCAAGGGCATGTGCATGGAGATAGAAATTCATTGATGATGAGTCATATGTCCTGTGCCACTCAGTCTCTTCCTTATTAGCCCCATGTCAAGTGGGAAAAATACATGCAAAATTGCAATTCAATTATTTAACAAAATTTGGTATCTCCCCCTTAGTATCTTAGTATATAAATATAGGTATTTTGAATAGCTGTCCAGATATGTACTGTGACAATATTATTTGGTACAGATCAGTTCAGCATACAGATTAACTACATATAAAGAAAAAAAGAGCTTGGGCTCAGTGATATCTTACTCACCTTTTGTATTTTTGGAAATTGACCTTGGAAAATAATGACACGTGTTACATAACACAAATCCTCTTATTTAGCAGTTAATTGCTGTACGTAGTAGTCTTGCATTTTCCACTTTACAATAATACCCACCAAATGTCAAGTGGCAATTCCAACCATTCTACATAACTATATAAAGCTATGGTGCCACTTATGACAATCGTCAAATGCACGCCTTGTGGAGGCCTGGAGGGGAACTCATTTCTGTCTGCTTCACAATCACAGTCCTAGGCAGCCAGGGAATTAGTCTCACCATTATTTCTGTTTGCCTACTCTGTGGTTCAGCATGGGGTGGAGAATACAGATAAAGGAATTTTAGCAGCACCTTAAGGCTAGGAGCAGACTTGCTGTAGAAATGAACATCGGCTAGTTTGTACAAACTAAATGACGTACAATAAAATGACACATTTGTCAAGAAAAATAAATATGCATAAAATGAAATATGCATTGACTCTGGCGATCGCGGCATGCACATCCTTGCAGGCTGAACTAGCTGAGCTGAGATTCCAAGGAATGTTGTGTTGGACAGCTAAGCGTGATTGGTTAAGACACTCTAAAGAAAAACTACATGCAGTTGCTGCTTTATTGAAATAGCATTAGAAGCCAATAATATATTTCATTGATCTAAAACAGCAATACGCCGGAAATCCGGTGTAGTGACGGATAGCTTTAAGCCATGCACTTCTGTGTTTCCTTATCACAACCAAAGAATTTGAATCTGCACTCCCCACTGGCGTGGAGTGTAAGAATATGAAAGGTTTTAAGCTGCAATGACTATACACGTTTGTGTGCAGCACCATGTTTGATTGAGGTTCAATTTATACCAAATGTCCCACATGGTATCATATAGATACTGTCCCCTGTATATTCCCAGCTTATGGGAAACAGATTTGGTAAGAGACTGATCCCTGTGGCTGAAGCTCTTACAGCTACAGACTGATCATAGACTAGTCCTGTCTCCTATCTCCAGAGAGCAGCTGCTGATGTTTTTAGCCAATTTTGATTTATCAATACCTACAAAAATCAGTGGGGCTGAGAAATATGAAAAACACCAAATAATTTAAACAGTTGGGAAGATGGTGAAGTCACTGGTGAAATGGTCTTAACTGACAGTCCTGTTTATAAAGTCATTGCCCCTTACACGTGGATCAGATGGAAAACTACTGGTGCACCCAAGGTCTTGAACAACAGAGGAAACAAGGTGAGTCACTCCACATACATACAAGATGTGTCAACATACAAATAACTTGACCATGAAATTAGGAGATTAATGTATAATCCAAAGGGAAATAGCTAATTCTGTAACATATTCAACAGTGATATTACAATGCCTTTAACACAACTTGATTTCTTAAAGTCTGCACTACATGCAGCTGTGGCCCACATAAGATCACACACAGGAATCATGTAAGAAACCCACTAAAACAAATTTCTAATAATACTTTCAAAATAGATCTCCTTCACATGGCACTTTCTGTAGGATTATTTCAAAAAACCAAAAGAAAAAATATCACCTAACCACTGTCTCATTCCGTCACACTCAATTTTGCTTTGTGTTAACAGAACTAATGAGGCTTGCGATCCAATTTTCAGGAAATATCGCCATTCACAGATTCCTTAAAAACAGGCCATTCTGTCTTTATACCTGCCTGGAAATGCCCCATTTATGGGCAGAGGAGTACAGCACGTATCGACCTGCTGCAACAGAGGAAACAATGTTTCCATCCTCATCACCTCGCACAAAAAGAGCAGAACAGAACACCCTCAGGAGACAGGCTTAGATTTGCTGAAAACTGAAGACAGCAGGATTGCTCGCAAACTGTCACAGATTGTACGTTCTCTTGCCTGCATCATTATTAGCACAGAGGCACGACAAAAAAGAACTTACTGCTGTGTTTTCAAAAAGGCAAGTCTATAAAAGGGGTCCACTCGGCACTCATTTTCTTTCTAAGTGAAAATGAATAGCGGTCGCAATACAAAAAACTTAACCAATGTGTTGCTCAGTTGAGGGACGCGGAAGGGCGGTTCCAATATCTGTATCTGTAGTACCTCCACTGTAATGGCAAATGTAAGCCAGTCCTGGGATTTATAAAGTGAATTTGAGTGCCAACTCATACCTTTAGTGAGGTGAAAAACACACTATTTCAAAATACTCCAAATCAATAAAGAGAATAGGCATTTTTCGATGGCTAAAATAGGATTGCTACACAGAGGAGGACTTGTTCTATGTAGTCCATAAGTCACTGGCCGTTGCACATGGCGGGGGTCACATTACAGCAGAAATCCAGGCACTTGGGTCCCTCTCTGTGGCTTGCCCCTCTCACAAGCCTGCGTGTTATCAACGTGCTTCTGGGTCTTCCTGTTTGTGAAGCTAGGGCACACTGCATGAGCACAGAGGCTTCGGGGGAGACCAACATGCGCACATTTTTAATGGGAGCAGCCTTCCTCCAACAGGCTGATATTCTTTTCTGGCTCAGCAGTTAAGCTCTGCACACCTACGCACCTCACCTACGGCATTCAGAAACCGAGGGACTAAAAAAGAAAGAATGGATTATAAAAACAGCCTAGATAGTTAATGCCTGATAAAACACTTTCCCATTTCAGTTCCACGGGATCCACAGGATTTCCTAATCCCAGACCTTATATATCACCCTATGAAGCTGCTTATTATCCACAGCAGTTTTGAATGTCTTAAGTTTTACAAGTTGAGAGCATCCTTGCATGAAGACAAGCGTTATATCTGTATTGCATAACATAGCAGCTTTTGATACATTTGATTGAGCGCAGGCACGATTACAGTATTTGCTTTTTTACAGTATTTTTTTAAAATGTTCTTTTAATCAGGCCAGGCACAGCTGTAGTTTGCAGTTAAACTTTACAGGAGCTGAGTTATGAAATGCAAGCATGGGAATAATGCTAGCCACTTCAAGGAGGAGGATGAGTGGGTGGACAGATGCGGCCGTCAGTAGTCGCAGCATTCAGGCAATGGGGGGAGGTTTTCTACATCTTCAGAAAGCAGGGAGCATGAACACCAATATTGAAGTGTGTGGGGAGGGGGGGGGGGGTGATATTATACCGACCTCTTCTCTCATGTTTACATAGCTGTCCATTGAGCTTTAAGGCATCTGATCTTTGATGCTGACTGCCATCCAATGAAACTGACAGAGCCCACAGAACAGAGCTATTGCCTGCTCTCATCAAAGCCTACTTGTGGTTTGTTCTCTCCCCTCTCTCTTTCAGTAGCTCTTTCCTTGATGCTGCACTTCTGTCACAAAAACATGCTCTGTACCATTTATCTTCTCTGGTGCCTTTATCCAGCCTTATAAAAATCAGTATTTTCCATCCTATACGCTGTGTTTTCACAGACATGTGTTTTCAAGTACACATAGGGCCTGATTTACTAAGACCTTAGGCACATTCAAAACCTTTTAGTACATGCAAAAACAATAACATGACCACTGAATGGTCTTGGTATTTGTTTTGCACCAATGACTGGTTGTGTTATTAGCTTTGCTTGTGCTAAAAGTCTTAGTATATCAGGCCCTGGGTGTCTTGTGTATTCTGTGCTACAGCCCACAGGTCATGGACTACACTGCTCTTCAACTGTCTTCTGACCATATAAATTGCATTTCTGCCAACAAAGACCATACCAGGCTCATACCAGACAGTGAAATACAATTCCACGTCCAACCACAACATCCCCCATCACGGGAGAACAGAGATAACTGGCTATGGTGCAAGCTTGCCACCTACTGAGAACAAAGCCCTTCAGGAATCAGTCTTTATATTTCCCATGTGAGGTTATTAATGTAGCTGAGGTCTGAGGAGAGTGGAAAAACAAAGGATTATAGATGGATTTCTGTTCAGAGCAACAGCACATTTCCATTCCACTTGTCACTGAAGACTGATAGCTAATGGCTTTGGAGATACAGTCAGTATCACGGTTAACCATCAGACAGCAACACAGTCACCAGTCATGATGACTGCATGGCAATCCCATTGAAGTGCGGCGTCTACATAACATTAGCTCATTAGCAAGATAGACCAAATCTTGGTATAGTGTTTTGTATGGCTGTACTGTGGCATTCACAAGTGACTTTCTGTCCTATAAATAAACTTTTTTAAAAGGGGGCTTCATTTAGTTGCCAAAAAAATTTGTGGGAGTTGGCTATGCATAGCCAGACAGTATTTGCTTTTTTACCTTTTTCTATCTGTTGTTAGTCATGAAGAAATCCCATTAACACATTTTTGATTAATTGCCACATCAATAAGCTGTCACATAAGAAACTTTATAATATTTAATAGCTCCCAGTTTGGGATCAGGATGTTTTAATATCTCTCCTATGTTATGAATATATGATGTGATATCACAGCCAAAAATATTTAAAATATGTCCTTATGTGAGATATATTTCAACTTAATGTTTAAGTAAGAGAACACTTCGAAAAGACCCATTGCACTGATCACCAGACTCAAATCATTAAAATGATTTAAATGCTCTCCTTTACATGATGTTGTTCTAGCTCCAAAATACATTAAGGAGATGTATCTCGTTGGCCTTGGTGCCATAGTAAATTACTATCCCCTGAAGACCAAAAATACAAATTTTCAGGCCTTGTGATAATAGTTTCAAAAAAGAACCACATCTTCACAGAAACCACATTAAAAACAAACAAATATTAACAAGCTGATGTGTACAAAGTAATATGCTGTAATCCGACTTAAGTAAAGTGCAAGGCATATAACAATTCAATGAAAGTTGCATTGAAAGACATGACAACTGCAAACTATTGAAAAAGTTGAAAATACATGCAATCCTAATGCTTGACTTCAGATGAAACAGCTGGAGGTCAGGTAAGGAACTCCAGGATGAGGCATCATGAACATCCTTCCAATCATCAACAATTAGAAAGATCAGCCTACTTTAGTCAGTCAAAAAAATTCATTTTAGCCAGTAAAAATGCATTTTAAGATTATTGTGCAGCTTATTGACTTCCATATTGGCAAATCATCATTCTAAAGCAAAAACACACAGGTCTTGGGACTTGGGAATGCAATTCTGCAAGCAAAACTCTTTATTGCAAGCAAACTAATTTGATCGTCCTTTTTGGAGGATCAATGTGAATTGATTTAAAAGACTTTACTTTTTATGTAGATGTACTAGAAAGATAAATGACGTAAGGAATTCTCAGGATGCATCCTCAGAAATGTAACTTCCACAAAATTGTTCAGCAGGTTATATAAGATAACCATCCAGCACCTCATTGTAAGTACTTAGTCCGAAAAAGCAAGATCCTTCCCACATTGCTTTAAATTGCAAATTATGTGACCTTAGCTACTGAATGAAATGAATAAAGAAAAGAACACCTTACATATCCAGATTACTTCCATTACTTCCAATTATTCTGGTTCATTTTTCCTGGGTGTGTTTCGGGACACAGGGACACATGCACATACACACGTACACAGACACACTCATATTACTTCTTCATTTGAGAGCACAGTTAAATATAATTGCGCATGTTTGCCTTTTAACCACAATATCAATACCGACTGTTTTTATTTTTTCCTGAATGAACTAATCTCTCCATTGGTGAAAAACATATGATAAATCGAAATTACGTATCACTCACTTTATAATAAACAATTACGGCAACTACAGTATTATATTATAGTATTTTCTTTGGCGTTCTATTACCGGAGGCCTTTCTGGGAAAGAAAAAAAAACACAAGAGTATCAAGAGGACACCCAGTGGGTTCTGTCAGTAATTCACACTTGCACACAGCTGGAAGTGCATTATTTAATGGGTATCAGATCTCAAGACTACTGCACATTATGAGTTAGGTTTCTGAATGCTCGTCATGCACAGAAGAGGTCTGAAATGGCAAGACAGAACAAAAAGCTTTTTCTCAATGGGTTCACATCAAATTTAATACCAAATAAATTACATTTTCATAAGACAAAATGTTTCCATGAAAGATTGAGGAGAAAATTGAAATCACGTTCATATCAAAGTACACTGGGGAAGACATCTGGCCCACTTTGTTGCTCCCTCTTTATGTTTATAACATATTTACACACATCCTGTGAGTACTGATGTGTTTACACAAACGTCTTGTGTTACAGGCACCTTGTGCTTTTTTTCTCTACTTGGATATTACCCCTGGGTATTCCTGACAGCCAATTTGCACAGAACATTCAATAAAGAACTGAAGGAATGCAATAGCGTGCCACTCTAGCAATTAAGCTGAACAACAAATATGCAAACATTACTCTAAAGGACACTAAAGGACACTCCCAATACAACCTTGACTAACTGAATAATGAGTCCAACATGAGACCTTAATGTTTTCATTTTCTCTTTGTGCTCAATCTCTGATCCTAAAAAATGCACAATGCAGACACTTAAACATGTGGAAAACCATGCTTTATCAGTCTCTACGAGTCTGTAATTGCCCAAGACTATCAGCATAGAAGCACAGGCCAATGTAAAAAGAGAATGCTGTTCGATTAAGTCAGAGGAAAGAAGGTGGGTATCCCATCTCTGAACAATAAAGACAGAAATCCCTAGCATCAGTCAATCAGGAGTATGGAGCTGTGGATATTATACCCAATTGTTACAGTATAGCCTTTTAGCAAGGTCTTTTATTGCTTTAGTAAAATATGCAGCTGGTATGAATGGATCATGTATGGATTCTAACCTACAGTATGTAGATTGCAGTCACATCAGATAGGGAGAACATGTTTAGCAACAATAATAGATAACAAAATATTTAGATTTTCCATAATTGCTTTCACACTACGTGCACCTGGTAATCATAGGCTGAACTGTAGATGATTTGCCAGTGTTCACATTATAATTCAGCCAGTGGCATATTCTTGCTATTAATTACACCTCCATATACTTTTGTATCAAAATCTAATGGAACACCACTTTTAACTTCCATGTTGCATCGATTGTATTAGGCAGCTGTGGCACAAAAGGCGAGTATAAATCTCAAGCTTCACTGAAGGCACCACTGTTCTTTTTCATGAGGGCTTTGGTAATATTGCAAGGAAAACAAAAATTCTTAGCCAGAATATGTTAATGTGATACTTTATCAACACAATTGCCCCAAAAAAGCCACTGACCCAACACTTTTCAATTGAGAAAATAGGAATATTGTTCTTTTTATTCTCTTTTTATGTATTCATTTTATTCATTAAAAACACTTCTTTATTCCTCTTTTATACTTTTTCAATCATCCAATAGCATAACAGAATATTCCTGTAACTCTGTGTGCAGGGTTCACCCTAGCTGGGAATACTACAATCCAGCCAATTTATCCAGGACATAAACAGATGGAAATCCAAGAACTAGTTTCCTAAAGTATCTTCCAATCGCCTGTTTCACACTGAGATTAATCGTCCTCAGGCACAGTGACAGCTTTAAATAGGACTAATTCCAGGCTCCCGTTATCGATTGTGCTTCTGGCCTGGTTCTTGACAACACCACCAGAATTGCCAACAGTACAGAGCTTTTTCTCTCTGCCACAATAATGACAACTTGAGTTAACAACTCTTCTGCGGGGCGTGTCTGTGTGTGCCTGTGTAAATATAGCACAGTACTACTTCAGTCAGAATATTTTGCAAGTCACTCGTAATATGACTACAAAGCAGAGGTTGTGTTCAAACATTTGTCCTTAGGTTTGATTTTTGGTCATAACTTTAATTTTCCTCCACAAACAGTGTAGTGAGTTAGAAATTAACAAAATTTATCAGAATTATTTTGAAACTGTTGAATAAGGCTAAATACTCTGGTATTGTAATGCTGAAAACCATTCCTTCAGCTGTGGCTTTCAGACAGGCTGTATGGGACTGTGCTCTGCTATAGAATTCAGAACACAAGAACAGCCATGGAAACTTTCAGGCCCCGTATAGACCAAAACACCATTTTACTGACACTCAGCATTTTTAATTTTCAATTTGTCAAAGCAGATCGAAATCAGTACAACTGCAGTTGCACAGATTATAGACTGGGTATGACAGATAAGACAGAAAAAATGATCTGAAATCAATAGATCCTGCAGGTTATGAATGTGTTTTGAAGAAATCAGTGCCTGAAAATATCCACTAAAAACACTTTTGGGTCTTTTTTTATATCAATACACTCCTGGTTTTTTATTTGGAAGAGATAATACACTCCTCTGTACCAAAAGGTCAGACGAGAAAAAACATGAAATCGGTATAGGTGCAGAATACATCCTCACATAAAGTTTGTAAGCCTGCATGAATCCTTTGATTAAAAGAAAAACACAAGCAGGCAAAAACACCACTGCATCTTGCTACCCCAGACACAGACCTGCAGACAGCACCTGCAGGTGCTGCGATAATAACAAACAAAAAAAAAACAACAGAAGGCTCCACCTTTGGCACTTCACCAAAACCAACATGAAAGAGTAACAATGATTGCTGTGAAGGCAGAGAAAGAAAATACATTTTGAGGTTTACATTATTTCTGGGCCAGGTGTCATGTTTTGTTGGCAAGAGGACAGTGGGGACTCAGTAAAGACTCCTGAATACCCCTCATGTGGTATTCATCTGAACTAAACTCCTGTTTCAGAAAACATTTTCTCCACTCTTGAGAATATATTATACTTTCTTTGCCTGAAGCAAAAGTCATTTACAGTCAACAGGTGAGCATCACAGCTTTTGAGAGAAACAGTAATACAGTGTCCTCCAAAAGTATGAAACGGGTAGAGTGAAATTTGTTATTTTTCCTCTACATGTGTGTATAGTTTACTGTTTTGCAGAAACAGCTGTTTTTGTGTGGAGTCCCCCAAATATGGTTCTTGAGATTAAGTCTGAAACTCAAACAATGAATTGCTGGGTCTCGGACTTCATCTCAAGAACCATATATTCAGCTATATTAAAACCTACACAGAAATGGACATTCAGGAGGTTGCATATACATAAAGGTGAGCATTGGCCTGCTATAGGTAACACCTGCCTGAATGTCTCCGGCAGTCAGGCACACGGTCCTTGGGTAGAAACTGTTCAAAAAACTGCTAGGATGGGTCCTGGTGCTTTCTGGCCTGTGCCTCCGGAGGTTGTATTTGGTGTCGTGCCAGGTGAGCAGACTGTGACCCAGGTGGAGCTAGTCTTTGAGAATTATTCAGACTTTTCTCCTGCAATATTCTGTGTCACAATGTTCTATGGATGGAAGGCAGTGTAGTCCTGACTATACTCAGGAGGGTGTGTCTGTCCTTTTGATGCATTGCCAAACTAATACTGCCAATACCTCACATCAGGATGCTCTCAATGGAGCCATGGCAGAAGTTGACCAGTTCTTGCTTGTGGATACCGTTCTTTTTCAGACATTTAAGAAATACAGGTGCTGCACAGCCTTTTTCACAACTGCGTTGGTGTTTGCTGCCCAGCTCAGATTACAAGAGATGTGTAGACCCGAGAACTTGATACAGTTGACCTGTTCAACTTCAGCACCATCAATGTAGATTGGCTCGGGAGGGCTGGAGTGTATCCTGAAGTCCAGACTGAGCTCTTTTGTCTTAATGGCATTGGGAATGAGGTCACTGTCCTTGCCATAGGTTGTCAGGTCACTGATATGTGGTTTCATCATTGTTGTGGATGAGGCCAAGCACTGAAGAATTGTCTGAAAACTTGAATGCAAAATGAATGTCATAGGTGGATTTGCAGTCATTAGTGTATGAAGAAAAGAGATTTCAACCGAGGCAGCAGCCCTGGAGGGTACCTGACAGGTGATAACATGAAAGCTGACAGGAGTATTTCTACCTATTTTCACCACCTGCTGTCTGTCAGTTAGAAAGTGCTGGATTCAGTTGCATGTGGAACTGGGCAGATCAAATAAATAAAACCATAATTTAGTGATTAACATTCAAGCTCATAAAATTAATTCCTGTGATCTCCAGTGCTGCAGTCTTATATATTTTAGCAGTTGACATCACTTCGCAAGCCAGTGAGACAATTAAATGTGATCCAGCAAAGTAACATGATACAGTGAAATACAACTGAATTAATAAAACAGAGGATGGATAAAGAGACAAGGCTCTGGCATATTTCTGATAGCATGACAGGGAATGTACTGCCTTCTGAAAGATGTATGATTGCAGAAAACAGGGAGCCCTCTTGGGTGGGGTGCCCAGTTAAAGCTCTGGCTGTTTGTGTAGATATGTGTCCATTGTTATAGAACTGAACCTGGACCATTCCACTGCTGACTGTGGCCAAGGGTCCAGAATAGGTATGTATCATTGACCATACTGTCACTCAAGGAGGGGTCGGTTAACTGGGCAGGTTTGCTCCATCAGACAATACTCCTACTCCTCTATTCTATCACAGGCTGTCAGTTGGTACCAGCTGCACAATTTGCGCTGTGTCCAGAACAGCGGCTGTGTGTGTGTGGAGTACAGGGGGGGGGGGGGAGAGCAATATGCTCTTTGAAAGAAGCACATGCAAACCTGCACGTGTTGCTGCAGAGGTGGGAAGAGCTTGAAATGGCGGTCCAATAGGGCTCCAATTAGGAGACGAAAAAAATTCTGACAAAAAAAGGGTTAAAAAAAGCACTGCACAGCACGCTTTGCTGCACACCATGTGATGCATAAATCCGGGAAAACCTCCTTTTTTCAGAGCGCTGAGTCAGAGAGGCCCTGGCGTGCAGGGCTCCACGCTCTGATTCAGTGGCATGTGGGCTGTGGCACTCCTCCCCTTTTCACCTTTTCTGCTTTGTTCTACTTCTTCTCCTTCGCTTCAGTTTTCCGTTGGAAATTGGTATGGAAGGGTTATGTCTTGCTTCAGGACCTTTAATAGTGATGAAAAAATGATAATGACATTCATGTTCCATAAAGCTCAAATTGAAGGTGACTGTCTTCAAAGCTGTCGGTCAAAATTGTTCCTCCTCAGGGAGTCCTCAGATCCTGATTAGGAATCTCAGCTTTTCCGTACAGAGCACACACCCTGTGATGATCCCTGAAAGTCCAGTGTTTTAAAGTCTTACCCGCAACTAGCCTCCCACAGCGTATTTTCGAAGGTCAAAGCATCTCAACCCTAGTTCACTCAATTTGCAAGAATAAAAGACATTAGCATATACGATATTCTGTATCTATCTGATTACAAAAAATGGCAGCCAATTATTTTAAAAAACATATTTGGTCTCCAAAGGCTGTTGCACATAATTAAACTGATCCCTTTACGCAATGTCTCTGAACTGTAGTTTTATTGCCAATAGTCCAAGAGTACAGAGACAGAGGGATCATTAATCATCTGACACCACTGTCTGGATTTTGGTGACTGCCTACAGTAATCAATGTGCAAAAAGGGGTGATAAATAACAATGATAATTACGAATATTTTTGAAGACATTTTTTTGGTCACCTGAAACACTTCTGGGGGGAAAAAATCATTACACAATAGGCTTGTCGCAGCATTTGGTTTAACTAGTGGCACATGGTGCATGAGAATGTAGTATTTAGATATCTCTGAGGTTATTACCAGTATTTGTAATTACAATTTAAAAATAAAATAAAAGTAAAAAAAATTAAATCAAAGTGCATTTGCAGAGCTTCGGTGTTGATGTTATAAAAGTATATGCTGTAAGCACATTATATAGCCTGTGTGTTCTTATCACTGATTAATGACAGGCTACAGTTTTGTAACTTTTTGTTTTAATTTGTTTACTTTAAGTCTTCATTTGGTATCTAGCTAGGACCTGTTTCACAAAGCAGGATTACTGAGTTAGCTGGATAACTGCACTGAGTAAAATTCAGAACCCTCCCAAATCTGGAACATGGACTGAAAAAAGAGCTGTTCTGGGTTTTACTCCATGTGAGTTATCCAGCTAACTTTATCCTGCTTCCTGAAATACCCCCTGGACATTGAGAATAAGGATGTGAACACAGAATTGCATGTGGAATAAGTAACATTAGTGGGCCATAGGTCATAGCTAGCTAATATACATGTAAAGTCAATGACAATGAGTTATCCATAGCCTTCTAAAAGTTAACAACTTTATTCGCTTTGTTAGTGAAGTTGGCTACACATAACATTAACTAGATAGCATGTATGCTATCTGATTAAAATAAATGCAGGTGAATTACAGCTCTAGCTAAGTTGCAACTATAAGCAGTAGCAGCAGTTCTCATAGGGGGGTACACCATCTTGATAGAAGAACAGAATTTAATGCAAAAGCTACCCAACCTCAGGCATCTAGCTGCATAAGGGCACTAGCTAAAAGTAACGTTAATTACAGGTCCAACAGAAAACAGACCAACTCACTTCTCATAGACCAACTGCGTCACTTTTCATTCCCTTGGTGAACTTCAGCTGATGCCTCCGAAAAGTGAAAAGTGATCCCAAGGTAGTTTTTGAATGAGCCCTGTCAGCTGGTCTTTTTGCTTTGCTGTATCCAGGCTCCTTAGCATCTGCCATTGCAGAAAACTAGCAACAAACACTTTGTTGGAATCTGATCCCAAACCACTGGCTCTGTAGCCCAGAAATGTCCCAAACACATTTTAGAATAACAAATACTGGTAAAAGGCACATACATTTGTCAAAACTGTGTAAAGACTGCGATTGCCAGTGCATCATAGATATGCCTTAGTGTACTTATTTTGTAATATTTTCTAATAGAAAATCGTCATGTTTATTTTATCCAATATTGTAATTCTACTTTAAATGTTGCTTTTCAGCAGGTTAGTACCAATAATGTCCAAAAATCTTCAAGTTCTTTCTTAAAGCTCAATTTGTGCCCATCATGTCATATTCACAACTTGTTGATTTATCCTTCTTCCAGCTAACCTTGGGCACTTGAAAGTGCCAGTGAAACGGCTTCCATCACAGGTCAAAACTGTTTGCACAAAGGCATTGATTTTAACGAGCGTGACCATTCAATTTATAATGGCAATTCAGCAGAGGTCAAAGCAAGAGAGTGGGATGCAAAGGGGGCATGCATACTTTGTATTTGGTAGAAAAAAAACACATAGCTGTTGTCACGGGTGTAAGAGTCAGGTAGGTGCGAGAGATTAATGCCTGCAGGAGATGAAGTAGTCATCTGCAGAGACCACACACTGGACAGCCGGACTTCATTCTGTAACAGCTCTGCCCCCCAGGAAGACGTACCCCACACCCCAGTTTCCACCTTGAAGTGCCTCGGTCAAAGACAGTGAAACCATGCCAAAGGCAAGCTGTGATCCAGCTGCGCGAGTGTGGTGCGTCTGTGACAAAAGTGTATTTAAAGGATGATGGTCCTGGGGCCATGAATATTCATCATGAATATTAATATGAATATTGCAAGTAGCAGAAGCAGTGCCCTGTGTTACAGCACTGCTGTAGAGCTATCAGCTGTTCTAGCGGTTATTCAGAGCTACGTTTAATTGCTTCTGCTTTCTTAAGCCTGTTAGCGATGAACAACTTTAAGTGCTTGACTGATACCACACAACATTGAATCAATTAATCAATTCCTTTTTAATTAATAATGACCACAGTGCACATTCCACACAGAGCTTAGCAGGTTCAGTACACAGGAAAGACATGTTTACAGCAGAGATGTAGGGTGGCCTCTCACCTTGGCCCGATACACACACATACACACATTTTCACACGCCGTTCCAGGCGGGTGACTAGGACACAGGGTCTAAACATCACTTCTTATCACCAGAAAGGGAAAAAACTGAAATGTATCCATTTTTTGCTGCTGTCAAGAAACCCCCAGCTAGTGACAGCACCCTTTGTACACAGGGGCCCAATCAGTGATCCCTAATCCATCTTTGTGGCACCAGAGCGCTGCTGAACATGACGCCTCCCACCTCAGAGCAGGAGAAATGAGTTCGCTGACGGTGCGAAATGCCCATGTGCAGAGAACACTGTGACCCTCTTTACATCAGGGAGCAAGACACCAGCAGGGTTTCCCTGATGCCAGACAGGGAGCGACAGCTGACAGCTTCCAAGAAGTACGTGGGCTGGAGTGAGAAAAGCTTGCAGTTTAAGAGGATCACCGTTTGCTGGCTGGTGCCAGTAAACTGTGATGGGGAGATGACAGAGGCTCGTTGTCATGGTCGCCAATTAGAGATGAGGAAATAAACAGTAATCAGGTGCTATTCAAATTCTCCAGGACTCGATCCACTGTAAGGCTAACCTTCTCCAGAGTGCTCCCTGGTGGCCAGTTAGGGTTTGGCACCTGATTTGGTATCAAATTAATGGATTTGCTGCTCACTGTCGTCAATACATCTTTCCGAAAGGGAAAGAGGTGTTTTTTTTCTGAAAAGTTTGATGTTATAGCGCCTTACACCAACCCACCTGAAGTCAGTTCTTTTAACAGCTACCATGAACTTTAGCCAGTGCTCCAACATCCTGATAAAAGTGGGAAGAATATTAAATGCAACCCACAATGTCCCCATTTCTTTGGGTTTAATTGCAGGGGGAAAAAAACTGTAGCTCAGCTAAATGTAGCCATTAAAAGTTATACACATTCACTGTTTTTTTTTTTTTAAACCTGAGAAAGTACATGTTAATATTATGACTAACTGTATTACAGTTACTGTGTAATTACATGTTGGTATGTATATTTGAGTTTGGCATAAGGCACGGGCTGTGCTTACAGACAGAGATTGTATTACATACAAAAATATATTCTCATTGTCAAAATGTGTCAATGTGTCAATAGTGTCAATAGGAAACCATGAAAATTTACAAAAATGAAAATTTGTCTACCGCACTACGGAACTCATTCAGTAAACATGTATTCTTTCCATTACAAGACAGACCTGCTGCTCTGCCCTTGTTCAGGGAAATGGATTGATTTTCCTGCTGATGCGAGGTGCCAGGCAATGAAATGAACCCAGTAAACATGGATCAATCACACTACCCCATCTGTTTATGAACGCAGCTTTTGAATATCATCGGAAATGTGGAAATGGAGGAAGACAGAAATCATGGTGGGATTTGATTTGCTTTCCTTACAAATCAATGGTATAAGTACAGGATAGGAGTTCGCCATAGGTTCTTCTTTTTTTTGTTGCAACGGAGCCTAAGGGTGCAGTACATACAGAATGCAGCATTGTTATGTTAAGCGTGGAGCATGTTCGGAATGAGAATTCTGACAGAAACCGCTGCAAAAGTCAATGAAAAGATTTAACGAATGAAAGAAATATATGTAAAGTGCCTGAACCTGGGACTTTTCTAAATCCAACTCCAGGATTATTTACAGAAAGATGGTCTGTCCAAAAGTTAACCAATGCTTATTATACTGTGTGTGTGTGTGTGTTGACTAATATGGATTTGGATGGATGGGTGCGTCATCTACCAGGACTGTTTTCAGGAACCTGCGATTCCCATATTCCTGCATTTGGCAGCAGCATGCAGAATTGAAGGTGCTGGCAAGCTTTGCTAAAACAGCAATACAGAATAATTAATGTGACTTTTCTGATTACCTATTTTGGGGGGTTATAAATCAGCCCAGAGGCTTGAGATTAATGATTTGAAACTGTCATCATGTATAATTATGGGCTTTTTAAAGAATGAGTCTGTTAATGGTTCCCATTTCCCAAGTTCCCATTTCTATACCAAGTTTAACCATTTCATTACTGAGAAATGCAAAACTGAAATTTTTGCAGCAGCAGAAGTTAAAATGATCTAAATAAACAGAACTCACCAGTCAATGTATTTAACAGCACTGGCCCTATGGCTACGCTCAATGTGATTTACCTATTGACTACCAAGACTGAGCCCCATTAATCCCTGACTAAAACAATACACACTGGCATTATGGCTTTGCGTCATAGAAGCAGCAGACCAGAAAACATCATGCTACATCACGTGTTGCAGAGCAAGGCTGAGGAACTAAGCCTCCAGACGGATTAAGTGCATTTCAGCCGTCCTTCCTGCATGTGGTAGTTCCTGTCTGGAAATAGGCCTCCACTGTCTAAAGCAGCAAATTGACTTCAGGTGAAGCTCCAGTGAGCTGAAGCGCTCCTCTAATTCCTCCATCACAGCAGAATAATCACTCAGACTACATTCTCCATGGTGACATTTGCCAGAGTGTGACAGAGTGGGAGAGACAGAGAAAGGGAAAGAGAAAGAGAAAGGGAGCGCGAGCAAGAAGCCGTTGAACCCGTCACAAATCACCAGTCTGGGGGCACAGGAATCAACTGCTCTCGTGCACCAAGAGATTCAGTTGAGCCAGGTTCTTGTGTCGGACAGTAAACCCCCTGGACCTGGAATGAATCTGAGTGGTTGGCTTCCACGGCAACACTGTGGAGACACACTCCACAGTCTGAACTCCAGGTCTAGTCAAGACAAGGCCGCAAAACACGTCCAAAGATGGAATCAATCGCAAAATTATGTTAACCAGCTGGCAAATCCCATGACCTCACTACCACAGCTTTTCACAATGAGAACTCACACCATCAAAACCCAATCATGGTGTCTTTGTTATTTAGTTCTGTGTCATTACACTTCTGTATCGCTCCATGCCTCCAATTAGGATTGAAAGCACTTAAAGGGAAAAAAAAAGAAACAGACTGTTCCTGTTCCTCCTGACTTTGTCTGTGACACTTTAACACGATCCCAGGGGACTGCTGGATAACAGCCTCTGAATCTTTCATGGCAAAGGCATCACAGGCAACTGGTCTGCGCGGGGAAATATGCATCATGCGGCACTTTTTGCAGATGTGTTGACCACTCGCACCCGGCATCCGCTCGTTAGCTTCCTCGATGTGACCACGCAGAGGCACTTTAAGTTAAATGGCACATCCGCAGTCGGTGGTTCTTTTTTTCACTGTCAGCTTGACACTGTGGAGAACCCTACCGGAAGACATGCGTGGCTGTCATCAGTAACAGGCCAGATAGAGAAAGCAACTTGGCATCTGTTCAATCAAAATAACTGTCTATTTGAATTTTACCATTGGACAGGTTGTTTCTTGCCAGCAGTATATTTCAAAGATATGCCTCCTTCCCCTACTTGCCTTGATTTCATTCCATTCAATAATCCTTAATGCTTCTGCAGTTGTAAAGATATATAGCAAAAGGATTCCCTTGCATCTGGATGCCTTTCAGATTTTGGAAAGAAATTGAATTTTGTGTTAGCTCAAAGCTTCCAAAAAAAAAGAAAAATATTCATAGGAGAAAGCGAAATAAGGCAACTTGCATATAAAGTTTTGTCAGAATAATTTCTGGTTGGAATGAAGTCACATTTAGCTTTGAATATGTTATTATTAAATATGTTAATAATAACCAAACACTTCTACAAATGCAAACAGAAACATTAAATCTGAAAACATAATGTATTCACAATATCACAGTATAAATAGCACATGTTTGAAAGGTTTGCTAAAAACAGAATCAAATGATGGAGTTATGACAATGTTCTTTACGTTTTCAAGTGGTACCATCTATGAAGTCGCCCTGTATAAGAGTATCTGCTAAATGTCAAAATGTGAATGTCTAAATTTAAAATGTAACTATAAAACATTCAGAAAAACAACTTGGAAAATAAAAAGGTGTGGTTTGCACAGCACAGCCCAGACCAAAGCCCTTTCCCATAAAGGTTGCATCCCAAACAGAACGAAGGGAAGAATTTGATTAGGCTGTATTTACTTGAACCAAATGCCATATCAGCTAATGTTATTATGTCAAGCCACGATAAAACATACACCAAGACAAAGACAAAGGAAACCGCATAAACTCAGAAGACAAAAGGCAGACACTGAGGATAGGAGAGAGGCTGTTCTATCATGTCCTCCAGCTACAGAGCCACATTTCGTCATTTTCAGAGGAACACTGCCAGCAAACTGCTCAGAAAAAAATAAAAATAACACAATTATAATAATTTAGGAGCTATAGCCACATGAGTCAGCAGAAAGCTTTAAAAACAGCAGAACCATTGCTGAACAGAAATAAGGCCACTTTGCTTATGAGGTATTCACAATGTGAATTACAGACCATCACCTGCCTATTTCAAGAGCTAAATTAAGGGTTTCCAGTTTGTTTTAAAAACTCATAAATAGTTTTTCAGTTCCTCTGATTACCGCAGATCCCAATTGATACGAATTATGGACTCACTGGTCAACTGAATAGGGTATAATCCCAGAAGAAGCATAAACAATTATGCCTTTGAATCCTTATTATACAATACACACATACATTGTCTTCATTTTCACAAATTATATGATGTTGCTTATAGTAGCAAACTGTGATTAAAGATTCTCAAACATTCTCACCCTTAAATCTGCAATGTCCTTCTTACATAACTTTGCGGTCACAGAATTAAAATCCAGAATAGTTTTTTTCTAGTTTTAAATTGAAAAGTAACATGACTGTAATAATTCCTTAGATTTTTTTCTGTAACAAACCAATTTGTAGCATGATAAATAGTGATGAAAATCTAGCATCAGAAGTGACCGTAGATGACCCATGCAGAACAAAATGGCCAACAGCGCTATCTGAAGTGACATGGGATTGGCTTTATGGGGTTGCCAATAACTGATCTCCCACCAGACCAGTGGCTGCAGATGTTCGTACAAATTATGCCTCTCTCCTCTCTCTGTGTCTCTAGTAGTTTCTAATGTTACAAATGACATCCTTCTCCTGAGACAAAGTCAATGCTGGGCACCACACAATAAAGGTTATCCCTGGGCAATTCTATCATTGTCCTGTTTTTTCTAACAAGACTATTATCCAGAAAATACATCATGTGAGGCAGCCGAGGCATGATGCAGCTGCCAAACTAATCAGAACAAAATTAAATGTGAATTTTTTCAACAACATTTGAGCTAATTTGTCAGATGAGCCCACATCAGGCAACGTTCAGTCAAGTTGTATGAATACCAGAAACAGCACTAAATCTTTTGTAGAGTAGTAGACAGAGGTAGCTTTTCATAGGGTTAAAAAAAGCTGTGCCGTGTAAGCTGCAACAGGAAGTCTTTGTACATTTACTACAAAGATCTGAATAAAATATCAGTCTACAACCTGTATTGTTGAGTGACAATGTTGTTGTTTTTTATCAAAGAGAAAATTATTCACCAGATTAGGCTGATTGTGCTTTGATGTTTAAAACCACTGGTAAACAGCATTTCATGATTCACCACTGCCTTGACCTCACCCCCGCTGAGAGATGCTCAGAGCATGAACATTCATCAAGACAGGCCACGCCCTGCTAAGATCTCAGAAGACCGCAGTGTGTCTATTACGGTCACAAACAGGAGGGGCCTTATTTCAAAAGTACACACTGAGGGGAAAATAAAACTCACACCCCACCCTTTCCACCCATGCTTCCTTAGCAGTGTTACCTCATTGTCCACCTAAAGGACAGTCCCTCCTCACCCCACAATCCTTTTCCCCGCTATAGTCACACATTCTGCTCACTGATCCATTGGAAAGCAGAGGCGAGTATTTTATATGATCTGGAGGTAGAGGGCAATATGCACTCTTGGGTGGTCACAAAAGGATCCCGAGGCATTGTGGGTGATTTTAAATATATCTGTGTTTGGAGGGCCAAATCGAATGGGAAAGTTTTTCTTCAATGTACATGGCCGGAAGGCTTTTCTTGTTTATAAATGACCTGTCTCTCTCTTATTGGGGGACCCATTAGAAAAGGAGGTGAGAAAGTCCCAAGCATCTGTTCCCTTCGGAGAACACTGCTCACTGCACATGTAAAAACCCTTTCACATCAGAGGCACGCATGTCACATGATGAAGGTGTCATTAATAAAACTAGGAGGTGATGTCACAGTCACAGCTGGGTGCCTGTGTTATGGTGGGCTAAAGATGGATTTTTTTCTCCTGGCTCAAGAGGTGTCAAATGAATGTCCTTTTTTCTAGAGGATGCTGCAAACCAATAAATTTAATTAGAGCATGTCTTCGAAGTCTCTCCGTTGCCTGGCACCATGCCCAGAAGCCATACTTAAGCATTAATCTCCAAATGTGTGAGCTACTCAGAGTAAATTGGAAAGTCTCATACTCAAGCATAGGCCTTTCAGTCTTCAAAACACCTACTGGATGAGTGACAGATAGGAATAAAATGCATGACATTATTTTGTAAGATTTGCCACAAAACCTCTTATTCAAATTTCCATCAATGAATTATTGGTAGTTTAGAAAGCAAGTGATTACAGCTTTTATTTATTTCTGATTCTTCTTTTTTAGTGACGTGTTAAATATGCCCTTATGAAAACATGAATGGGGAAACGCCTTGTGTTTCACAACAGGGGACCTCTTTTAAAAGTGCACATCATCAACTTGATAGCCTTATCCTGAAGAATTACCTCATAAATACAAAAAAGACTAATCTTATGGTACAATGATTCACTTAAAGCGCACACTACCGACAGCAGTTTTGTTGTTCAAGCGTACTATCATCTGTTCATCAGATATTCAGAAGTGCTTATGTACTGAGGTACCCTGGGTATATGAAGGTGTCTTCTTAAAATGGCACAAAACTAATTGACTCTCACTCCAGACAGCTGCACATGCATCCTGATGTAGTGCCAAACCAGCCCATTCCCGGCAACTCCCTTCTCATTCAAGCAAATGACGTTGCAAATGCAAGCCACAACCTAGAGATTTTCCAGTGATTCTAACATCATCAAAACAGTTGGGTGAGGAACTGTGGGTAAGGAAGACCAAAAGTGCCGGGATTACCCTACACATTCAGGAACTCCACCACAGTTGGAGAGAACACAGTGTACAGGAACACAGGCTACGATGATCTCAAAATCGTGATCAATCCTGGTGACATGTTTGGAGAGAGACAGTAAGAACAAAAAAATGATGAAAAAGGGAAACCTCAAAAAATGAAAGGCAGAAAGAAACCTCTCACCAGTCTGGCATTTATTCTGCCTGTGAAAAACAAAAAGGTACATCCGTTTATTTTCCCTGATGGCTGTCCTTTAAATCAAAATGACTATTCTGTCAGAGGTTGGGCAGTCTCCGGTTTTTACTTTAAATGTCAAATTCATTCATCTTTAGCCATGAAAAAGGAAATGCATACAAATCCTTTTCGAGCAGTCCTCCTCCATCACCTCCGCTCCTACTCCAGCCTGTGGCGGGAGAGATAAAGCCCTGAACCTGTCAATCAAACACAGTGACGATGCTGACTGACATTGCTCTTAAATCTTCTCTACTCGTGACTCAGTGAGTCCTCATTTAACTGCATTAGCTGCAGTCCTGATTAAACACAATTTTAACTCATGTACTAATTCATGTTGAAATACAAGGATATTATATAGTTTTGACACTGCATGGTAATGGACTGAACTGTAATGGACGCTGTTGGCTTTCTAGTTACTCGTTTGAAGGAGTGTCATCTACTGACTGATTTTATGACCACTATCAGGATCGTGTTTGAAATTGGCCATTTCAAATGCTTGGAAATGAGACGAAAACGAGTACCACACCTCACTGAGAGCTGGGACAATCTGAAAAAAGTTCAGTTTCATCATGAGTCCAGTTTCATCTCCCAGCTAGAACGAATATTGTTTTTCATCAGCTTTTCAACGGAATGCTCAGGCACGACACAGAGCTCGGTCACCTCATCCCGTAAACTGAGAGCGAGCAATGGCGGGCCTCTGGGAGCTGATCCACAAGCGGCCGTTCACCATGCCAACGAATCGATGGTCTTCTTGCCGCCCATAATTTAAGTGTCGATATCAATATGACGCGGCCATTTTATTTCATATTGTACTACTCCGAAGATGCGGAATTTTCTAAACGAATTCCATATCGTTGTTCCGGAGTCATTTATAAGGAAGGAGTGGAATCAGGAAACCATAAATCTCGGCCTGTGTGGCTAGGAGGCGGTAAAGACCCACCCTTGACGTTTTTCTTTTCAGAGATTGTATTTATTGAATGTATTCCTTCATTCCGCTTCCATCCATCACTCTGTTGATGGGTAGAGGTGCAAGGTAGAACACCCTTTTCTTAACTCACCCGCGTCACTTCCCAGCTCAATCAAAGGCGGAGGCCGTCGGAAATTCCGTACTGTAAATTCCCAGATTGGAAGGGTGACCAACATAAATCGTCTGGTTCGTTACCATGCCCTCTGTATTTCACAGAAACCTTGCCACCGCGAGAAAAAAGCCATTAAATTTCTCTGTCACTTCCAATAAAAATTCTCACATCTCAGAATAACTCCACTGGTTAGGCAGGCTGCGGAACAAGCAGTTACTTCGCATTTTCTTGCACTGCAGACACTACAGACACCGTTTTATGAGGGAGAGTGTAACCATGGCGGTCCATGATGAACGATGCCTCACGCCTTTAAAACAATGAGGAGACAGCTCCCATTTATGCAAGCTGGATCCACCCAAAAGGAAATTAATACCACTGCCCAGAACTCACAATGAAAACATTACATTAGACTTCTTGGCATCTATGAAATTCAATTTCATTCACTTACACTGCATTTACGAAGGGTTAAAGAAACAAAGTGACCCCAATATCAATAAATTAACTAAAGATGAATCTGCCTGGCTTTCCTTGAAGCCCTCTTGTTTATGCAATGTCTGCATCTGTCCCGCTGCCTTTCCACATCCCTCAGTTCATAAATGATCAAGTTAAAATTGAAAGCCCTTTAATTACCTTTACCTGTTCCTGCAAACAGCACTCTCGCAAAAAAATATAATAATAATAATAATAATAATGTGAAATCCCTGTCAAAAAATGTAATGTGAGGGGGAAACTGCCACAATATTGCTCTAACATCAGGAGAGTATCATCCGAGAGTAACATCAGCTGTTCAGTTACCTTTATTTATGGCTTTGAATAAGAAACTCAGAACCACTACCCGTAACTGCATTAGGTCAGAATTTTTTTTAAGGAATGCCACCGTGTTTAGATTTAGGCAGTTGTTAAGTAGTAAATAGAGCGGGATGAAATACAACTTCAAACTGATTTTTGGTTTCAGCATGCTTTCATTTATTTGGCTTCATTAACAGGTGAGACAATTATCAAGTCAATGTTTCAATTAATTTTAATGAACCTGTTTAACTAGCATGTTGGTGCTGAATGATAGTGTGGAGCAATGCATCCTCATACAACAAGTGTATTCTAATACATCTTACTTGAACATACAGAATAGACTTCACAAATGAAGATACATCACTCATTTAACTTCCATGCTACCACACAGCAACATGCAATAAAGGCAAGCAAACAGAAACAGCAATAAAAGCCTCACCATGATTGTTTAAATTGCAAACTCTGCACAGATCAGGAAAACAGGTCCTTTTTCTCAGAGTGCAAGAGTGGAAAAGTAAGGATCAATCTAGAAGTTTGTTTTTGGTAACAACCTAAATATCCTAATAATTAGACATACCTGTTGGCATTGATCATTCCAATTACTATATTGCTAATCGAGGTAAATGTTCTGCCCCCTCTCACCATTAAAAATGTAAGCTGCCACTGCATTGTGAGTCTAACATTGCTAATGTGCGACACAGACAGACTACTAATGCCTGACCTCACGTCACCTTACCTGTATTTCCAGCCCTGCTGTTTGCATTAATGCACCATAAAGGCAATTTATCAGCATGTTGGCCTGGAAAACGAAGATATATTGTGTTGCACAGATTGCATCCCAGGGGTAGCTGTCGCACAATATAAAGTGCCAGCAATAGGGTGGCACGGCCTGAGGGACCTCCGTGGAGTTATCTGGAATCCCCAGGAGAAACCTGCAGCCAGGTGATAGGCTGTTTAAGAGGAGCACAAACAATCCCAATGTGGCAAAGAGTGAATCCTTTGCCACACTGTACCTTGGAACGAGGCTTCCAGATCCAAAAGTGTGTCCCATTAAAAGTCATGATTACATGATAAAAAATTCAATACTAATTCCAAGTCTTATGGATGTAGAAACAAGAGAGTAGGGGTCCTAAGGGTGTTGTGATAATGCTACACTTACAGAACTAAAACCCTAAGCAACACCTAGTATACGCCCATAAACAAAGGAAGTGGTGTTTTACGCACTAAATTTAGATTCTGACATCGGTCTCCTCTCATGTCATCTGACTGCTATTGTCATCGTCACAGTTGTTTGATACCCACAATGCCATTGCCCAGCCAAACTATTGCCAGTGACCTCCCCCACCACCACAATCCAAAATTAAGGAATAGGCCATCGCCTTGTCATTACGAGCAACATCTTATCTTTATTAAAAGAAGGCTGTTGTCATTGTCATAGCGGTAAAATACTTTGATTGAAACTGAAGTAGAATGGTTAAAAATATTACATTTAAAAGTGAAAATAGTGGTCCACCTGTTCATTCTGAATTTTAAAACCTGGTGAGTGGCTTCATTACAATACAATGTCGGGGATCAAAATAGGTCCAATATAATGCAAACTTTTATTAATTCCACAGAATACAGTATTATTCCTCAGCCAAGGTTTCTAACCCTCCAGTTAAACCAAGTCGTGTTAAAAGGACAGCATGTGCGTGTCACAATATTTTGCCATTGATTTCTCTACACATAAATACTGTGTGACAGGCCAATGTGTTGAATTTTCCCTCTGCAGCTCCTGGCAAATAGAGTCTACCCAGCTATAACTCAGGAGAGGAATGAGAACGTATTCCATATTTCTGGAATGCATTCCTTTAAAATGATATAAAGTTTATATATTGGCAATTTGCTGGAAGTTCAATATATTTGCTAATAGGGACTCCCTCCAATATGAGCCAAATTAATGTAGCTTACCGCATATGAATAACAACAGCAGACTCATGTCATAGATATTTTATAATACTTTGCATATTAACTCTTGATTGCTGTCTCTGTGAGTGGTGCTGGCATTATTCAGTAATTCTAGGGCAGCGTGACATTGAATCCAGCAATAGAAATACAGCAATTAATCAATCTGAAGATTTAATTAAAGACCTTTTGTGTCAAAAGGGCAAACCTAGGCATGCAACAAGACAGCTATGCTACATTATCACACTGCATGGCTAAATCTTGTGCTGAAAGCTGATGCATGCATGTACATGACCACTGACTGTGCGTGTGCGTGAACGACAGAAGCGTAATTTAATCCAACAAAGCGCCGGAGGAGAGGCAGATGAACCGCTGTGTGACAGTGAAAAGGAAAGAGAAAACAGCACATTAGCATGCTGGATGAATAACAATGTCTACAGCCATTGGCATTCCATGAAGCACAGCTCAGAAGTGGAAAAATATACCTCTGGAATAATGAATTTAAGTTCTTTATTGTTTTGTTTTGTTTTTTTACCATGGAAAACTAAGTCTCTGTATCATAAAGAAATTAGATCCGTCCAAGCGTCCTTGAAATGAATACATTTCAATCAGAAAACCTGAAAACAATTGAAAAAACAAAAGCTTAAGTTACCCTATGTACATAAATATGCTATGTTGGCATACCACGGTTGAATTTATTTTCAGGAACTATGAAATATTCAGCATTTAGCCTTTTCTACTCAAAATTAGTAAAAAGATAACTTAACCTCATCAGCTAAAAGATCAAGAGATCTAATCAGTTGCCCATCTAGTTTTATGTATCTAAGCATTCTGGTGAATTGTTTCATCAGGGCTGAAAGTTGAAAACTGCATTGCTGTTAATTATTGGCTCAAACAAGGATTTTTAAGGTTACTACTGTTAGGGATAAAACTAACCAGACATCAATCAAACAAACAACAATGGCATACGTGTATTTTCAGTATTGGCTTTTAGATGCTTTGATATCAATGGTGAAATGTGTTACAGGAATCCTTCACCAGGCAGTTTGCCTTCCAATCCCTATCTCACTCTTTACAAAGAGCCTATTGCCATCCCACTCAAAAATGAGTTCTCCCTTACGCATTTCTCACGACACAATAAGGATAGAGCATACTGACTGAAGCACTGATCCAGCGTCAGCTCACCCAATCCAGAGCCGTTCAAGAAAGGCCGCTCACTGATCCAGGGTCAGCTCTTGGACCTCACTATCTAATTTCAAATGCTTGTTCGTTCAAAAAGCAAATCAAGCTAATGTGGGATGTTATAGGTCATCAGTGGAGGTCATACACTTCAATCCCATTACAAGATCATCTCCAACACTGACAACACTGAATGTATTATTTCCATACAATAAATACACAATCTTCTTTTTGCCACAGCACTTTGAATTTAAGTTACGTTTTATACAATTCCCCAGTTTATCCCAGGCCTCAAGGAAAAACAGCACTTCAATACTCCTTTCTCTTCTCAATCAAGAACAAAGCATCCTGGTCTCTTTAATGCTTCATCAGCATTTTACACTGTCTGGCTGCAATATACACATGATCATTAAAGAAGACGGTGTTAGAGATAATGACCTAGAATGCCGACTCAGTTTTGGTCTGAAGCATTCGAATGGAATCTCTTCATGAGTAATACATAATGAGTTACTTCGTGAGTAATACATACTGTTCCTAATTCAGAATGGAACACTTTTTTGCGGGTTAAAGGTATGAAAATGTTCATGAGTTTGATACATTAAAAAACTTTTGTTTGAACATACATAAAGAGAACACCATTAATTGCAGAATTATTGGGACAGTGAAACATTTTTGTTGTTCTGTTGTCGGTACTCCAGGACATTGGATTTTTTTTAAAAAACAATGAATATCAGGTTGTATTATCAAGTGCAAACAGTCATCTTTAATTTGAGGGTATTTAAATTAATATTGAGTGATCCGGGAGATACATACTAAAGGAAAATCAGACAGGAACAAAACACATCAGAATAAGAGACAAAAAAGCGCATGTGGACATGTTCACACACACATACACATGCACACACACACCCACACACACACACACATGCATACACACACACACACACACACACACACACAACACACACAGTCGAGCAACATAATCATGCTGAACAACAGGAGAAACACGAGGAATCTCAAAGCAGGACACAGGAGCCCAGGCTGAACATGGACCTGCAGGAGGGCTAGCCTGCGGAAACTGGCAGCCTATCTCCTGTGAAGGGCGAACAGAGCAACGGCATGGGGCACTGTCACAGGAGGGCTGCCACATCAACGGCTGGCATGGCAGACCTATCCCCAGTACATCTGACAATCTAAATTGAATCCTGTAACTTGAGCTGAATAACTTTGGATGAACTTCCAAGTTATAATCTTGCACTCTAAATTGAACCAGATAAATTGCAACAATTAAAAATTTGTACTTCAATTCAAACTTGACCAACTCAACAAAAAAAAATATGTAAGACGATAAAATGTCATATAGTCGAAAAGGGTAAAGCGAAGCAAAAAGACTGGCTCTTTCCATGTCATAGGACAGATGTTTACTAAGGGAATATTGAAAAGGGATCAGAAGTTGGCTGAGGAGCATGCAGATTCCCACTACCTAATTTACCTTAAACTGCTTTTAGCACAGTTTATGAATGCATCCTCTGAGAAGCATATGGAATTAAGGTCAGCTGCGTAAGCAAATCTGGATAAGAGTGTCTGTGTAGCGCAACTCTAAAATGAAGTTTTCCCACATTGGCTTAAACATGATTTACACTGCTTTTCTGTGCTGGGATATACACTCAATGTACTTTTTTGCATAAAAGATTCCAATTCGCCAAGCTGTCAATCAAGATTATAAATTGACATTAAACATTAAACAGTAAAATGAGGGCATCGTATAATCCGGTAGTAGTCCTGTACTTGCACACAACACTGTAGACAGCTGGAACATTCCAGCGTTTGTGTCTTGCGTAATAAAACCCAACCCTACCTTTGTAACATCTGAAAATGTAAGCTATTAGCATTTTTATATGTATTTTTACTGTGAACATTACTATAGCATTGCAAGATTTTGTGTTACATCCTTTTGCAATGTATTTCAATCATATGCATAAAATGGCATGAACAAATGTTAATAAGATTGAACGCACAGTAAAACCCCTAAGGCACAACCAAGCACATGCAGCAGTACAGATGTCAATGGAGATGCTAGATATTGTGCTTAGGGGGCACCCACAGGGGGAGAACACCCAGTCGTCTGGCTTAACTCCACGAGCAGGGCGAGTTATAAAACAGCCCATCCTGCATGGAGGCGCCAAGGTGATTTCAGACTTGGAGGCACGGAACCTTGGCTCTCCTTCAAAAGCACAGCAGCCGGAAGACCTGCCGTGTTACCCCTAGATCTGACTATGTGCCCGGCAGAGCATCTGCTGCTGCGAATCCTCTCAATTTCCGGACGGACACTAATGAAACACCTCAGGTGAAATAAAGGTCACACTGAACAGCGAGTGGGCAGGAAGAGCTCTGTAAATGTACAGTAATTAAAATGCACTGCAACTGCAGGGTAAGTATGTACTCTCAGAATAAAAATGTGCAGGCTTAGGTTTGGAAGGGGAAATTTATAATTAAAGCGGAAGGAGAAAGGAAGCTGTTTAGGACAGTCTCATGAACTGAGCCAATCACTTGTATAACACCAACACAAGTGTGTATTAGGTCATTACACTGTGATTAAACACAAAGGGATCAAAGTCCAAAATACAAGACTTCTGGATTCCATCCAGTACAAAGGGAAGCTTTGAATGATTTGAATCTAAAGGTCTGTGGACAAGGTCTTAACAGATTTAAAATAACTCATTGCATAAATAACCAAACCAAGGACACACATGGTTATATTAATTAAATAATTGAAGTATTCATAAAACAGAATTTCAACAGTACTGTAATCTTTGCGCTTGACAAACTTGGATATCCGTGCGGATGTACACACAGAATTACTGTTACTGTCAGCTACCCAGAGAGAGTGTCATACTGTGAGATATTAGTGAAACTATTTAGAAATTAGGCCCGTAGGGGGTTGGCTTGCAGCACCAACATGGCAAACAAAGCAGAAATGCGGTATTTCCCAAAAAGTATTATATATCCATTATCAGAAGGAATGTTGTTCTTATTTGAAGGAAGCCGAACCTGCTGAAGACCAGCTGTTCTCCTACCTGCCTATTTTCACCTTGCTGGTCAGGCAAGCTAATGGGAGGAGTTTCAGATTACACTGATTTCATCACTCATTATTTTCAGTCAGTCATAAAGATGCACACGAAAATCATTTTAGTCATTTCTTTTTATGAATTAATTCATCAAGGTATTATGAGTATACCTGCTTAACCATATACTGTATGTAATTACCTCAGGCAGTGGTTTTATATTTACAACTCAAGGGTGATAAAAGGGGTGGGATGGAATTAAGTTGGCCATGTTTTCTCAGGTTTCCATGCTATTAGATCCTACCAACGTGTCGGACAGCCTCAAGCTACCAGTTGTCATCGGTGAGATGTGCCTCTCCTCCAATCAGCGCTGCCTCTCCTGTATTACTGTGCGACCTGTCAGGTTGAAAATTGTCACTGGTTCACAAGAAAGTCAGCAACAGTGTTCTTTGTGTAGACGGCAGTGGCACAGCAGTCACTAAAGATGCTTAACTGGAAATATCAATATAGGGGAAAGTTGAACAAATACTTATTAAAATCAGTTACCATAAACGAGCTTCAAACGAGACCTTGGTGGATTTTTAAAATTGTTTTGACACACATCCAAAATGTTTAAACATTGTTTTCTGGACTAACTACATATTAGAGTCATCTGTGTCCTCTCTTTCGTCTCGAGAATTATTCTGATTTATGATGCTTTCTTCCGAGAACTGATTGTCTCTTTTCATTAAAGAAAAACATTCCTTCATATTTATTTTCATTACCATTGTAATAACACAAAAAGGAAACCAATTCGTTTTTGAGGGCATTTCTATAAGACATCAGACCGGCTTTGGCTATGACACATCCACTATAATTGGCTTTTTTGGTTTAAATTGATATCCTTTCTCTGGGGCACATTAATAATGGCCCAACATGGCCATTAATAAAAGACGCAGACAAAAAGCTTCACAGCGAACAGACTTATTACAGCAGAGCTGGCTATCACAGTGGTATGTCCTTGACCTTCACTTTACCCAACACTGAGCCAAATGCTTGCTTGACTCGGTGTCGATCTGGAGGCTAAAAACCTGGCAATCGTGAGGCAGGTCCATCCAATGTCCCATTGTTTTGCTGTGAAAACTGAGGCACAGACCATTTATACTGCTTGAAGCAGTTGAAGAGGCACAAATGCATTTGTGGTCATACTTGACACACCATTCTCAACAAAGATGTCCACAAGATAGGGTTTATATAAAAGGACGTGGTGTTTTTATAGATACCTACAAATCTAGTGAAACTGCCAAGTATGAATTGCAATTTTATTTCAAAGTGGCATAAGATACAGTGATATCATTGTATTTGTTTGCAAATAAAATATAAAAAGGCTAGATAGGACTAGCACTCCAAAGCTAGTCAAACAGACAGTCAAATCCCCGCCCTGTTGTATTTTACTGTTGGACCATGAGAGGTAGGCTATTCCATATTCTGCTCACTTCAAAGTTTATTTCATATAGGAATTATTGCCCAGGCAAAAGTCTTCAAGATATTCGAGAGAAACGGGCACAAATCATAATAATCTACATAAAGGAAAAGGAGGAAAACCAGATCCCTGGAAGATCTATCAATCTTCTACTCCTTCCTGGTCTACTCCTCATCTACGTTTGTCATTGGCAAATCTGCCTTCCACTCCAGAATCCGATCTGCTACCCCCAACCCATGCAACCTGTTCTTACATCTTCACAACATTAGAAGAATCTGGCCTTACTAGCCTAAGAGGCTACACAGTTACTCATCCATCCCTTTTAACGTCTAATCTGGACTATTGCAACGCCTAGCTGGGCTCTTATCATCCTGGCTTATCCAGCTTCTGCAGTTGGTCCAGAATACTGCTTCCTGCCTGGTCTTCAAGCTGCTTAAATTCACTCATGCCACACCAATTCAAAACATCCTTCCCTGGCTTCCAGCAGCTACCCTCATTCAATTGATATCACTTGCATGCTAAGCTACCCCTTCCTATCCTCATTCCAACCAGACCTCTCCATTCAGCCTCTTCTCCCCTGCTGGCTGTCCCATCTCTTCACGCACCCAGCAGCCACATCTCATAGTCCTGGCTCTTCCCTGCCCTCACCCCCCACTGTAGAACAACCTTACCCAATCAGTCAGGTGGGGTGATTCACAGGCTGTATTCCACCTTTCCAGACTAGACCTCATTGTTTCTATTTTTAAAATGCCACTAATACTCTCCCTTATATCACTGGTCTGGAGGCAAGCACGTTGATAACAGCATTTTTACATTTTACATAACAGCTTTATCCATCTCTTTTCAGAGTTTTTTCACAGGCCATATGAGGAAAGAAGCTTTTTTTTCGGCACTGCTAGTGTGAACAGAACCAAAGGTTTCAAGTCTCAAACACTATCCACAAGTGGCATGGTAAATCATGTACTATCCAAGTTTGTCCAAGTGCAGACAAACAGACCACCTGAAGCAGACCGTGGAGGTTGAGCATGTTAAAGCTGTGGAACGATACAGGGTAACTCCGATTGAATCGCTCATCCCTGGCATTTCTCAGTTTTACCTCTTTGTGGACACTGGAGTCTGTGTCAGTGATAGCATATTTCAGCACTGTTACTTGAGGTTAATTTCTTTTCTTTGCAGATGAGAAAAATGATGTTGGGTATGTTGAGGAGACATGACATTGTATCTCAGTTTCTGAGGCGACTGCATTATATAGCAGCTGCTTGCCTAATCACCTGAAAGCACTTTCCCAATTATCTGTTACTTCACCACCATTAAACCTGAGAAGCCCGACCTCTAATAAGTACAGTCAACAGAACATAATAGGGTGTGCGCATAAGACTGTGTTAAACAGTAGCTATCTGCCATTATTGTTGCTGCTTTCTGTCTCTTTAAATAATGAGTGGTACTTCATCTTCACTCTCCAATGGCTTAGGCTCAGACACGACCAACTGTTGTATTTAAATGGTAATATGCTTACGACATGAACCACTTTAATGGCACATACATCTGGAACAGCAGCATTTGGCTGCATTTGATGACAAGAGCTAAATAAATATGTATGCATTCATCCAATATTGAACATCTTAAGCAATGAATGACAACTTGAACAGTTGGACGGAAAGGTAATATACCAATAAAGCCACCACAAAGGAATGTCACCCTGGTAAATCAGTGTAGACAAATAAGGGGAAATAGTAATCAGAAACTGCTGTTGCTCCTAAATGTGAAGTTTCATTTTACACCTAAGGATATGTCAACAAATGAGGTATTCATCAGATAAGGAGAACACCACAGAAGCCTGCAAATTTATACAATTGTTTTGGTTTCATGTGATTAAGCGGCCTATGAAAGTCTCCTATAAAATTTGCAGATGAAAATTAGCTCTTAGCTATATCTGGTACAATGCATCAAATTTCTATTGCTAAAATTTATGTTAAAATTTGTACATTGTCCCTGTCAAATAAATTGAATTTTAAAAAATTAATAATAAAGTGGTGGACGTTCTGTCATTCTGAGACAGGGAGGCAGCAGGTAGGGTATCATTAGTCTAATTATATGTCTAATTACATTTTTCAAAGACAAAGTAGCTGAGATTTATTTTTATTTGTTTTTTTAAACAGCACAAGCATTTCTCATAGATATCTGTTTAGCCAGAAAGACTACCCTGGATTTTTACTGGACAAATATTCTAGCAAGCTAATGCATATCATTGCCCTGATTGGTCCTGATATTTCTGGAATATTGTAAAGACACTATCAGAATGCTTCAACATGGAGATAAAATTGACATGTCAGAGCATGTGTAAACATGTATACTGTCTATATTGGTACACTGAAAGCAAAAAACCCAAATCAGATTTAGGCACTACCTTTCACTATCAGACATTGCATAATCCTTCCTGATATTCTTTATATATTAGCCTAGATAGCAAAGTAGTAAGCTGATGTAGACAAGATAAGCCTTTGCTTCTTGAAGCTTAGAGAGAAAGGGGGTCTATTGCTGAATCTTCTGAAGCACTCACCGTGAAGTTACTCATGAAAACGTTTTTCTTTTTTTTTTTAGAAGCCATTAAGGTGATGGAATGAGGCAATCTAGCACACACAGTGTCTTTCTTTAAGTCTTTTTACATTGGAAAATCAAGACCGACATTGAAAATCATGGTATTAATAGGAGTCTTCTCCACTTTTCAGAGTGTTATCTCCTCAAGAGGAGGGCTGCTTCCTGTCACACTCTTCCCCACCTTCCCTCAGAAACACTGATCTCTGATTGGTGACCAGTTAATATGTATGTATGTGGGAGCAAACACTTCTCATCTGAAGGCAATAATTCCATACCAGTGATGCAGCAGGTTAAAATGCAACCAAATTTGTGTCTGGGTTAAACTACAGGCCCAGTAAAGAACATCCTCCCAATCCATCAACTCTAGCAGGCTGGTGCAGCAATGTAACCCAGGAACTGTATACTCTCGGGTCTGTGTACTGCAAACCCATTACCTTCATATTCTTACCAAGTTTTTTTTTTTCTTGCATTACCAGCTCTCATTAGAAAACTGGATTAACAGTGTCATTTGGAAAAGTAAACACACTGCAGCAAAACTGCAAATATGAACAGTTTTACCAACTATAAAGTTGGAATTCTGGTGAAGCAGCTCTGGATCATTACCTATGCCACCAACACCATTCTAAAACCTACAAGCTCTTTACACCATTGCCTCCCTTGGCAACACTTCCTCCACCAATTTATAGACCACATTTCTTTGTAAGGAACAGAAGAGGAAGTTGACTCGGTTGCATAAAGGTCCTAAAATATGCAGTAGAAGCAGACCACCAGCTGATCTATGAGATAAAAGCTGCAGGGAGGAATCAGCTGGTTTGGCAACCAACCCAGAAAGTGGCTTAGCTGCCACAGAACCCCCGCATCTGCAATTAATACGGACTCTTCCTCACAAATGATTAGTCTATGTAATTCTATCTAACACCAAACCTGGCCAACTCAGAATCATCACCATGAAACTTTCACATCTGTTCTGGTAACTGGTAGAATGCCACATCATGAACTATTAATGAGGGATGAGTCTCTCAAGGGAATGCAGGCAGCTGCAGCAAAGAAAGAGACAGAGAGTGAAAGAGAAAGAGCAGTGTGGATTCTGATTTCAGTACGGTGAGGGAGAGAGAACAAAGTGGCAAGTGGATACAACAAAGACCGTGAAAAACAATGAAATTCAGGTCTTAAAGCACTAATCATCTCTCCAACTTGAAACTTACTGCTGTGCAAGACTCCTGAAAAAAAAAGCTGCTCCCCACTAAGGTACATTAAACGGACGTGTCGATGATCACTGTCTGCCTCTTAGGATCTTCTGAGACCAAAAGACATGGATGGTCAAATTAAGTAAATAATTATAAAAATAATAATATATTTGTATAATATTTATAATATTATACTGATTATGATTTTCATATTATTAAATAACATATTACACGGTGTATATGTTACGCATATATATCAAATATAACTTTATTTGAATGGTCATCGAGATTGTAACAGTATTTTGTGATTGTGACACGCCATGAAAGGTTTGTATTCTGTGTTCTCCATTGTACAGTACGTATTCATTATCCCGCACTACAACCACCCCAATTTAATTTGCACAAGAATAGATGTCACGTTCTATACTACAGAAACAAAAACAGAAACAAATTACTGTTCATTGTGCGTTGTACAAATCACAGTCCACCCCATAAGAGAAAACCCCTCATTTTCTGTTTGGATGTAACTACAAATGTGAGGATGGCTCTAGAGGCCCATTCAAACATAGCCTGCTCGTAGTTCTGAACAATCAGGCCTCCTCAGATACAGTAAACCTTGAAGCCGAAGCACCTTCAAAGAATACAGTTCAAAAAGAGAAATGAGGGTTTTTTTTTTTATTAAACATGTGTGAGGCTCCAGCTCTTCACTACAGATAATAGGATAGAAAAAACTGTTGCAATTTTTGCCTGCAGCTCCTTACACCCCCTGTGAAAGGGAAAAAGCAGCTGGTTACCACTGTCCGTACACACCTGATTGGACTCATCCCTGACCCTCTGGAACCAGGCGAGTCAGAGACAGAGGCAAATAGCTCTATTACACATCTCTAGCACAAAGCCTCAGCAAACCTCCCACCGTGCACCATGGGTACAGGTATGAGGATTCCTCACACAGGGAATATCGTTAGTGGTGTGTTGTATTTCTTTGCTCTGGAAGGTTCCAGAAAACAGGAGCAAATGTCAAAGCCCATACATCTGCTGTGCCTCCTTTGCAGTGCAATTACATAATACTAAACAACGCAATATTATACTATGCAATTACACATTGCCCAAAAATTACATTTATGTAATATGATAGTGTATACGGAGACACAAACCATGGTTTCTGGTTTAAGAGTTCTGATAGAAGTTGATTTTGTGGACCTGTGAAGTCCCCAAGATGGATATTTCAAAAAGATGGAAGGTAAGGTGTCTCATGGCGTAGTCTGTACAGCACTGGCCACATGCTCATGATGAGCTGCCACCGGTGCAAATTCGACTGGATGACCTTGTCACAGTCCCTTCAACTTGGTCACACACAAGGCACATATGCCTGGTCTCAACTGGCGTCTCGCTCCAATAATAGCCAGCCACGTGAATTCATGGAACAATTTTCCAGACCACAGCACACCTGTACAAAGTGTCATGAGCAAAACTTGGCTAACTATATAGCCTGCTAGCTAGCTATGGCATGTCCTCAGCTCTATAACGTTATTTGTTTTCCTCCATGTGTCCATACATCTGTATCGGTGGAACGCGCTAACTAGGTTAATTAAAGTAGGCTAAACGCTAACATGTTAGGGTTAGCTAAAGTAACATTAGGCGATAAAGCTGTGCTTTAAAATCTTGTGCCGTTCGAAGTGGTGATTTTTGGAGATGCACCTACTAAACGTCCCTCTCAGGTCGTCCATGAGTGAGTGAGTGAGTGAGTGAGTGACCACAATTTGCCACTCATAGCCCACGGCGGCAGGCAGTCCTGTTGTGTTGTGTTTTCCCAGGATGCAAAGGCTTGGTTTATGCACCATATTAAACTTCCTCTTTGCAGGAAGAGTGTCCGCCACTCAAAGCAGACTATCCTATGGGCCAGGACTAGAAAATCTGGGAGGAGCTGAAGACTAACCACTCACAAATCCAAACAGGCTGAAGTGCAAACTATCTCTTTCTGTTTGAGGTCTTTATGCCACCATGTATCATGCCATTCACTTCCTGTCATTTCATTTTTCATTTTGCTTATTACCTGAGAATTATCTCAGACCTGAGCGATCTCTCGGGCAAACAAAAAAACAGGTCTGGCTCGAGTGCAAGTGTGTGTGTGCGCGCATACGTGTGCATGCGCATACATGTGTGTGTATATTTGCATTCATGAATTTTTTTTAAAGACTAAAGGAGAGGGAACAAAAGGACAAAAACAAATTTTTCCTCCAGTTAATTAAATTTTTGTCTCAAGTCTGAAAACATACTTATATGTTTTTTTTTCCTTAAAGCATAACCAAAATGCTTTATCTTTGTGAAATGATATTAAAATGGATGATTCAATTTGAGGAGGCATTGCACTGGATGTTGCCTAAGTGCTTGCACAGGCACAAACTTCATGCCCACTGCTGTATCTAAATCACCACATTTGAAAGTTACAGATTTATTTTGTGGTGGCTGAAATTGGTTGAAATCCTGCGTATTATTTTTTTAAATCTTAGATTCCCAATCATGAATATTGCAGTGGTGCATCAACCCGCTTTCATGCTGAACAATATTCTGGTTATTACTCTATGAAGGTATATTTGAACACAGAAATCTAATTTCCACCTCTCCAGAGGGGCTGTCTTCATTATGGAACTGCTGTTAGTGCTCAGGCTAATGACGGAGAGTAATACACTGCAGACGTGATTTAATATAATCATTACAATGGCCTGATGGTAAGATACACTGAAAGCAGGAAGCATGTCCGAGTTCCGATATTGACCACATAGGTAGCCCATAGCCAGCAATAGGAGACAGAACAGTCTAGAGATTATAGGGAATTGCATTTGTAAATTGCATATATGACAGCACATATATCCTTATTATGAAGCTAGCAGCTGTGGCACACTTGATTACCCCCATTTTAGCACCCTCATGTGCAATTTTGAAAATACAAATGCTTTTCAACAAGCCTGAAAACATGCCTTCAGACCAGCGGCTTGCTGTCCTATCCTGCCACCCACGCCAACCTATGATAGACTGTACAAAATCCTGCTTTCCTCTTATAGTAAGATTATGGCTGGCTGACAAATCTGGCACTCTGGCTCCATTTGTTGCCAAGGTAACAGCCATTGCTGGTGGAGTCTTGCGTATGAACCAAAGGATGGGTTGGGGGGGAGGGGGGTAAATTCTGCTAAAAAAAAGGATAAAGAAAGAGACATGGTGAAAAGAACAACAGCAACCATGTGTTCAGTCATCTTTCCTTTGTCTCACTGACAAATCAATGGTTACCAACCCCCGTCCCCCCTTGTTTCCCTCATTTCTTGGAACACCTGTGATTTTGTATTTATTTTTTTATTTTTTTGTGGAGATTTAGAAGAATGACAGACATATGGAAATTCTTTAAATGCTATAATTCAGCAACAGCTCAGAGTAAAGTGGTAGACAAACAAACCATGACATCCCTGTGACAACCTCCATTAACATTGATATTCTAAGAGAGGTGTCGGACGTGATGCTAGTTCCCCGAGCTAACTTTATATGAACAGTAATTTCTCAATATCAACACTTCAAATCAAATGCTTGCCATTTCTATTTGCAGTACTGTCCAGCAAATTCACCTGCATGGTTTAGAACTGACAGATTCATCAATGGCATCGATTACTAGGAAAAGAAGTCTGCCTTATTGGCATATGGCTTAGAAAATAAAATAGTGTAAGATTATGTGTGTACTATTTATTCAATAACTGCATTTGGAGAATTGTGGCTGATTTTCCTGTCAGCGTGTTTTTTACTCACTAATTAGCACTGCTGGTTTGGATTTTTCCTTCAAAGCCCTGGAAATCTGATTAATATGAGCAGTGCCTTGTTTTCATAAATGGGCACACAAATTGTTGTTCTTTAAAAATGAGTATAAACAGCAAACAAGGTTTTCTTTTTCAGGAAACAAGCAATGTAATGAACTGTCAGAAATAAAGTGTGGGGGCTCTGATAGTACGTATTTTATTGGGTCCAGTTTGAAGGGGCAGTGCAGAGATTTGCCAAGTGTTCTAGGCATCCATTGCAGCTCACCCTGCAAAAACTAGTTTTTGATGAAATCGTGCACAACAAGGACTGTGGTTGTTCGTGAGTAACCATGTCATTATATTTGGAAACAGACATTACTGTTGAGATTTACAAATGCAGATTTGCTAACTTCATCCTGTTGAGGTCCGTTGTATCAGGGTGAGCTGCAGATAGAAAACTTTTCAAATCTCAGCAAACCTACTTGGATGGATAGATAGCCCTCCAGGCATGAGAAAACATGGCTTGATTTTATTTATGGGTGAACTGTCCTTTTAACACTGCACCCCCTCCCCCCCCCCCAACTCTGGCCCTTTTAACTTTTTTTTTTTATTTTTTAAACCAGCCTGGCAGAAATACTGCAAAATTCAATCAATTATAATGCAGTCTGTCGGCTCCCACAGACTCAGTCTCTCAAAGACAGACCTTAGTACCAACCAAATATTCAGCCGTCTGAGATCTCTTTGACTTCCAGACTGCAAGGAACAATAGTGATATACAGTTGATGACACTGTGCACTTGGGTTAGTGCAACTTCCTCTTCACCTGTGCTACGAGAATCATTTGACTCACCATAATCAGAACAGGATTGTAATAGTAATAATGTTGATGGTACAGTTGTGTGAATGCTGTGCTTGTATAAATACATGCTTTGTCAGCATGGATTTGTGTGCATGTAGCCATTTTTTCTTTTTATCATCTTCACTATTACCACAATTTTTGTGTCATTTGTCATTATAGGTTTATGCTGCTGTTGCCATTTTTTCTTATAGTATCTCCTATCTATGTAAAATACGATAAATTTAACATATAATTATGTTGGAATATGTAAATAGATGTTATCAAGACACACTCATTCTAATAGTCCAGTGTATGAACATACAGCCTGTTGCCATGGATACAAAATAAATCAAACCAACATATTTACACAAGTGCTGAGCAAAACTCCCACCCCCTGGAGACCCAGGAGTTTATATTGTCTAGTGGCGTTACCTCTGGGCTCAGCTGACCAATAAGCAAGAAATGACAGCACATGAGCAAATAATCAGGGGTTTGACTCCGACACACCACAGTCCCCGGAACGGTTATATGTGGGAGCAGGGAAGAGGCTCAGGCTCCAACAGCAGGCTCACTCCATGCTGGCGTTACCATGGCAACACACCGTATCTCCACCTCGGGCGCCAGAGGAGACCGGAGAGAAACGATGCTGCTGTGTTTGGGAGGAGGGTGCATTGGGGGGGGGGGGGGGGAGAGGGTTCAAAGGTCAGAGTTGCAAGTCAGCTGGATTTTCTTATCCGAAGCTTATTATATAGAGACAGCGATGCCAATAGAAACCCGTGGGGAAAAATTCTGCCACACAGGGCACCAGGAAGTGTAATAGTTTAGTACACCACACATGTCGTGCCCTTGGTCACATGCCTAGGCACATGCACAATGAGGAAAAGGCAGGGCAATTATGTGAAGACAATGTTACATCCCAGCCTCGGCAGATGAACCAATGAAAAACGCTTCGAGACTTACAGTCAGGTTACTGTAAGACACATTATGTTAGCAGTAGAAAAATGTTCATTTTATTGTTGAGTTTACACATATATTATGCATCCCCTTTCATATGAATATAGCATTCATCATTATCACATCACATCGCATCATAACTGAAGATGATAAAAATACAAAACCTAAAATCGCAGCCTCATGGCGAGCAGCGGTGGCAAATGAAATTAGCGGTGGCCTGTAAAGACACAGCACAGTGCTTCAGCTAGCCCATTTTACTGTACTTGCTTCGTGTATAATGGAAATAGCCAAATATTACAATATCGAATGTTCAAGATTAAAAAAGGAAAGCAATTTAAAAATATCAGGTACTCTGAATGTGTTGCAATTACGACAGCAAACAACACAAATGCAGCATGTTAATGGATATTTTCTTATTGCCTGATTTGCACCTGTGTTATCAAAGATAAGGGTGGTCTGCCATAAGTATAGTAACTGATTGCACGTAGGATATGGATAAGTTAGACATATTCCTTAGATATAAAGTCCTCTCCAAAATATTCCACCATCTTCAACATCATCATTTTAGTTTTTAAAAAGTATTTGAAATATATAATATACAATGAATTTGTCCAAAATGTGTAGCTTGTACAAATGCCTTTCTCATATCGTTTGGATGTCTCGCTGGCCAAAACCGGTCTTGTTTCTTCAGTGTTGTGTAATAAAGTGACGGGGGGGGGAGGAAATACTGTCTCATTCCATAATGCACCAAACAATTAAAGCACTCCCCAGAGCTTGTTTCAACCCAATTATCCGGAATGAGGAGAAAATGTAATTCTCACTGTGAGGACAATACATGGAACTCTAATCCCGTCAAATGAAAAGTGGTTACGCAAACAACAGCCCGCATAATGGCACAGCGATGAGGAGGGTGACGACAATAACGATGGTAATTATTTGCATTTCTAAAAATAACAATTAACTCACATAGCGAATATCTGATGTGAACTGTCCAGCAAGTAATGCCACTGCCGGAGCAATTAACGGTACTCTATGCCACTTAACCTCAACTGTGTAACTGGGATAAATTACTAGGGTTAATAATAACGTACAAAGGTTAATGAAAACAAATTGCATTGACAATTTATTAATTGCAGGCATCGGTATTTACAATGGTGGCACTAAGGACAGATGGTGGTGAACGTGCTTAATGCGTATTGTTCCAAAGTGAACCCACATACAAAATATGCTACTTTATGGACAAGATGCAAAGCTTTGTCTGAACTTCAGGTAAAGCACTTTTTTGTTAGAATTTTTGTTAGAAAGTATTTAAATAAAAACTAGCAACTGTGGATTTCATAGAAAATACAAATGTGTTGTACTGTACATATTTTTCTTTGTGAACAGGAGGAAAATCCTAATCTACCGTATAGGCTGGAACTTACATTACATTACAGGCATTTGGCAGACGCTCTTACCCAGAGCGATGTACAACAAACTGTATAACTTAAACAAGATACCCTGTACATTATCCACAGGAAGACTACACGTTCTCCATGCAGTTCTGTCACAGCCTGAATAATGACAGAAACACAGTCAAGACTGAAGAGCCATAACTGCGCAGATAATGGCACAAAAAAGATAGCTGCCTGCCCAGATAGAGAGGCGAGAACAGGCGCCCACGTTTCCTACGAAGGAGAGAAATGCCCGGCTTTGGACACGAGCTGGGCGCATTGGACGGCTCCGCCGGCGCCATTCCCTCAGCTTTACCAGTGTTAACAGCGGTCGGCCCGACGCCCTGCGCGACGAGCACACATCGCCGCCCTGCTCGCTGCGACGGCGAAGGAGCGAAAGAGCGAGGCCATCGATTCTGCGAGAGGAAAAGCAGAAAAGGCACGCCCGCTCCGTCTAATTACTCTCAAACCGCTGACCCGGGATCAGAACGCCGGCGGCGGCGACGCCAGACAGACGTCCTTAAGAGCCGCACCTTTGATCAATTATTGACGGGCCCGAGCCTGGCTCCGCAAAATGTCAGCTGGTCCTTGGTATGACTGCGCAATGAATAATATTTGGGGTTCGTTTGAACTCTGGCAGCCCGCGATGCAGGGTAACTGCTCTGTCGAGTAGGTCCCTGCCCCCACCGTGGACCGGTCCATTTTCCGGGGGCTGCAGGCTATGGGGCATGGGCGAGTCCACGACCTGTATGGCGGGGCACTGCAGAGCAGATCCAGGGCTGTGCAGTCACTCGACAGCAATGCTCCAGGGCACAGAGAAAGATACCGTGGAGGTGAATGGGATTGCTATAAAAATGGATTTGATAGTTTGGGATCTTGCCCTTCTTTCGGCACATGCATGCAAACCAAACCTCCATATAATGAAAGCACATGATTTACTTCCACAATGCCGGGATCTTCCCTGCTCTGCAGAATTACAGGACTAAGTCCAATCACACCTTAGAAAGTGTTCCCACAAGTGCCTTGGACCTTTCTATTAAAGCAACGACCAGCCACGTTTTAAAAGGGTGTGGTGGGAAAAAAAAAATTCAAATTAAAAGTACAGGTAAAAGCATAGAATGCGCTGTTTTGAAGCTATGGCACAACTTATATCTTTCTCTCCTGGCAGGGGCTCCTGAAAACCAATTACAGCTAATTTCAAAATCAGCATTTTGACTTATTGGTCTCAGGGAGGGAGGTGTCGAAAAAAACAAAACAACTGAAGGCCCTGCATCACCAAGCCCCTCCCTTTCTTTTTTCTTCCCTTCTTTCATGATGCGTACTCTTGCCCTTCTGCGAATGAAGGTGATCAGGGACCTCACCGTCCCACAGCCATCTGTCAACCCCTTCTGTTGAACTGTCCCAAAGACAGAACACAGCTGCTGCCCCATTTGACAAAACCAGTCAATTTGTTTCTTACAATACATACGCTTCCTTGAACAGCCATGTGTCAGCAATGGCTGTGATATACCATCTAACCTTTCTAGCAGTGATGTCAGAAAACATGGTGAGGGATTGTTGTGCCCACTCTAGACACTGGAAGGTGAGATTATGGTCAAGAAAAAGCAATTCACCTTATTATTAATTACATTTATATAGCACTTTTCCAAATGCTCAAAGTGCTTTACAGTGAAGGGGAACTCACCGCACCCACCACCAATGTGTAGCACCCACCTGGGTGATGCACGGCAGCCATTTTCGCCAGAACGCTCACCACACATTAGCAAAGGTGGAGAGGGAGAGAACATTTATTTAGCAAATTAAATCTGGGGATGATTTTTAGTGGCAAGAGCCAGATCTGGGATTTGGCCAGGACACCGGGGAACCCCCTACTCTTAGCGATAAGTGTCATGGGATCTTTAATGACCACAGAGAGTCAGGACCTCGGTTTAACGTCTCATCCGAAAGACAGCATCTCCTACAGCACAGTGTCCCCGTCACTGCACTGGGGCATTGGGGTTTATTTGTACCAGAGGGAAGATTGCCCCCTGCTGGCCCACCAACACCACTTCCAGCAGCAACTCAGTATTCCCTGGTGGTCTCCCATCCAAGTACTAACCAAGCCCACACCTGCTTAGCTTCAGCCATTTGGCAGGAGCAGAGTGCATGGAGGTATGGCTGCTGGCTTCAATGTGACCTTGACTTACATGTGCTGACTTCTGTAAAAAGACAGCAATGAAAGGTTTCTGAAATACAAACCATTACAGTAGTACCAAAGTGTAAATCCAGTGTGACACAGCATTACTGATGCATCTTGCCTGCCTATGAAACAAATGTGGAAGAAATGCAGACATGCATTCTGCATGATTGTCGACGCATTATACATTTCCCTTTAATCTTGACCCAGACCCCAACCTGAAACCTGCTGCCAAATCATGTCAATAAAATGCCACATAAATAAATAAAGGAAGGTAAGTTGCTGAAAGTTGCTGGGAATGCATTGTTAACCTTTGAGAACCCATAGCGGACGCGAATGGCCGTCTTGTAGAATCCGATAACGGCCAACTGCAAGTCTGCGGTTTGTATCACTGAAATACATGTAACCACGTACACATGAGATTCCACAATAGAACTGCAGTAAACGGCACCTGTTCCCATAGGAGATATCACAGATGTGTGGCTTTTAATGGTAGCTGCGTGATCGTTTTACCCAAGAGACTGTGGTGATTCTGAGCAATAACATTTATCCAACATCAATGAAGCAGAGGCTGATAAGTAACTAGTCGTGAGAGAAACATTAGTGAAATAATGGTGACAATAAAACTAATAACCTATTAGTTCATAGCTGTCCATGATAGTTACTACCAGCCACATTGCTAACCAGATCTAACTTTGATGAGATTAGCTAACTAATTAGCAAGAACATTTTTTATAGCCATCCATCTCCAGAGTCACAATCTCTCAACTTCTCTAACAGGCAACTGCTCCTAAAGATGAAGGAGTCATGTGTTTTAAAAACATTTTAAAAAATTGTCTCTTTTTCGCAAACATACAGGAGAGTCACCATAAATGCAACACTTAATACAGTAAATGTAACATGGTCAATAACCTAATGTACAAAGCGGCTACCACAGCCATTCCAGGTCTGTACATGTGCAATTCAGTCCTCTACCACCTTCCAAAGGAACGGAGCAATGTGATAGTACGTGATTGCGGAAAATACTTCCAAAAAACTGTTTTTGAGCAAGTAAAAATTCTGCAAATATAAGGCTTTATTTTTATTTGCAGCAAACCAAAAGTTATCCGTCCTTGAAAAGTTAGTAAGGCTTTCAAAGAGTATTCTAGTGGGAATTGAATGCCAAGTGGCCAAACAATGTGTTGTTTTACAGCCGCACCACTGGCCATTGTCACCACACAGTAATTACAGGCTACCAGGCTAACCGCACATCAAAAATACATTATCAACACTTCATAAATATATGCAGCTCTTTGGACTATTCTGATGCCTCCATGCAATCAGATTTGTGCATGTCGATTATGGTGTGGAGATCCACAGCTACACACACAGCCAGAGACACTCTGAGCCCACAAAATCCAACAATTACCTGTTCAATTATGACCCTGTATGCAATCTCTTATTTCAACGATTGAGTTTTGGGTGGTGGAAAGTCAAGCAGGGGGATTGGGGGGAGGGGGGTGGGACAGGCGGCTTGCATTACAAGGAGTGCTTTCCCATTTGCTGGGCCTGGCTTGATTAATTACCAAAAAAACTCACAAGCCAAACGCGTGATTGGAGATAAAGCATCTCGATTAAAAGTGGATCCTGGAGATGAGCCGTGAGGGGGCATTAAACACAGTCAATGGGGAATGAGAGAAAGGAAATGGGGGATGGGAAGGAAAGGGAAAGAGAGACAGGGAGAGAGACAGAGAGAAAGGTAGCAGAGAGCAAGCAGAAACAGATGCGGCTTCCTGTGGATACGACTTGAACGGGAGTAGTCCATGGTGCAGTTAAGTAATTGACTGAAGCTCCAAACTAATGGGTATGGCCAGAGCAAAACATTCATCATCATCTGCAGCTGTCCACCATTGGACAGGCAAGGTTCTGGACAAGGGGCTGCTTCAATGCCAGGCCAGATTCAGCACTGATGGATGTAAAACGCACTTAGCCAACACATACAGGGGACAGAGTTCAAGCACTTTCACTCAAGATCACTCCAGTTGATAATGGTCAAATGGCCTAAATCAAAACAGCAAGCTGCTCACGTGGACTAGGAATACTTCAGCAAATGTAACTGCAGCAACTAAAGAAGCATGTTATAAGGCATTTCAAAGCCTCTGTGATTAAAAACATTTGTACAAGTCTTGAACAAATCAAAAGGTTTAACAAACAGAAGCCTAGTGGTTTTTCTAAGCGTTGCATTTTAAAAATGTACTTTACAGACACTTCACAGGAAACCGTGAGTGCTGCATGCTAATTCGCAACTGTGCCACTCTCCAGGTGCTAAAAATCTATATAAAGCTACAAACCCTGAGCTGCCGCTGTGTGCCGCCGACATGGAATCATCCATGTGCAGCATTCCGCGTGCCGTTCCCGGGCCTCCCGAAGCCACAGAGAGAGACAATGCAGCCCGGGAAGCTCGCAGCTCAGCGAACGCCACTTTATTAGAGGAGATTACACTCGGCGTGAGATTCATCAGCTGTCCTCCCTCCTCTGCTTCTAATCACGATGCTCGTTCCGCATCCCGAACGGCACCCCAAATTAAGCTGACGGTGAAGACCCATGCGGTTCCGTTAGCCGAGTTCCTCAAATTTCAATTAGCGCCGGCACCGCAGGTGCGAGCAAGGGCCTCTACATCACCTGGAGAAGGGCGAGGCAGGGGCAGCAATGCCCTCCATCAGGACTCCACAGAGCAGCAGTCAGCTCCACGGGAGTGACAGAGGCACTTCTCCCAGTGTCAGCGTGGCCCTAATCTGACCTGCAACTGAGTGCCAGGATCCAGAAGGGAAGGAATTTCTCTCCGCAGTGAGGGTTTCTGGCTGGGAAAAAGGGGCACACCGCGTACCGGTAGATCCCCAGCTTTTCACACTACCCTGGATCATGATGCCCTGGGTTAATCCTTAGGGACAACCAGCACGTTCCTGCTGGGGTGAGCCACAATCCAGAGGGTGTGTCAGGAAGACCTGACGCATCTGACTGCACACCCAATTGCACAGGTAGGATTTACATCGTATTACCATAGATCAATTGCTATGGAAACTGTTTGCTCAAACAGCAGGATACCATATACGAAGATTCGCCTTTGCATGCGAGATGCTTGCAAAGATCATCCCTACTCCAACAGGTCCCTCTGGCTCCATGGGTAATTGGAGGTGCCTGGATGGCAGCGCAAGTGGAATATCACACTGAGAGACTCTTGAGGGCCGAAGAAAAGCTGCAGAGGGATCATTTTGCAGAAAGGCGTTCTCCCTGGCACCATACCATGATCGAGCAGAGAGGCCACAGTTAATGTGCTCTCCCAGGCAAGGCTGGACCCACTGCATGTTGCCAGAGACCTGATCTGAATGCAAAGGAGCCTGAAGCCACACCACATGATCCAACAGCAATCATGGGACCCAAAACGCCACAGGCTCAGACATTTCAAATTCATGGATAGATGTAGATTTATTAAACTGATTTGCTGTTGGATGAGGACAGCCTGAAGCTTTGAGAGGTACTGGCTAAAGGAACGCAGATGTAACACTTACATTCACAGGGGCATTCAGGGTAGAAAATTATATTGCATTTTCATTTAATAGCATATAATTACATTTTTTTTAACTGACAGTGACAGCAGTTTCAACACAGGTCTTTAGCTTTTAATGGTCTGGGCAAATCTATAACCTCGGCATCCCTGTTTCTGGAAAGCTCCCAGTTCATTTTAAACAATTTAACAAGCGATGTAAACTAATTGACTCTTTTCAGCATACAATCAGAGGGATTCACATTATTACTATGGTAGCAGCAGCCCAACGGTCAAAACATAACGTAACTGCGTCATTGCCTTGCTTCCATAACACAACCCTTTATCACCCACAGCACAGTAAATCCCTGACCCTGTACTTCAGACAGGATTTGTTTAGTCTTGATTCCACCTGATATTGCCTGAATGCATCCTGGCTTCTGAGATTCGAGGGACTGCTGAAAATCCTTGACTCTTTCATTTTGAGGATCCAACGTCAATTGAGCCTGGAGCTGTAAGGTTATGAAAAGCCCACAAAGCAATTGACCAGAAGACTTCTACAACCCCTGGACCTTTCCCTCAGTGAGTAAGGGTTGAATCAGTTCATTGGTTAGACAATATACCATGATATGAAATAATAAAATAGCAATATCACACAGCATACTACAATGCATCATGATATTACACAACCTATTTTGAGTCTGCTATTACACCGGACATGCTCTGTAGGTTTGAAATTGTGAGGAGGACTACCTGTTTACATGAAGCCTACACTGTAAAAAGTGTTGGAGATGTCTTTGCTGTTGCTAGGCAACCACACTTCGCTCCTGTCAATCACTTGGCTGACGTCAGTAATGTCCTTAATGGCATTAGCAAATTAATTTCACCAGAAAGTTTTGGATTGTTATTCATTTTTTAAAACAATGGATAAGTGGAGAGCACTTGTTGCTCTTTTGGAGAGCAAGTGAAAAAACAAGTGAAAAAACAAATTTTGCAAAATCGTATGACGATTTTTAACAATCTTTGTTCACAATAGAACAGCAGAATCAAGGCCCACCTCTATTGGCATGCGATTGGACAGCAAAGAAAAGAATGACAGTGATGTAGGGCACTTTTTCTCAGAGTGCATCGAAATAGGATAATTTTCACCACCATGCACACCTATAAACAGAGCGGTGCACAGAGCGGATTAACGCAAGGCACCTGGTGTACAAAAGCAGTGTAGACAATGCTTCAGACTCACTGAAAATAATTTTTAAAAAGGCGCCACCACATGTCAAAGCACGTCCGGTGTGATCGCAGCCTAAGCTTGTCAAACATATGGAACCTGTAACAAAAGTATATACATATGAAAATGGAACAATAAGAGAAAGTCATGACTTCTCCACACCACCAACACTGAACTGGTCAGCTCTTGAAACGCAAGTACAATCACAAGGTTTGCCCCTAGTGCACAAGTACACTCAACAGTTGCACGAAAGATGCCTTGAGTTTCCCCTCAACCTTCATTTGCGGCCTCTGATTAATTAAAACCCTCTGTAAATGGGCCTGTTTGACTGCGCCGTCTCCGGCTTTAAGACGAAAGATGGGCTGGCGCTGGATAACGAGGCCCCAATCTGCAGTGTAGGCAGTGCGGAATGGAGGTGGCAGTGCTTCGAACTCGCCCACCCCCTACCGTCAGCATCCCTCTAGCTATGTGAGCACATCGCAATATTCAGCCTCCCAGATTTTCCCGCTGCAAACCCTCCTTTGTATTCGCAAATTCACATCTAGTTGACGCCACAGCGGCACTTTGGCACTCCGTGCTGTGTTAATTGTGTGGGCTCTTCTGTGAAACTTACCTGCTTACCACCTAATGCATTTTGTCGGACCCGTTTTTTTTTTGTTTTTTTTTCAGGCAATCTGCCCATCCCTTCCACTGAGTAGTTTCCTCGTTCAGAGGAGGGGGTTTTCCCTTACGAGGTCATATCTCCTTTCCTCAGCCTGTAAGAGCATCCTCCTCTGGGTGAGAACCCCTTCCCTACCCCTCTCTCCTGTACCCCATGCTATCGATCTCTCGTCTGCTGTAAGGAAAGGGGGATGGGGGGAGAGATGGAGAGATAACACAAGGTCCACGGGGGTTAGAAAATGTGCAAGGTGATGAGAAAGCTGAAGGTTTGGATTTCAGCTAGCGGGCTCTACCATCCTCTTAGTTGCTAGATAGGCTGACTGTCTGTTCGCTGCTCGGTTTTGCCAAATACCAAATCCACTTCCAAAAATATCACGATTAAAATTGTCAGCTGCTGCCACTTACTCACACCGCCTGTGTAATGAAAGGGCTGCTGTTCTAGCCCACTGCTAAGCCATCAATGTGAGCCTCCATATCACACGCTCTATACGACCTGACTGGGAAGTGACTGCTCAGGTTATCAGTCAGCCTGATCTCATGTAGGATATGAAAGCTGACCACCTTGGGGGGTTGGGGAGCTCTGATTCCTCAGGATTCCCACAGAACAGACAAGAAAAGCATGTGGATAGGATACAATGAACCCTGCCCCGCATACAGCTACAGATCTCTGCTCTGCACCCAACAGATTTCAACATGAATAAGATTTCCGTGTCAGGACAGGTTACATCGCTTCATGCCACATATCACATTAAGCACTGACAAAGATGAGATAAATAAACCCTAGCTGATATGGTGAAACGATCCGTTAACGTTTCAAGCGTTGTTTGCCACATATGGCAGCAGCGCATTTTTCTGCTTCAAAAGAAAAACATTTTTTAAACAGACACTTTACCAAGCACTTTCCGTCAGCCGATGTTATGAATTAAAGGGATAAAATTCTCAGGAGATTGCCTTCTTCCATTATAAGCACCAGAATGGAGCTTAAAGGCCAAACTGAGGACGGCCACATGGTGTGCCTGAGGCAGCCAGTGTGTTGTTAATTGTTGGGCTGCCATTGTGGTTCTAAACAAATTGAAGTCAATTACACAAAAGAAGCCTGGGAATTGTGGCAGAGTCTGCTGGAGGGTGTGGTGGTGTCTGTGGTCCTGAACCAACTTCACAGAGAGAGAGAGAAATGGCAACTGCCAGAGTGGTTTATGTGCAATGGATCTTTTAATTGATCTAAAACTCATACGCGTTGATGTGATTTGGAGAAACCTTATTAAACTATAAGCGACAACATTATGGACAACGTTTGAATTTAATTTGCAGAATCTCTGCATTTTGTTATCCTGATGGGTCCCGAAGTCTGTCACTTAATTCTAATAGTACCAGTGCTGACTGTGACTGGCACCCTCACAGGGCGGTATATAATAGTCACTCAAGGTGGAAGGTTTCAGTCAGTAGGCCTGTCCATGTCCGTGTCTCATCACACCAGCAATCTCATCTGCTTGAGCTAGCTCACAAAGTCCAACTGGAGTACGCATGTAGTATGCTCATTTGACACAACTGTACAGTTTAGATGGTGGTCTGGTGAATGAAAAGAAGCGGCATCTGTTAGAATGTGCTTTAGATGAGAGCTTGTGCTCGTCTGCACACAATGGGACAAACCTACAAACACAAGCGAATATTCAAAGTGGGGCCCGGTTAAAAAAAACATTAATACTTAATCATATATACAAGATGGAGATTCCTGCTGCAGCTTTTTTCAGGACCAAGGACAGCTACCCCACTGCAGACAGACACAAATGGAATGTTCCATTTCAGAACCACAGACAGTGGCACAAAGACCCTCACCTCCAGGGCAGAGGCCTCTCTCTCCGTCAATCCAGACTGACTGTCTTAGGCAGTTGGCAGCGAGGTGCGCACCACCATCTGCACTTGCAGTTTGTGTAATTAAACACCCCAATTACATGAGGCAAACACAGCAATTAACCCCGCAGGTACAAAGCCGACCCCCCCTTTGAGCTACCACCCATCCGCCTGCCATTATCTTGCAGACTGCGCATCCCTGAGGGTTTCTTCTGTCACTGCCTGGCCTGCAGCACACACTCCAGCAAAATGAGATGGCATCACATGGTTCTGGTTTCCCAACAACAGTGAAATTTACCAAGGGAATTAGAGGTTGTGACTCCACATCACGGCTGAGGAATCGCGGTCACTTGTAGTAAACACGCGGAAGGGGCGGGGCGGAACGCTCCTTTTGTTTTCAAGGCAAGACCAGGGAGTTCCCACTCTGAGCTACGGGAGAGAACGCAGGTGCGATCGGAGATGGCTGACTGGCTTGGGCGTCCATCACAGCTTAGCTGTTCCACTGTGGGCGTGAAGCAGTGGTGGAAGAGAGCTGAAACCCTGACTGATAGTGAAGGAGAAAATTCACTTTGGAGGGGTCAACTCATAACACATATAAAACCAGAGAGAAAACAACAGAGAGAATGGGTAGACATAGGTAGAGAAGATTCAGAAACAGGGATTCAGGAACAAAAAATCAATCCAGCACTCAACAGCACATAACTGCATGTGTCCCTCCCTATGCCATTTAACTGAAGTCTCTGAATTCACTTTGCTGATGAAGCAGTATTGACCTAAAACTACACAACCAAGCAAAACTGCCACAATCATTTAACATACAGAAGGAAATTTTTCTTTGTGATTTTTGCCCACAGTGTAATTAAAAATACGGTTAAATATGAGAAGCTTCATGTAAAAATGCACAGAGAATTTGTCTTTGCCTGATAAGAAAACAGCCGTGATAAGCAGTGATTTACCACATGTATACGGTTCACTACAAAAGCTTAGAAGACCAATTGAGACCAAACCCTTCAGACTGTCAAGTCCCTCAAATAGAGTGAAAAGACACACACAAATAAATACTTAAACTGGGTTAATAGAACACATTTACTGTCAAACTAGCTTACACCTTTACAAAGCGAAGACTGTAGAACATTGTGAGTTGGCTATATGAACAGGCCTGATTTCTAACATTTTTTCAAGGACTGGTGTGGAGTCCCCATAAGAGATACCTGAGGCTTTCTGTTTATTGAAGCACATATCTCTATAAGCATGTTCATACACCCTCATGACTCGATTTGTGCGCTCAAACTAATAGTGCATTTGGCCTGGTCCTGGTCAACTTTACCACAGCAAGATGCTTTCGTACAGCTGTCAAAATCAATCAGTGGTAAACTTGGGCAAGTTCCATGATACCATGAGTTATCCAGTGGTGATGTAATACTGACCTCACTCTGCTGTTAACAGTTGCTGGACAATAACAACAATGTAACAGATTATAGGTAAATATACCCATATAACTTTCCTTTATTAATCTATCATAATGTGTTTGAGCAGAGTTGCCAAATTTGGTGAGGGCATGAGATGAATTCCTTTTTCGGGTGGTTTATGTACTTTCAAGTTCTTGCCTGATTTCCATTATTTATGTCTTGCAGTGGGCAATCTCTTGGTCCAAGTTCTTGACATCTCAGAGGACACATGCATTGCCCACATGATAAACATACTAGTAGCTGGAAAACGCAAAAACCTAGTATATACAAATTAGTTATGTGCTATTTTTGGGGGAGTTCACATGACCGACCGAGTGCAGCATATGGTCCACCTCAAGAAGGACCTGCAGTTAAATCTGTATTTTATTGCTGTAAAAAAAAACTGTTTTGTCGCTGTACGGTAAAAGCAGGAAAAGCGTCCCTAACCTTGTTTCTGTAACTACGCACGTACAGCATTCCTTCACCTCCCTGGCCAGAGACCAGCCATTTAGTCCCAGGGCTACAAGCTTCAGAAAAGGCTTTTAAATAATGATAGGAGACTGAGGCATTACAGTACACTTAGGCATTTAGCAGACACATTTTTCAGAGTGGCGTACATATGTGCATACAACAAGGTTTAGGCATGACTGAGCTCATGCTATGTCATTAGAGTCAGGACCAATAGTGGCTGTTAATGCATTGCTTACATACAAGTAGTAAACACATAAAACTTCATCATTAAGTTAACTGCCAAAGTAGGTGCAAGAGGCAGGCCGAGAATGTACTACTTCAAGGAGAAAATGGGCTTGAGGACACAGCTATAGATCTCAGCTTTGAAAGAAAATAGATGGGTGGAGTTCAGTGTAGACCCACCGATTATGAGGTTAAAGAAACCGCATGCTTTTTTCACCCATCAGTACTTTCAACAGCTAGAACTGACATCCACCAATGAAGCCCCAAAATGATGTTGTATCTATCAACTGGCCCACAATATAAGATTTCCATGATTCTTTGTGTTATAACATGGTCCACAGGGGAAAATACAATGTGGCGATGATATCATAAAAAGATGTAATGAGACATATATTGGCACTGACATGCTATATAAGGTGGTTACATCCACACTTGGAAGGACTTTGATAAGACGCTTCTCATTCTCAAACCGTTAAGCCTGCAGTTTCTGCTCCTGGGATGCTGGTGAGTGAGCTGAGGAATGATCTGCAGTTTTGGGAATGCATTGTGATACTGGTAACAGACATTTTTGATTGACATATCAAGCAAACTTCTGAATCTGAAGTGCGTGACAGCAAATACACAAACCCTTTATAACATGTGGCTTTCAGAAGGAGCAGCATAATGAAATTCACCAACACCACATGTACAATAAAACTTGTTTTGACATGTCCTTTGACATAATAGCAAATGCTTTTCATAAAAATGTCTGTAGCAATTTAAGTTGAGCTGGGCAGTCAGAAGCCACTTACTTGCCAGCTGACCCCTGCTCTTGTTTCAGTGTTCCAACTGAGGCTGTGCCTTTTCTGACACTGCATGAACCATCCTTCACTAGCTTCAAATTCACAGACCAGCCAGTGAGCCTTCTTAGTCTTGGTTTTTCTTATTTCTTTAGTAGCTTGCAGTTTCTAAGAAACAGACATTCATTCCTTCTTTCTTTCTAACATTAGTGCACCTGACACTGGTACATATTCACTTGCACTCTGGAAGTACATTCTACCGAATGCACAAGTATGTTATCTGCAACTTAACAGTTTTGAACATACAGTATTAACACCCCAGTAACATATGCTGTATGGGGGTTCACTGCACTTTAATGGACCTGACGTACAGCATGTGTCTGTGCCATTCTCAAACCTATATCAGTTTACATACCCAATGCTTGTCCATTTGAATAGAATAAATAAACAGAAGGTATGAAGATCTAAAAAAAATCTGGCCAGTGTGGTATACTCAACATCATCATGTGTCAGTATTCTTTTGACTTTGCAAAAATATTCAGCATTCTCTTTTTTTAAATGATGATTCTCATAGTAATGTACAGTAATGTAATCATGCAAATATCTGTACATGTGGACTCAAAACTCAGCAATGATTTCTTTGCCTTTCTGTATTTCAGACAGTACAGAGGCATCCTGATAGCTCCTTTTTAAACGTGTAAGAGATTTTATTTCTTATGCAATGGTTCTGGGTTTCACAGTGCACCCACACAAAAAACAACTAAATAAAAATGCACTTTGAATCAACAGAAAATATAGCACAAATAAGTACATTCAATTGGCAGACACATGAGTACTTCCTTTTTTTTAAAAAAAATGGTATTACAATGGGTAGTGGATAGTCAGACGTTCAGCCAACCTTTGAACTCATTGAAGGACTACGCAGAAGAGAAGAATGCACTTTTGGTACGTTGTGAGAAAATGGATTCTGCTTGAGCTGAGAGACCCATAAACGCTAATGAAGACCATAATGCCCTCTACTATGCAATGTCTTACGGGGTGCTGAGTGCTTAAAAGGCTAATACAAAAGGAACCCCATCTGCGCATGTGCACACACCCACAACCTCACATTCTACCTTTCCAAAGAGAACACTCAGGTTTTCCATTCATTTCACACTCATCTACTGTACACTGCAAATGGGCCTGCATGTGTCAGGAATCAGGATATGTGTTTACCATAAATCCAAAACATAATATATCTCTTTGGTAATAATAAATGTTTAATCAAGCATCATGTTTGTCTTAGATAACACCAGCAAATGCTTCATATTCTTGTTTTATGATATGATATGTATTAGCCACTTTCATTAGTGATGGAATATTTCAAACACCATCCTGTAAGTCTAGTATATGAGCTACCTTGTCAAGCAATGAGCCAGGCTTACAAACACAAATAGCATTCTACAGTATCATCAGGGAAATAAGAGAAACAGGATATATAGGCCTAATCATCATTAAAATTTTTAATTTAGCTTTGTTTGTGTGGTCACCAGTGAAACTGATGAAACGGGCACTATGCAAATCTATACTTCCATAAACACACATTAAGAGCTTCTCCCAGATTCTGAGTCTTTTAGTGAACCAAGAGCCACAATTGGTAAAATCAACATTTCAGACAGTTCTATATTTATCCCTTCACTTAGATAATCGGCTAGAGAAGACTCATTAAAATGTATGCTTGCACACAGCAAAACGGTGTCATAAAGCAGGACTCACTTTATACTGCTATCGCAAACTGTGAAACTCCATTTCTGCACTGATGAGTATAGACATAATGATATCCAGTCTGCAGAACGATGGCTGTAAACCGTGAGTACACTGACAATCTAACAAGCTCACACAATCATACAAATGCAAGACATCATTACTGAACTTGCCTCTCACTAAAGTGCCAGGCAATAAAATTAGTGACTTCTAGATTGCAGGTGAATACAAGATGGATCAGCCTCTACAACTGACTTAAATCTCAGACAAACTAAATCAAACATTCATTATTTTGACTTTTTGTATTTACACTCACAACTAAACTGTTCTTCTGATTGTTTCTACATTTCTCCCACTGGGATGTCCCATCGCATGTGTTACTGTCCCATTGAATTGATGTAAAATCCACCAGTTCGGAAGGGTGTGGTCTGGGCATGTCAAGGAGCTGTACACATCACCATGCATAATTCGCACAACAAGTAATTAAGTACATATATATAATCCATGCAGGGAACACCAATATCAAATATATGGCTTGACACTACAGTTTGATATGCCTGAAGAGTAATTGCATGCAGGTGAAATGACATGCACAATCACAGCACGGTTACGTGAACAAGATTGATTGAGCACTTGATTCAGGGACCCATGGGGCATGCATATTTAATTTCATTTCCAGTCCAGTGGAGCATGCCCTTTTTACATGCAATAATATGCAAAGTCAAAAAGGGATTACTCTTGAACTGCAGATGTACGATTGTCCACTTGATTCTGAGTTCAGACCTAATTTATACCCCTGGGGAAGATAAGTTGGTGGTATCTTGGGACAATATTTTCAGCACATCTCTGGTACTCAGTTCTTGGTAAATTGTTCTATCATCTTGAAGATATTCAATTTAAAACAACTCTATATTTGCATATTACCTGGAAATTGGCCTGTATTTACAGGTACAAGTAAATATAGACAACATTTTGTATGTAAATGACTTGCACTGGAATGGCACAAAATTATAATGCAACAACTGTACCATGTTAACAATAATAAATCTAATTGCAAATTATCTATTTCCGACAGTGCAAATGTCTGCCAGAAATTCACCCAACCATTAAAGCTAGAAAACCCTCCATCAGAACAGCATACTGACAAGAGCCAGAGGTTGTCAAAACATGCCAGTGGATGAGGAACGTACCAATGGGGAAAGCGCACAACAATCTATATCCCTCCATTGATTTTTGCAGCTGGACTCAGACAAACGTCTTCTGACCACGCCACGGTTGGAGTAACATGACCCGAGGCCTGCCCCCAGATCACTGGTTCTGGGGGGTAAAGCCACAGTTTTGGGGCCCTGCGACATTCCGCTCAGGGAGGGTGCTGACGGGACGGGACGCCAGCAGGAACTACGGCTTCTACAAAATCAGGCGCTCTGGTAGCCGCTACTAAGCAGAGACAGCCCCGCTGGGGAAACTACTGTGGAGTCACGGGCTGAGATAAGAGGAGGCTTGTGTTACAAATAACCTTACCGCCTTGCATTACGAACAGGGGTCCAGTGGTAAAAAATCTGGGTAAATTCAGGATGCCAGTAGAGATTAGAGTTGAAGTGTGGCGCATTGTCAGAAGCACGGAAAAGAAACAAGTGAAATGAAATTCTGATACTCACAAATGTTAAATATTTCTAATGTCCCTAGATGCCTCATCCCTACCAGCCCAATCAGCAGCTACATCATCCCTACTAGCGCAACCCAGTTCACGGTCTATAAAGCAGTTTTGTAATTATAGTTTCCATATGCATGAGAATTATAAACTACCATTTAGGAAGAGCTATTGCAAGATTCAGACATTCAGCATTTGTAACAAAATCTCTCTCTCTCTACACACACACACATATATATACTGTAAGTATACATACACATACAGACAAATTAAAGGAAAAACCAACATAAAGTGTCTTAAAGTGTCATAAAGCGGGTCACCACAACAGCTTTAATGTGTCTTGGCATAGATTCTACAAGCCTCTAGAACTCTAATGGATGGATGGAATACCATTCTTCCAAAATATATTCCCTCATTTGGTATTTTGATGATGGTGGTGGAGAGTGCTATCTGTCAAAAATCTCCCACACGTGTACAATTTGGTTGAGATCTGGTGACTGTGAAGGCCATAGCATATGATTCACAGCATTTTCATATTCATCAAACCATTCAGTAACCCCTCATGCCCTGTGGATGGGGGCATTCTCATCCTGTAAGAGACCACTCCCATCAGGATAGAAATGTTTCATCACAGGATAAAGGTGATCACTCAGAATAACTTTGTATTGATTTGCAGTGACCCTTCCCACTAAGGGGACAAGTGGACCCAAACCATGACAGGAAAATGCCCACCTCAGCATAACAGGGCCACCGGACCCCCTCACTGTAGGGGTCAAGTATGCAGGCCTGTGCCGTCCTCTTGGTGTACGCCACACATGCACTCGCCCACTTGTTGAAAATATGGTGAAGGATGATTTGTCTGACCATTTCACTTTTTGCCACATCTCTGTAGACTAGTGCTTATGGTTTTTGCATCGCTGAACTTCCAAATGAGCAAATCATATTTATAATGAGGGGTTTATGCACAGCAGTCCTACTATAGTATCCCTCTCTATATAGTTTCCAACAGACTGTTCTTTCTGACACAGCCTGACCATGTTCTGCATTGACATTCTCAGTCACCTGAGGAAGAGTTGCTGTTATTTCGTACATATCACACTAATGCACGAGCATCACGGTCATTAAATGTGCGCTTTCGACCACAATGTCTCACCCTATTTACTGATGTCTTTCCAATAGACCTAAATACAGAAGTCTCTTTAACCGCTGTTCGTATTGAAACACTAGCCAGTTGAGCAGTCCTTGTGGCTATTTACCTAACATACTAGAATCATACTCTCAATCTAGCAAGGTAACCATTTGGTAAATGGTAAATGGTAAATGGACTGAATTTATATAGCGCTTTTATCCAAAGCGCTTTACAATTGATGCCTCTCATTCGCCAGAGCAGTTAGGGGTTAGGGGTTAGGTGTCTTGCTCAAGGACACTTCGACACGCCCAGGGCGGGGTTTGAACCGGCAACCCTCCGACTGCCAGACAATCGGTCTTACCTCCTGAGCTATGTCGCCCCTATTTAAATAATAGCAAAGTAAACTGAGCAAACAGCAGCTTAGTCTTCTTTTTTCCACTTAACAACTGTATTACCTGTCATTTTCAAACATGCTAATGAGGTACAGCGTGAGATTTTAAGTGGTAATGACAGTGAATTGTAACAAGTAGCAAATAGTACAACACCATGAAAAATGGTTCAAAACGGACCTTGCACACATTCATCACAGTACATCCCTGGTTACTGTACATACTCACCCAGGGTTGTTCAATCAGACTTCTCTATGATCCTCAGACTTGGGTCTGACAAATATCTTCACATGGTCAAGCTAACAAGCTAACAAATTGCTTAGGTAAATCTGCTTAATCGTTTTCTTTCTGATCAATTCACCTTATAAATACATGTGTACATTGTAGTCGCCCTGTAAGAACCCAACATTAAACCTCAACATATAGGCATTGTTGCGTTTTCTCAAATACATGAGGAAAACTACTACAATGACTTGCATAACTAAGATGGTCATATAGACTAATATATTACAATTTATCTCACAAAAAAATAGTAAAACAATTTTGTTTGTGCACCTAGCCAAAAGTGTTTTTCTATTCCATTCAAGGGCTTATAAATATATAATATGCAGGACTAATTATCTGGACTGAAAAAAGTCTACAGGAAAGATTGTCCACATCTAGTGGGCAGCAAATTGTGCAATAGTGAGAGCAAGGTATTCACAACCTAAGTGGGCTTTTGGATGAAGTGCTAGAACATTTGCATTTGAAAGCATTATTTGCACATCAGAATGCAATTTCCATCACTGTTTGGAACAACGAACCTCCCCACCTGCCAACACTGTGTATTTATCTGGACACCAGGAAGAGTTCGGATCGTTCTTAATCCAACACAAAACTGCTGATGCACGACTACTCTCAGTGAAGGCACTCACAGAAACGCAAGCTTCCTTGCTCAGTAACATGAGCCCTTAGAGAGAGCAGGAGAGATGGAGCGAGAGAGGGAGAAGTCTGTCTGCGATTCCAGTTCACATGGTACTCTGGCAACGAAACACTGGGGAATCAGGGCACGTGCGGACAATCTAATAAATCCCTTGTTTCCAGCGGGGTTTAGAAAGCACCACAGGCCACCGTCTCTTCATCAATCCTATTGTCAATGTGTTCTCTAGTTTTCCTGGCACTTGACCCATGATATCTTAAACTAGCTATAAATCTGTACACTTGCAGTCACAGCAAGGATGTTACGCTGGGTTTATTTGTTCCATGTAGATTCTCTAATGTGACAGTGGACATAACTTTTTCTTCTTGTGATGTAGCCGACAGGCACATCAAACCAAAACTGAAACCAAACACACAAGGTCAGTTTACATTATATTTTATTTATTGTAACTAGGCTATATCTAGTCCATCATCTCATGTCTGTGCAGGAATGGAGGGCTTGAAAAGTTAAGCAGTAGCCTAATTGGTGTTTGCAACAAACAGACCCATTTATACACACAGACTTCCTTGTGCTGTGAAGTGCAGCATACCTAGTGAAACGCTCACGTAGCCGATGATGACTGTGTAAACTAGACATGATGCTCATGGCTATGGATAACTTATACTTTAATGAGAATTGTGCTCTGTAGTTGTTCCACCGACCTTCAGTATGTACTTATTGCATGCTGACTTTGGATAAAAGCGTCTGCCAAAGAAAATAAAATGTAAAAAAGGTAATACCCACAAAGAAAAACAAAAACACTTACGAATGTAAGCAAATGTATGACAAAGAAATTCTTTGTACTTCCCAGATTTAAATGTAGTTCTTCTTTTTACAGGTGAAGCTTGTAAAAGCTATTAAATGTTTTACCCAGATAGAAGCTTTCAAGCTTAGGTGGGATAAGATTCACCATGAGCAGGAGTGATGGAAAGCTTGTTCACCTTTAGAATGCATATTGTGCCACTTGAAAATTTACCTGTACGATGAGTTACAGATACATTTAAATAGAAGAAATCCACTGTCTAATCCCCGAGATTTATCCACCTTTAAATGACAATGCTTCTGAGAAATGTTTATTGCCGTGCGTTACCTTTGTACACAAAGTAAACACGCAAACGGCTTCGTTGGCAAATAAACTACCACAAAAGCGTTTAATATTATGTGACTAATTGGAGTCACTGTAACCTTGTTATTCTGCGATTCATAAATTCGGCTTTTGACATGATTGTTCAACTTGAGAGAATTATAATGTGATTCTTTCGTAAAGATTATGTCCCATTATGATACCACAAAGTAGTTTTCCTTTACTTTCCTTTACAGAACGACGGTTAATTGAGGTAGCTTACGGTTTTAATTGAAACTCACTTTCAGAACATTAACTGTATTCATTGTAATGCATGCAGATGTTTAGTAAAGTTGTGTTGAATGGAGTGTCTTACAGAACAAATCAACTATGACTATTGGGTATTTGAATAAACCCCGAGTTAAAAAACATCGTATAGGCTACCTGCCCTCTGACTTAAGAAAGTTAGAGTGCACATGCATTGTTAGACAGTGTGCGATTACTTACACAAATGCGTGGTAAAGCAGCGCCCATCCTCTTGGTCTTTCAAGCGCGTCGTAGATCAGATTCTGAATTCTTCGCCTCCTGATGTTATTCCGCTTTACAGGTCTAGTGTACCCCAGGGGAGTTTTAGCTAAAAGCCCAATACTCTGAGACCCTCTTTTGAAATCGTCTCTGCCAGGTCCCACGAGCAAAAAGGCTCCATCTTTATCTGCCACAGCCCCTTGGTCCAAGTCCCCGGGCAAGCCTGCCTTCTTGTCTCTCTGTTCTTCCGAACCGTTACCAACATTTCTGGACCTGATCCCCATTTTCTCTAGTGATCCTCAACGCCGCGCTTGTATAAATCTGAAATGAGCCACATGCCATGATCTAGGCAATAGATCACAATGTCTTCAGCAATAGGTCATTTAAGGATCGGGTCTCAAACGAAGGGAGGCGCTCCTCAGTCTGGCTGAATAGAAAACATAGCAAGATCTACCACAGAAACGAGAGCACCTTGCACACTTGGTCGCGCCTTGCAAACCGTATCACTCTCTGAAATTTGCACACGTCTGCACACGTTTACGAGTCAACTACCTAGCCTGTTTTTACTAAGGTGTGCGCAAAAAACGTCAAGAAACTACGAAATCCAATTCAAAGGCAACTGAACAGAAAATCACGGTCTCTGTTTCAACAGCACAGGTGCTGTGTCTTCCTCGTCGCGCAGCAATTGCATTATCTGGCATTACATGACCATTTAAAATAAACGACAACAATCGCGCCGTTCATGTTATTTCTCTGAGGAAAACTGGCATGTCAGCGCCTTTGAAAACGCTATTTACCAATGAAAATTATCTGGGAAAATAAAACACCTGAAGAGCTTTCTTAGATTTCACCTAAGTAAAAGCGTGATATACATATACGACGACCCGAGAAGAACCAGATTTAAAAAATACTTATCGCTCATTTTAAGCATACTTCCCGTAGCTAAGACTTCTTTGCAGCTTCTGTCGAGACGCTTCTGGTAATACGAGCGCTGTGCGAGTAGGGTGGGGATGTGGCTAGCGTAAACTAGTCGATGGCGAAACTAGAGCTCACCATAGAGGCAGGCTTTTGCAAACACCGGCGGGAGAGATGCAGAAAGTGGACACGTGATGCATTGCTGACAAGGCATCTCCATCTCAAAATCATTTATAAGAATGCTCCAAGATATCCAATTCCACCCGGTGACTGAGCCACGACGCATTTTCTGCTAGCACGTGGATACGTAACGTCGATTTGTTTTATTTATTTGTTATTTTATTTGAGGTAAAATGGTCTGTATAGCCAAACATTTCATGTAAAATGAAAATATATATATATTTTAAATTTCAACTAACATTTAGATTAAGAGAGGATGTACACCTATGCATACGAACGTGTTTAGTGCGTGTTATCAAATGTGTGAGGGGAATTTGGATTCCTGACTATTTACAGCGCACCTTTGAAAGGAGATTGTCGTCTGTTGCAGTATGGTTTCTTCGGTGACAAGCGGTCAAGTCTGATGTATTTTCAAGTCTTTCATTTGCCGCTGAATAGTAGGAGTACACTGCATTGTAAATATTTAGCACAATGAAATCACAATGTAAATTGCAATGTGCCCAACCTTTTAAATAATAAATACAAAGCTATATATCGTTTGTTTGAGGAAAACATTTTGTTTTGTCTGAAATAACAAAACTGTCCGTTCAGCTACAGCAAACATGATAAATTTCATTTGGAGCTCTAACAGCGATATTTGTGTTCCATCTTTTGTTTGTTTGATATGTAATTGTGTCTTTGTGTTCAATGGCATTTAGTGAAGAAGAGTAACAATGTGTCAGGCGATTGTATCGTTTTGGGCGAGGTACTTCCAAATTTACACGGACAGTAGGCTACCTTTGTGCATTTGCAGTCCCATACTTGCGATTTCCAGTTTCTCTGTGCCTGGTCAGTGAGCCCTGACATTAGACCAGCGTTTTGGAGGTAAGAATGAGTCGTTTGGGCGAGCCACGTTTAGGGAAAAAATAAACACATATGGAGCATAAACCCGCTAGAGAGGTGTTTCTTCTCTTCAACTAATACGCGAATGTCTGGCTTACCGGAACTGCCACAGTTTGATAATCACGACCTTAATAATCATAAACTGCAGATTTCCAATTCAAACACAGAGGATGAATTGTACTGAATTTTATATTCAGCTGTATGTTTATATTACAATTCTTGGTAATAATCCAGTCCAATCCAAATGTATTTATAAAGCACTTTAAAAACAACAACAGCTGACCAAAGTGCTGTACAATCAGAAATAGCAAAACCCTAAAACAACACAATAAAAAGACCAACGACCAATTTAAAAGACAAAAGGACAATAAAATAAAAACAATAAGATCATAAGAAAAAGAAGGGCAACTGTGTTAATGTGTTAAAACCAGCTTCTCTGTTTTTGTGGTGTGGTCTCCTTTCAGAAGTGGGAGGGACACTTTTCTTTAGTGGTTGGGTATGGAATCGTATCTAGTGGCATTGTCAGAAAAACATAGATGGACTGTTCAAAGATGTTATTACAAAAATGAGTTCTCCATGCTTTCCATTCCCATGAATTAACTGTACTCCCTCTAAGCCATTGTCCCTTTACAGACAGATGTCATCCCAAATTTACTGGAAGGATTTTTATACTGCGAGAGGAAAATGGGAAAGGATCTCCCTGAGTCACAGCTCACATGGTACAGGGATTTGACAGATGGGAGACCACAGTGATAGCAAATGCTCAGATCGTTCTGAACAGCAAGCATGAGGTCGATGGCCACGCTACAATACAAACCATTCAGATGATAAATCAGCAGCAGACAGACTCCACGTTTGTGACACGGTAGTGTCTTAATTGCACTTTTTGAAGTCTGAATCCCCTACAGGATTTCCATAGCTTGCATTATAATCACATAAATATTAATGCATGCTATGTACAGCAGAGGCATTTTCTTGAAAGCACCATCGTAATGGCTTGGTTATCACAACCACAAAAAAGAGCCAATGAGGGAATGCCTTGTGTAAAACAATGTGCGTAATTCCTACTTTGGAGAGGAGGTGCAATATGCACCGAACAGAGCTCTGTGTCTTCCACTGCTGGCTGTTGGTGATTTATTGTGTCCCTCTGGAATTCTGAGAGGATGCCCAGAAATGGACATCTGAAGGCCTAAATCCCAGATTAATTTTTTTCCTCTTTTAAATGTGTGCAGCCATCAATATCCATGAGAAATTCTGGTGGCTAATGGTAGAACTTGCCACACAAATTTAATCCAATGTTCTGTACCACACCAAGCTTTATTTTTGAGGGAGTTACATTTCCAAGAGGTTGTCTGCCAGCGTGGTCTAATTTTATACACATGGACCCAAGGTCCTCTGAACAAGATTTACTAAAAATAAGATTGATTGGTGTAACAACAGATCGATTTAACCTGGCTCCTTGCCTTTGCTATTTATATTTGATTGTTGGCAGTGGGCAATGGGTGGAGTTGATAAATGAATGGGAGGTTATATGGTGTATAAGCACAACTGCTTGTGAAGCTACTTGACTTGAGGATGTTCAGCAGCTTATCTGGTTGAGATGCTTTTTTTCTGCATTGATGTACCCTAAAGATTACCCGGGAACTGAATTCCGACCATGTCGGTGGTGAATATGGCCTGCAGCACCAAAAGGCACCATAATTCCAGCACTGTTACCATTAGAAGGTAAGGTTGATGTGAATAGTTAATTAATGGTACTGAAGGTTCTTCTCCAGTTAAAATATTTCCCTAATGCAGGGAAGCGTGTTAGGGGCATGGCACTAATATTGTCTATATGCTACGGCCTCCCACTTACCAGATCTGAACCCAGTCAAACATTTAAGGAATATTTTTGAACAAATGTTGAGACATAATTTTACTTACTCATGGAGAAGTGATATCATATATCCTCCTGCATAATTTAAATGTGGTTTAAGCCCTCAAAGGCAGTACAACTCACTATTAAGCCAAACAGATAGCTTCTTCGGTCTGATACTCCCTTTGTCAGGGGTGGAAATCGGGACGAGATTATTTCAGAGCCAGCATTGATTTTTGCATCTTTCAAGTAAAGCTTTTTGCTGTTACCTGCAGAAAACCATCATGAGATGATTGATTTGTACCCTTCTGTTACATTAATTGTATTTTTCCAAATCTCATTTTGTGCAATATACTGCTGAATAAAAAAGTTCTGAAGCATTATGCAAGAATGAGTAAAATACTTCAGCATCAATCCCAATCTAGATTGTGGGGTACAGAGGATTTTTAATTTTGGTCATTTTTATACGACTCATTAATACAAGTCCCTTAAAAATATAAATGATTGTAGTTTACACAGTGCTTTAATTCCCAGGTGATTATATACAGCATAAGTATCTAAACTCACTTCTGATGCAAGAAATCAGTTAATTTCTAGAAAAAGGATCAGATTACACATTCCAAGTCCAAACTGCTGACGTCCAAGTCCAAAATAGTACACAGTGTACTCCCCAAGTGAGACTTAAACCTTAAAATGTTTTCCTTTCTTTTTGTATCTACAGTATGTGTATGTGTACATGCATGCTTGTGCATGTGTAAAAACCCACAGTAGTAATCGTAGCAAGGGTTAAATAGCCTTATACTACAATGGATATTCTGAAACTATCCCTCAAATCAATAATAATTTATTTCAGCTTCGAAAACACCTGGCATTCAAAATGTCTAATCCTTTGTCTTGTTTCCATAAGCAGCTCAATTTCAAAAGCAAACCATTTGAATGATAAAATCAGCACAATTTTATTCTCAACAGAAAGAATATATATAGTGTTTCAGTTCAGGGGCATAATGGTTGGAAGAAACACACTGAAAATTCCACACGTCTCATCAGGTTAATCAAATCCGGTAATCAGACTTATGTATCTGGAGTTAAAAGTTGTGTGACTGTATTGTTGTATGAGGGATATCATGCACTGTGACCAACTGGAGTCAGTATCAATGTGTAACGATTTGGGGAAATGATACTGCTCACAGTTTTGTGCAGATTCACTAAGTGTTACATCATCCAGATTGCTCATACCATTTACCAAGCCACCACGTCACCATATCGCCATAGTAATCAGTGAGTCTGTCTACACCATGATACCCTCAAACACAATCATGATACATCACAATACCCTCATACACAAGCAGTAATATGAGACAGTAAAAGATAGTAATATAAGTGGATACATAATTAGTTGTTATATTGTTCATGTTGTTTAATGCCACAGCTATTTAGATTTTCCATGTTATTGGCTAAGAAAATTCAGTGACAAAAAGCACAGGAATCTAGAAATTAAATTAAAATGAAAATAATCATAACTAACCATATGTAACTAAGTACGAAGTAGGACCATCAATGCAGAGTTCTCCAGGTTTCCATTGTACTGTGGATTCCAGCTTCACACAATGTTGAGTAAAGAGTAATTTCAGCTAGTGATTTAGAGTGTCTTTACTGTGGAGACCAAAGCATTTAGATTGGTTTGGATTGGTCTAGTAATGAAGGGTTTCCTGGGGGCTTACATTTTTCATTTGTCCATTTTCATTCAGACTGGATTTCTGTTATTCTTTTGGAATGAGGTTGCTGTGGTATTTAAAGTTAAAAATAAAAAAGCAATAAATTAATCAGACTGTTACATTAAATTAAAAAAGCAGTCGGTATGCTTATATGTGTGTATCTGTGTTGCAGCAAAGATGGACCCTTCCACCCACTGCCACCAAATGAATTCCACCCGGCAGCACCAGAGGAAGGTTTTCTCAGCCTTTTCCCAGAGACTGTGATGTCTGAGAGTCGTGTGCAGCGAGGCAGTGCTGGAGGTCTCCAGGGGGAGCCAAAAAGTGGATTTGTTGCCTGTGTTTGCCTGCAGGCATATGTCTCGCTCGTCTGCTCTATGAGACAGGCAGTCTGCAGCAGTGGACCACAGAAGGGTTCAGTTCATCATCCACCTCGTGCCAAACACACGCACGCACACACACACATGCACACACATGCACACACACACACGCACACACACATGCACACACACACACACATGCGCACACACACACACACACACACACACACACACACACACTTCAGAATGAGGTGCAGTAATTGCAACAGTAATAAAGGGCAGACACCAACTTAGAGGTTTTGACAGATGCCTACCCAGCACGACCTAAAGATCAGGAGGCTTTTAACTGTAAATGTAAAATGGGCTGTATTGCAGGATTACAAAGCAGATACTCTGCAGATAATTTCTGTTAACCAAACTCAATTTTCAGTAGCAAGATTTATTTTAGATGATTGCTTATTTATTATAACTAATATATGAAATACCAATCTATCCATCCATCCATCCATCCATTATCTATACCTCCTAATCATGGGCAGGGTCGCGGGGGGTGCTGGAGCCTATCCCAGCATGCATTGAGCAAGAGGCCGGGATACACCCTGGAGAGGCCACCAATCTATCGCAGGGCACACACACCATTCACTCACTATTCATACCAATCTATTAATCTGCAATAAAAATCTGCAATTCATTTGAAAGCTTTGAATGTTGGAAAATGAATTAAAATGAATTACAGTTTAATAACCAGAGCAGACATGATTACAATAGAAATTAAATAATAACAAGAATCTGAACTGAATGACGAGTGAGTTAATGTTAGCCTCTCCTCAGTCAATTCAGAAAATGTCTCCATGTGGTTGAGCAAGAGGTAAAGGAACCAACAAAAATACTTTTCCTTCTTGTACTAGAATAAAAGTGAGTTTTGATTTTACAGCCTCGCTAACAAGACAATATCTTTGATACTCCATTTAGGAATATAGTATAACTAATGTGACCATTGAACCAGTCCTTAGCTGGACAATACTATTAAAACATAGACAGTGGACAGATGGTGGAATCCCTTGACTGAAGTTTGGCTTGCAGTCTGTTTATGCAATTTAAATTAAGTATTTATTTATACATACATGTTGTATCTGTCTTCATGTAGAACTCGGCATGTAGCACCCTAAGCCCTCAGAGCTTTCCACAGAAGATGATATCAATGCTAAATAATATTGTGGTAATTAGTGGAATTATGAAATTACCTAATAACCCTCAAGAGAGTGAAGAGAAATAACAGAGGAATCATGTCAGCCTACAGCTGTGTTTAGGAGGATTCTCTGTATCACACAGAAATGTGACTATTTTGACATTTTCATATTTTCCATGCTTATAATTATCAATGAGAGCTTTTTTGCCCTTCAGCTACGCTCTTGCTATTCAGTAAAAGATAGCCTTTTGAAATTTATGTAAATGAATAGTAGTATTATATGCAACTGAACCAATACTGTATACACATATCATTTTAGATTGAAGAATGAATGTCTGGCTCTAAGAAAATTGCTTGTCTCTGAATGTCTACAGATTTGCCATACTGTTCTAGTTTTGAGGTTTCATTAACTGTAATTGCAACTTTCTGAGCATGCAGTATGTAAAAAAAAGGTTTCCCAAAAGGGGTGTGTGTGTCCCACTGTAGCCATAAAGCCCTTGTCGCAAATTACAATTTATTCCTCTCCTCTATAATTCAGGTAGGCATTGTTCATGTTTTACTGAGTATCTGGATTACTTATAAACAGTGGTGTGTCTGCAGTCATACAGCCATTTACTGTAACATATACCTGACCAATGAATGCTGTTAAGCAGGGTGGGTTTTTTTAAATACTTAGCGAGATTCCTGAATAATTAGTTTGCTACCGCACTTGTTATTATGAAGTGATATTATTGCACCAGCTGTGGTCAAAGATTGTCCAAGGTTTCCTCAGGACCAAGCAGAAAACTAGTGTCAGTACAGTGACACTCCACTGTAGGAGACGCCATCTTTCAATTTTTACATTTAAGAGGATCTGGCTCACTAAAGTCATTAAAGATCCCATGGCACTATTGCAAAGACTGGACAGTTCCCTGGTGCACTGGCCACATTCCCAATGTGACTGTCTCAGTCTGGCCATCTCATTATCCCACAGTCTAATGCAACTCAATTTCTTGACCTTCACTCTTGTATGACTTTCTCACACTTTCATATTACTACTGCATATTGTACTGCTTTTGAACTTGAAAAAGGAAAGAAAATAATATGGAAAACAATTAAATGAGGGAAATAATGAATAAGAACAATGTATCTGTGATAAAATACGCTTGGTAACTTGCAGTTGCAGACATGACCACGACATCCACTGTGCCAACATTTCAGGTAAAAATGAATCGCTAATATTTTGTGAATGAACTTTCCAGAGTCATAAGCAAACAGGCCATTTATTTTATGTCCAACAAGTTACTTTGGAGGAATTATAATAGTCCTAGAATTGCTTGGAACCCAGGCAAAAACTATAGCTTTGCATTCACAATGGCTGAAATTATGACTTGTTTTCTGCAATTTAGAGCCCCTTTGCTGGGCAGTCATATATCACAAGTCTAAATGTCAAGTATGGGACTGCAAACGCTGGAAAAGCTGGCTGTTTAATTGTGAATGTTTGTAGTGCAGTGTCGATGAAGTTGGTGATCTATTCACAGCCACTTGGCAATGATAAAAACATATATAGAACTAATCCTTTACTGCTGTTGTTCTGCAACATTGCCCACAAAAAAATATTAAGAATATAGCTTTTAGGCTTTGTAGATTTAAGGGGCCCAGACCTGGAAAATGTTCTTTTTGTAGTCTGTAGTTCCAAACTTATTACAGCTGCCTAAAAGACCAAGCTGCTGATCCATCAGTCTTTTTTCCAACCTGTACCATGTCCTTGAATATCTTGTGTGCTCCCTGCTCTTTACACAACATAAAGCTCCCATTCTCTATGTCTGCTGGGGTCAAAATGGCAGCCCCTGCCTGAAAATAAGCCAAGAGCAATTTCCTTTCTCCCCTCAGTTTACTGTGCAGTGTTTCTCTGTATGCAGGAATGCTGAGGCAATACGTTTCAGTTTGTTTTTCAGCCTTGAATTCTAGTATCCCCCCACCCCCTCCATGCTCCTCCCATCTTTTTGGGCTGCCAGAGAAAAATGATCCCTAAAGAACCAAACCCATCCCCCATCAGCCTATTCTGAGCATTTTAACCCACCGCCCATTCTTGGGTTAACCAACACAATCCAATCCGAACCTTCAGAGAGTGACTGGCAGCAAATATCATTTTGTAGTGTGCTCTGTCTGACTCCCTACAGTTAGTATTTAACTTCTGACCAGGCAACCACTGGAGTGCTTTCATCGCATTTCATTCATAACATGATATGCATGAATTGATATTACGGTTAGAGGATACCACATTCCATCCTTAATAAAGCCAAAAAAGCTCAAAATTTTGTACTAAAAACAGCAAAACTGAAAAATGCATATTAAATAAAATGACTTGTTGGTTGTTACATGATGTTTACTGGGATGAACTGCACTAATCCCAATAACTCTCACTGGAGCTTGCATTTATGACCAACAGTCAATTTTCTATTAATGATTAAACTGGGGATATTTCATACACTATCAATCCAAATCCATTTTCTCTTTATTGCCAGCAGCTCTCAGAGCCCAGTTCCATACAGTTCCCATGTTCTTGACTGGGGAAGAGACTGGACCATTTTATTGACATGGCTCACAGGTTATGGTTCTCTTGATCGATCGAGTGGCATTTCCTTGATGGTGAGATCACCCCTGAGCGATTAATGCTTGCCACACCGATTGTCAAATGGAGCATGATGATGTCATAACTGCTTCCAGAGGGGAGGGGTCCAACATGCTGCACATGCCCACAACTCACTCAGAAAGAATATATATACAGAATAGGTTGCATAGTCAATGAAGTAAGACTCACACTGTATTTCTGTCTAATATTTTCAGGACCTTGTGTAGATACAGTATAGCATAGCATATGTTAATACAGTATACCCTATTTTAGCATAACATGGCTTAATACAGAATAGCTCAGTACTACATTTTACAGTAAAGCATGGTAGGGTTGGGTACAGTATTGTATGCGCCATTGCGTTGAGTGGGTTTCTTGGACACATCTTCTCTAAGTCTATTGTGTCTTCAACTTTCAACCACCCCAGATAGTCCTCTGAATCAAAGACGTGCAGTTGTTTAATTTAACAAAAGTTAATCAGAAACCAGTCTAATGCCCTGTGACTTTCATTTCCTGCACTTTGCTTTAGAGGACCTATTTATTTTTGATGTGGCCTAGACCTTATCCAAGCACATGAGACAGAAGATAACATCAATTTAGCTCCAAATAAGGGTGACGATAATAAAGTGAGCAACTGAAGTTAAAATCCCACAGCAATCACTAGGAACATTCAGCTACCTATGAAACTTTTCAGAAGTTTTATTTTTTATTTTTTTGGGAGGAGGTTGATTAAAAAGGGAGCTAATGAGAGGAACAATGAGGATTTTAATTACTTTTGTGGGAATGAGTACCAAGAAAGAGGGAGGCGGATTACGGGATATTGACTTATCTCTCTTGCCCCCCCTCCTCCTTGGGGGCTAATGACCCCTTGGAAACTGTGACTCAGCAAAGTCAGTGCTGATGGAAGGGACAAATGTCAGATGCCATTACTCAGCAAAATTCAGCTATTAAGGCCCCAGTCGCAGGCAACAGCAGGTGCTTCACGAGGACAGTATTCGACCGGTGGTGTGCCAGCTCCTGGAATACTGGCCCAGAGGCCATCATTTCCTCTGGCACCTTTGCTTTTTTATGAAAACAGACAGAATGTTTGCAGTCAGCATTTACAGCATGTCAATGTTTTTGGATCCATGGAATAGGGGAAAGACATATTGTACTGTCACTGGAACTTCCTTTTAAAAACATACATTCAGGAAATACTGTTTATTGTGTTGGATATTGATTTGCAATGAACAGAAGCCTATTAAACCCAACAAACTGAAAATTTAAAAACAATATGTACCACATATCCCCCCACCCCAAACTGGAATACATATGTGGAAAAAATAATGCATATCACAAAGAACATGTTTCTAATTCATGAGCCAATAGGCTTATGCAAAAGGTAACCCCCAGTTAAACTATATAATCCACACACTCCTACCAACAATGAACACGTCAATACTTAACTGTTTCAGAGTATGGTGGTAAAACACATTTTCTGACATAATAAAACAGTTACACAGAAACTGCACATTTTACCATCATGTGGAATTTTCTCAGGCTAAGAACTCTGACCTTCACTTTAATTAGATATCACAGATCAGCAGAGGGTAGACTATGCCTTGGTGTGAAAGAATATGATGTGGCCTTGGCTTAAATGTTGTCACTGCTGATAAAATGCCATGTCTGCAAATCAGTCACTTGGCCTACTGCCTATCAAAACACTTGCCTACCATCTAATCACGGGTCTTTTTTTTTACTTAGTGGCTATTCAATTGTTTATTTTCATACCGCACACAGAGTGTCACCCTAACTGTCACCTGGATGTTTACTGACGATTAGCATTTGGACAACCTTTTGATTTGTGCTGGCCCTATATCTTTACTTAGCTTGACAGCTTTATTTTAGTATTTTTGCTGAATTGCTGTATGACGAACCAAACCTCACTGTGGCGACCCCCTCAGCCCTGCAGCAATGCACATCAAGAGCCATTTTCCACACATCAGCCACAGGCATGCTCCGTGCATGAACGTGATTCATGGAGGGCTAAATCACTGAATGCTTCCAATAGCAAAAGCTGCCCCTGCATGGTCTTACCCATTGATTTTATGGTTAGTTATTTAATTTATGAGCTGCCATCAGTAAGACGACATCTTTATACATGTATCATGGTGGATTCTGGGAATTATACAAAAACCAAAAATATCATTTTAGTGCCCTTTTATCACAGATTCAACATGAATACAGCAGATTATACATTTATACCGTTCTGTCAACATTAAGTGCAGTATATACCAATGCTTTTGTGTAATTTTGTAGAATAACTCTGTTTGAATAGTTGAAGAATTATCATTAAGCAGTACTGGAGCAGCAATTTAACAAAAGGATCATTTGTTACACACTCACAAAACTGCAGAGGTCAGATGGTCAGGAATTATTCTCAATATTCACATCAACAAGCATAAAATAATCCCCTGTGGAATATCTGCAGGAACTCCTCTGCCATTCTAGCTGGTGTTGTCACAAGACATCAGAGCACAGATTGGTCTCCAGTAACATGTCAACATCCTCCAAAATGCTGAGTTCAGTTAAAATCACCACTTTAAGGGGCTATCTGTGATTCAGTGGGTAACAAGAGCTGCAATGAGTGAAAGACCATTAAGTGCTACAGTGCAATGAAAAGGTATTTGTCCCCTTCCTGATTTCCTCTATTATTACATATTTGTCACGCTGAATGGTTTCATATCTTTAGATTAGTGCAATATTAGTCAACACATTGTTTAAATTGTTTTTTTATTTATTTAATGAAAAAATGTATAAAATCATATCAACCATGTGAAAAAGTAATTGCCCCCTTACTCAATCAAATAATTAACCAAATCTAACCGATAGTCAGATTCAGCTGATTGAACACAGCCAGGCTTGATTGCAGCCAGCCCTGTTGAATCTAAACCTCACTCATATTGAACCTTACCACGAGAATGAAATAGTGTCCCCTTTCCCCTTTTCTTTTTTTTTCAGTTTCACTGCTGGTACATCATAAGAAACGTTGATGAATTCAAAAATCTATTACCAGTTGTTCTTGTTTTCTTTGTTTCATCTGGTTTTGCTTTATTTTGGATGTCTAGCTTTACTTACATCTATAAACTAATTACATGTGCCTTTTTTTGTTTTATTTGTACCAGGACCAGCAAAAATATCAAATTCCCATTACAGGCATTTTAAGTGTTTTCTTAATTACTTTGTTTTTCAGAAACAGTATTCCGCCACTGGAAGAGATATAGTACATGTATTCTACCCTCTTTTCACTGTATGTCTGCCATGAAACTTGAATGAAGAAAATTAATAAAATATTTTCCATGCCACAGCACAGAAATTCAGCCACACCAAGCAGGAATAATTGAGTGCCTGTAAGGTGATGAATAATTTACATCTGGATACTCCAACTAAGACCTCTCCTCTCTCAGCAATACTGATACTCCAGCTTGTCATTCTTTTCTTCCCATTCCTCTCAGGAGTTTGGAATGAGTGGAAACCTTCAAATTTCCCATTGAAACCAACCGCAGTTAGAATGCAGGCTATTTCAATTTCTCTAGACTAACCAGATAGTCATTTCTGTATTCTGTACATATAAAGCACTGTCCCTGTTGCTGTGTCACAGACCCAGTTAAATGAGATACTGCTTATGAATGTGTATGGACACGGCAGAGGGAAATATGGGTGGAAAAAATATGTTGTGCACTCGGGGATGCCGCTCCATGAATAAGCATTCACTGTCAACTAGAGCTGTAAATTCCATTACTCCAAAACTAAATTTTCTGGCTACAATAAAGAAGGACAGACATAAGGAATGTAAGACCATCTGAATACTGTAAAGAATCTCTGGTGCTGTGTAACAGAATAACAAAACAGTCACGTCTATATTTGTATAGTTGAAAGTTCTGTCTCCCTTCAGGTGATGCCGAAACACTACGATTTTATGCATCTTTGGATCCAGAAAGGATAATGAACAAGTACAATGACATTTCAGTGGACGTTTGGAAGCACCTGAAGCTCCTGTAACAAACCATAACCTGTATTTTGAAAAAGAGAGTGCAGAAGGAACAACATTAATTAGAAAGAGAGCTGCCAATTGTCACTCATTCAAGGGTTCACATTTGATGACCAAGAAGACTGAGAAAGACGGCATTGCAGTACATGTCATGTGATGCTCCTCAAGCTGCTGAGGAACTACTGTACTTCTGCTCTGTGGGCTAGGGCATTGTCATCTTGAAACACACTTTTCTCTGCTGGACACCATTGCTTTAACATGCATGATGATGATGATGATGATCATTCAGACCATTAGGTAATGAGTTGCTACAACCTTACCTTCCAGGGAGATGAGTACACCCAAATCAGAAAAATGAAGATGGTGGTGGTGGTGATGATGATGACACCGATGATGATGATGATGATGATGATGATGATGATGATTATTAGTAGTAGGAGTAGTAGTAGTATTTGTATTTGTAGTAGTAGTTGCAAACCCATCAGAATATGCATATGTATGACTACATATCTATAACAGGTGATCTTTCAATGAAATAAAGTCCTTTATTTATGTTCCTACAGCACACAGTTATGATTTAAACTTGCCATCTTAGTAAATACTCTTCTACTTGTGTTGCCCTCAACACCAGTTTGAGGGCAGTAAACACCCTACAAGCATTTGATAAATCAAACTGATAAGTTTATCGCCCAAGGCAGTCGAGATAATCCATTATTTATGTGTTACGTGCCCCATGCATACTTGATATATGTATTGAGGTCTTTGAAGGCTGGCATGCAAAAAGAAAGCTAGGATGGACCTGCATTAAGTATTTGTAATGGTAGAACAGAGTAGTGTCTGAGAGTGATTACTGTTACTGACAGCCCAGAAGGAGTAGTTATGTGTAACCATCCAGTAGATGTGTGGCTTACGCCACTCATCTCTTCACTCAAAACTTCTGTGTTACATCACAGGCGGATGAGAAACAGCTGTGCTGTAAAATAAATGGAAATTTATAATGTGGGAATAAATTTAATTGGCTGTTTTTTTTTCATGAGTGTTTTTTTTTTTTTTTGAGTAGTATTGAGTAGTCACAGTCTAAAAACTGTGTTTTGCTGGCTGAGAGATTAATTGTTAACCAGAAAACTATTGCGCATGAAATAAGTTACATGTCAGTGCATTTTAAGTGTTTGCTTTTATTCTGTATGAACCAGGGTGTCTGCAGAACAATGCATTGTTTAGATAAAAAGTGATCGATCTTTGCTGCTACGACTTCATGTATGTACTGTATATGTAAACATATTGTGCTTGACAATTAGCAAGTTAACTGCACCCACATAGCAATGGCTACAAAGATGCTATCACTATGTATGCATTTGTTTATATATTGTGAATTGACAGTTTGTAAGTTCTTTCTTGCCATTAAGCAGTACAACATAGGGTAATGGTTAGCTATCTGCAAGTGCTGATTTTTGATTGTGATTCACTCACGGAAATGTCATGGAAATACTTTTATGTTCCTGTTCCAACAAGCAGACCTACTTTTCTAGTGCTTACTGTATAACCAGCCTTGTCTATAATGCATCTAGTTAGCTTGCCAAACGAAGCTAGCATCAAACGTGTGACTGATATTATTTAGGTAATAAGTATAGTTATACACATATTACCATAGGTGCTGGGCTATAGGAATCAGCGATGTTCAAGAGTAAAGCCTGTACACTCAAACTCAATAATGCACCTTAATTAGACAGCGTTTTCATCAGGTCACATAAGCGGATGGATCTATCTGGTGGGAGGTACAATAGTGGAGATTCTCAGAAATACAAATATAAATTTACACAGCATACTACAAGAGAGCTAGTGTAGGAGGGGGGAGCTTTTCTGCCCTGACAACTGGTCATCAGTACACACTCGACAAGTAGCTTTGGGTTACTTATGCTGCAGTAATCTAAGGAACCCTGACAAGCTATAGCCCACCCTACTCCTGCAGGATTAGCCAAGTATGTCCCATTGCAGTGGGCTCTCAGTCCCATGTCTGCAAATGACATTGCCCAAATTCAAAATAGTAATGTGTAGACTATAGGGTTCTGGTACTGTATGTGGCTTCAGTAAACCTTCATAGCAGAAGGCATTATACCAGGGTGAGGTCAACTCATTTTGCTGGTCTGCTTTCCAAATTTAAATTCCATACTGAGGCCACTCATTACCAGCAGACATTTAGTTGTCTCTGGGGAGAGGTACTCTTAAGTAATGACCGTACATTGATCTGCAACTTTACTTAATGTCAGTCAGAGGTTAAATTGGAATTTGGGAGCTGAGAGAACCCTAAGATCCAGTGCATCATATGAAATGAGAGGTAAAAGAAGTGATGAGGTGGGTTGGGGTGGGGTGGGGTGGGGAGAGGGTCAGGCTTAGGTTTGGTGGGCAAGAAAATAAAAATAGCAAAATGGTACAATTGATCAGTCTTAGCTAAAAATAGTTGACAAATTTGTTGGTATGACCAGTTGTAAATTATGCGTAATAGGTTTATGGACTCAGCAATATAATCTTGACAATATACAATAATAAAATAAAATACAATAATATTTCAGATGTACTGAAGTTTTCCTGCAGAATAGTAGGAACCTAATGTAGAGTGCTTGCCTTTAAATACAGCACAGAGTGTAGTGTAATATGGTATCCCCTATGGAAAATGCAAAAAACACATTAAGTTCCCTTCACACTTGCATCCTGCTGCTATGACTGCAACACCATGTTTCCCCCAACATTCAACTGACATTGGTTGTGCATGAGATCGTGCAGTACGTGACTGCAGCGATTGCACATTTATCTGTGATAGTGCTCATTTCCAGGTGTCAGCACGCACAAATCACAGTCCTGACCCTGATGTGTAGCTTGGAGCCTACCCTTGTGCATGTGATTGCCACAACACTGGCAGGAAGTGCGTGAGATGCAACAACATCACTCCCTTAGCGACCGTGTCAATTTGACAGGAATGCTAGACCTTGTTATCCTGAAATGCTGAGCAGGAACTAGTGGCGAGTCATGTGACTGAAGGCAGGTGTGTGTTGTGTGTGTTTGTGTGTGTGTGTATGTGTGGGGGGGGGGGGGGCGGCTGGTGCTGAAAAGGAACTGAGTAAGACTAGAGCTTTGGGGAAAACAGGAATCCACCGATCAATGCATCCTGCTCTCCCATCAATTTTTAAAAAGCAGCAAGAGGCAGATGGATGTAGGAGCTTTCTGTTAGCATGATGATTAAGGCAGCCAGCTTCAGCACCTTAGCAGATTGCTGTTATTGTTTTACAAAAGACGCATAGCCTAAAAAGACAAAGACCAGTCAGGACAAAACAGATGTGCTACAAAAAAATCCACATCAGGATTATTCTAAGTAAAAATCTAATTTTGTTTATGAATTAACAGGTTTATTTGAAAGTATGGCATTGTGAACACAACACAGATGCACATTTATACAGACACTCCTGGATTTAGCCTCTGTCTCAGATGTAATCTCACATTTAAGGGCAGACATATATATATATATATATATATATACAGTGCCAGGACAAAGTATTTGCAGCCTTCCTGATGTCCTGTTATTGCATATCTGCCACACTGACTGGCTTCAGATCTTTAGACATGTAATATTATACAAAGGGACTGTGTAAACACAGAACACTTTTTTTACATTATTATTTCATTTATTCAATAAAAAAAGTTATCATGCACCCATATCACCCATTTCGTCTAAAGGTCTGAAACCATTCAGTGCGGCAAATATGCAATAATAGAGGAAATCAGGGAGGGTGCAAATACTTTTTTACATCACTGTATATAAATGTTATGTAATGCATCACTAGGTTCCTGCAATTGCAATGATTTAAAGCTTTTCAAAACAACCTTTATGACACTTAAGCTTGGCTGTGCCATTTTAAACATTCTGTGTTAGACAATTTCCTCTGATATTTTTTGACAATTTTATATTTTTTGTAGTGTAAACATTTTCCAGAGGCATAAAATTTCACTTTTGCTACATGGTTGACCAAAAATGGGTATATTCAAGTATTCAAAACTAAATCTAAAAAAAATATATATTCAAGTATATTTTTCAAAACTGTCAGTATTTCAGAGCAGCTTTTAGACCCTTGATACCTTTTCATGTTTGAAAATAAAGGGCAGATTTTGACTGCCTTGAATGGGTTCACTTGGGACGTTTTCCATTCCATCACCAAAGTTACAAGCTTACTGGATATGTAGCGTCTGGGAACTCTGTCAAAGGCAATGACACTTCTCTACTGCTGAGTCATTCAGAGATGAACAAAGCATTATCCATGAAACCGTCTCCATGGCAAAAGATACTGTAGGGACAAACATGTCATAGTGTTCTCTGACACTGAGACTATCATAGGAGGTAAATGTACACTCATCTGGAATCCTGAAATTCAGTTTATGTGCCATGAGGGAGTGACTTCAACTAGAAAATATGTAGATCTGTGTACCGAAACCAACAGCTATCCCAGGGATCCCTTGTTAACGTTTACTTCATCTACTTAGTGAGGCCATATAAATATCCTGGAACATGACCCCTCTATTATTTCCTGAAATAACTCTAGGATCTATCTGGACACTGACTCTAACAGCTATCTCAGAGCAGCAGCACATCCACATGCTTGTCAGTAACTAACCAAGCTAGGTACCTTGGATGCTCTGAAAAGGCAAAACAATTTATCATGACGCCATGTAACAGTTGCCAATAACCAATGATAGGCAGTTTTAAGGCTTGTCCTTTCATTTTACTGTTGTGTTGACAGCTGTATGGTCTCTTTATGGTGTCTGTGGCTTCAACAGTGTGTAAAATTGTACCGTACAGGTGGTAATCAAGGATTTAAGTCAATGTCATGGGACAACAGGTGCAACCAGGGTGGGGACTCACATGCAATAAAAAGCAATGACTGCATGGTAAGCAATGACCTCTAAAGTGTCTTCATTACGGCACAAATGGCACCGGCAGGTGTGCAGGTGCCCGACCGACGGGTGGAGTCTCTCTTGCGTGTCGAGCCAAGGAGAAACCTGACAACTGAAACAATCCTATAGGGCTGCAGCCGAGAGTTGGTATTGGTTGAGTCAGGATTTTATTCCAGGCCACGGAACATGCCATATATATGTCAATACACTTGGAACAGGTGCTCTAGCGGGGCATGTCACCGAACGGCCTCCACATCGGAAATATATTCGCAATTCTGCAGCGTCATTGCACCAATGCAATGTCATTGCACTCATGAGACTGTGGCATCAGCGCAAGGATTTGCCAATGTTGTGTTTTAGCCAGGTGGCTTGTGAGGCAAATGTTATCTTGGATGCAATCAACCGTTCCATTTGTTTGCCCTTGTCTGCTCATCAGATCTGGCCGGATTCCCTGTCTCTTTTCTTCATCAGTCTCTTCAACAGTCTCTTATGCTGACTGATTGTGCAGAAGGCACCACATGAATATAAATCTCCTTTGATTGATGTGGCACGCCACCAAAAGAATGACAATACTGTGCCAAAGGCATTGGACTCAAGATCGTTTTTTATGAGGTCTAATGGAGTCCCATGCTATTGCCAGCGCTGGAAAAAGTCATGTTTTAGGGGCAACACCCAGCAACATAATGCTGAATTAAAGGTCTCACTGGCAGGATGACCAATCACAGCAGTGCTTACAAGCCCACCATGTAGATGAAGGCAACAGTGCCACACCCAGCAGGTAAGAGTCAGGAAATAATATTTTCCAGATGACATTTGAGAATATATGAAAACTTACACTAATTCCTTTTTTCTCTCATCACTTTAATACTTGTTGTTGTGCAGAGGCCTACACATGAACAAGATCTCTCTGTTAAAAACGGTTCAATAGGTATTTTTCAAAATAAATAAATAATCTTTGCAATCTTGTTACAGGACATTTTTTAAGAGTAGACATTCTTGGTTCATAAAACCAATAATGCTTTCTGCATACAGAGTTAATGTGACTCCTTTGCAAATGTTGAGTTCAGCAGTTTTCCTCTTACACAGTCATGTTTCAGCTACTGCCATCCTCTGTGTGTGCATGATTCCAGGTGCAGCAGGGGCTGTAAAACAGTAATTACTACCTCATTACCAATCAACATCAATTAGCGTTAGTGCTAACAATCTTCATTCGAGACACATGCTAATTCAGGTTTTTTCATCAACATAAGCTCTACGTTGAGCTAAGACTGACAACACACTTGGCATTCAAGCATAACCCACCTATCAGAGGACAGAACATCTCACTGTCAACCTCTGTCCCCAACTGTGGCAGAAAAATGAAATCCTCCCAAACCCTTGATAACCAAATCAAACACGTATCCAATATGTTTTGTTTCCCCACCTTAAAAATTTTGCAAAACGATGTCCCATCTCAACACACTCAGAAGCAAAGAGGCTTGCCCATGCCTTTGTTGTCCAAAGGCTTACCAGGATTAGTGGCAATGGCCTTCAGGTCCAATAGATTCAGAACAGCACAGACTGAATCCCGATGAGCATGAATAAGCATGAACATATCACTCCTGTTTTAGCACTGGCTGCCTGTAATCTGCAGAATTGATTTTAAAATCCTGCTGTTGACCTTCAAATGTGTGCATAGTAATGATCATACATACTTGAAAGAGCATCTACATTCTCTACCTCTATCATGCAATCTCAAATTTCCATGCAATTACATGTACCTGGGACCAGCTGTGCTTTATGGGGGTTGTGCCTTCTTTTTGCAACAGGCCTCTGGAATGAGTTACCTCATCACTTTATGTTTCCACTGCACTGCACTGTAAAATAATAACAATAATAATAAGGATTAATAATAACAGGGCGGCACAGTGGGTATCACTGTCGCCTCACAGCAAGAAGGCCTGGGGTTCAAATCTAGCTTGGGCCTTTCTGTGTGGAGTTTACACGCTCTCCCCGTGTCCGCATAGGTTTCCTCTAGGTACTCAGGTTTCCTCCCACAGTCCACAGACATGCAGGTAGGCTAATTGGAGACCTACCAATGCATGCTGGGATAAGCTCCAGCACCTTCCGCGACCCTGCCCAGGAGAGCGGGTATAGATGATGGATGGATGGATGATGATTATTATTATTATTGTTATTATTATTATTATTATTATTATTATTATTATTAATAATAATAATAATAATAATAATAACAACTATTATAATACTAATAGTAATCCATAAGTTTGCATCAGTTTTGCATTAAAATAAATGTTATAGCTCTGACATTTGAGTCTCAATGTACATCACAATATTACCCTATAATATTGCCAACAGGCAATCTTACATTTTGCCATCTATCAGGCTTATATCAATTACAAACATATGCATACAGTTTATGCACCATTCTTTGCTCGAAATTGAGGACCATGAATCATGCTTAGATTGTATCTGTGTCACAGTGTGACAGGGCAGGGCCATAACTGCAGGCAGAACGCATTCTTGGAACCCCTTGTGAGGGTGAGCAGGCGAGAGAGAGACCACATAACCACCGTCTACTCAGAGGCCACAGTTTGGTGAATGACAGATGCCTGACATCCAATAGCAGGCTGAGTAAAGCTGCAAGCAGCTTCGCCGCCTCAAGCCTCAGCTGCAAAACTGGTGGCTATGAGGATCTGCGCCACTAAGATAATTTCTGCCTTCCCCATCTGCTGTGAGGGTCCCTTATTTGCCAGCAACAGAACACTCACTTGCTGTCATGGCGATAGACATGAGAGATCAACCGTGAGAGGTGAGCCAGCAATGTAAGAGGAGAGGAAAAACAAGAAACAAAGCAGTACATATCAGCAACTGGGGGAGGGGGGTTCTAATACAGTACACCCACCCTTTAGCAGAAAGTGACCAGTTACTCTGTGACTATAATGTGGAACATTCCAGGTCATATCTCAGCCCTCCCCCTTCCGCAATCACATGCCCCAAGCTCCTTTTAGAATGTGTTGTAGTCTTAAACAAAAATATGCATGCATTCACAAAGCTCATCCCTTTTTTCTGCACTGGTCAGAAGCTCTGCTTCATTTCAGGCATCAGATCACAGCAGGTATTTCCTGAGCGCTGAGCGCAGGATTGGCCAATAGTAGATGCCAAAGATTAGACATATATTACAAAGATTAGTGGATCTCCTGTAAACTCGTGTCAGTGAATAAGAAGACTGATTTAAACTTTTCAGGGTCACCTTTTATTCATACTTTAGTCAACAAGCCAGACCTCCCTTTCAGAGAAATAAGACTTAGTGAACCGTGCCAGTATCTGTATATATCCATGACAGGTGGTTCACTAGGCAGCCGGGCCTACAAGGTTAAGCATCTCCCTCAGGAGAGTGACAAACTGCAACTTTGAGTGCTATTGTCATACCAGGCTGACAAACTTTTAAATCATATACCAAAAAGAACACTTTTCTGTTTTTTCTCTGTTGCTGTCTGAAGCTACAGTTCACCCATTTCTGAAAATGTGGTATTCAAAGCAAATTCTTTTTGAATGGTCACCATTCTGAAATTGTTTAACAGAGAAGCACAGTTTGTAAAGTAATAGCTTCCCATGGAGTAGCTATATTCATCTTAGAATGAGTAAATTGCAGTCCTCTCTGAAGTGAGTAGTAGCATTAAAATATTAAAATGACTCCAGGTCTGGTGGTATTTAAGAAATAATTATTGCTTGACATCAGTCAAAAGACATAATTCATACATTTTACTGCAGTGCTTTACTACTTAATTTGATGTGGCTGTCAATTCCAGTGCACTATGGGTAGAGGGACAAGATGGCAGATGCTAGGTTTGTTTTTTCCCTGAAGTATTTTGGTAACTGGTTGTTGAAGCAATATTCGCTTCAGTCCAAAATTTGAATTAAATGAGAGTTATCTGCAAAGTGTATGGACTAGCAGGGCTGGCACACAGAGGGAATGCAATAAGCCATCTAATTTATTTTAAGATCTGTGAGTCTGTATAGTATGACACTGTTAGATATGAACTGCATTGTGAAAAATGGGTTTTGCAAAAGCAGAATAAGGCTGTACAAGAGGGCTCTCATTTTAGCTTTGATTATATTCACATCTATGGAGGTAAAACAGCCTCAGTGCTGATATCTGTAGTAGTTCAGATACACAAAAACAATACAAATCAAATGTCTGAAACTTCAGGAAAATCTGATCAGTATGGCATGCGCATATGGGCTTTAACCCTTTGAAGATTAGGTTTTTGGAATGTATTTTCAAAATTGTCAGGGCTCTCAAAATCCATTGCTCTCAATTACCAGTAGTGATTGTTACATCGGCATTAGAATGTTCAGCTCAGAACATTCTAATCACATATTTGTGATCTCACACCTTTAAGGGTTAAAACATGAATCAGTTCCCAGGGCCACTCGTTCACGTGGGCTCGACACCTCAGCTAAGCGCAAACTGCGGAGCACGGGGCAGCACTTCCACAGTCAGCCACTCTGAACACAACAAGCCTGTTGAGACGAGGCTTCCCAGCACTGCTGCTCTGCTGATCCAATACATCCGCCGCAAGATGCAGTGGAGAGGGAGGAGAGCCGCTCAAGTCGATCCTCAGGGGGGGTCACGCGATCGGAGCTGCAGGCAAGAATCGCATCTGGCAGGTGGCGCGGGGCTTCCTGTTCAAGTCACCGCCACTCCAATAAATCAAAGTGACAGGTAGGGACCCATGGTCAAGCCCAGCCTACTGGAAACAATCCCTCATAATGTAGTTCCGTACCGCGCATTCCCATTTGAATGCAGAGAAATCAGCTGCCCCAAGAGGGTTGCCAGGGCCTCATTCAGGGGTAAAAGGCATTTTTAAAGCTTGGATGAGGATGTTAAAGATCTAGAGCAAGGGCTCTGGTGCTGATAATGGTGCTTTTAGAGGTCACATTTTGAGGTCACAGGCATCCAATCTGCTGCAGAATTATCCATGAACCTCACAGCAGTATGATGATTCATTTCCTCAATCCTAAATCACATGGGTATTCAATTCAATCTAATCACAATCATTTCATTGTAAACTTCTTGAAAATAAAACATTTGATAGACGCACCTTACAACAAGTAAAACCTGATCTTGACTTAGAAGAAACTTACGTGCTTTTTACACACCCTCAGCTGCTAACCCTTATGGGATACGCTGTGGGGAGGTTCATAATGTTTAGGTGCTGTTCTAGTGCACGGATGGGCCCGACAGTTTGGTTTTCCGGCAATGCCAACTGTGACTGGCAGCCCCACAGGCCGACACACAATTGGACAGTTGGCCAGGAATACAGCATCTTATCACCCACCAGAGACCCCCACTGGCTGAACAGACACCCGCAAGCCTGCCTGTTGAGCTGTGTCTTCACCCTAATCTTTTCTGTGTGACACAGATTTTTGAACTATGGTGTGATGAAAAGTGGCAGCACCATCATATGCTAAAGAGAGCACGTGCTGGTCTGGGCTCCCCCAAATATACAGTGGAGGTTTTAGCAATGAGCACTGAAACAAATTAGAAATTTGGCATTCCAAACTTGGGAGAAAAGGCATTTTAAAAAATGAGAGCAACATATATTCACTTGAGATGTGGACTTACTGTAGCTCTGAAATGGATGGTCCATGCTGAGGTACACAGAACACAATTAAACTCAGACCCACAGATGGTAAATGTAAATTTGCCTGGAGTTTCCACTCCATTTCTTTTTCTATTCCATTGCAAAAAATCTACTATTCAGTGCTAGAAATTATAAAATAGTGGGGAGGACATATCATATCCTAAAATGGGTCACCTGACACAATGTAATGCAATGCAAAATAGCAACACTCCATCACCATACCATCTCATACCAAAGATTCAGATATTTCTCACAGTAACAAACAAAGCATTAAATAAATAGTTGCTAAATAAAAACAAATGAAAATAGTTTAACATAAAAATCAACATAAAACATAATAAAATAAAATAAAACATAATAAAACACTTTATAGAGCACCTTATTAGAGCATTGTATTTGAAAATATCAGGCCATTTTAACACTAAGAAAATCTTCACAATTCTACACAACATATCAGGCTAATTTCATTTTCTTAAATGAGGTGTGAAACAGCTTCAATGAATGTAATTGGGCAGCTTGCTGTAATTTATCTGCTTCCTGACGTACAATAAAAAATCTGGCCAAGTTTTTTTTTTTTTTTGAAGCGCTATCATAATTGTTTTATTGACCCCATTAAGTTGTTAAATGAGTCAGAAATAATAACACAGTTATGTGCAGTATGTGTTATCTTTATAGGCATAACTATCATATACAGATTATTCATGTTATTTATGAATGAAGCAGGAAAGAAATTTAACCACAGCTCTATTTTTCAGTGCAAAGCAATTTACCTTCACCTGTCACTTGATTTGATATGTGCAACTCTGCAGATCTGCAATTAAAAAGCATTTATGTGGACTTCTTCTCATAGGAATATTAGACAAATAGGGACTGCATCCCATTGGTACATGTATGTTTGGACTAGAAATTTCCCTCCCCAAACACAAATACAGTAAATAAATAAAAATGAATTAATTAATTAACTGATGGGTTAATTAACCATAGGTTTAGCTAATTTACTCAATGTGGAAGCCTTTGCAGATCATCTTTTGCACACAGCATCTATATTCATGTTTAAGTCACCTCTGAACTGCAGAGGTTCAAACAGGTTTAGGGGCTGAGTAATAGCACAAGAGGGGAAACACAATGGCTGTTGGCTAATTCGTGCATTTCTTTGTGGCCCACAAAAGTCTTTTGTGTGCAAAAGTCTTAGGCACCTGTAAAAAGAAATGCTAAGATGCTTTCAAAAATAATTAAATGTAAGGTTATAAATATCGAAAAAATAATATAAAGAGCAGTGAATAGTTAGAAACAAAATAAAATCAACGTTTGGTGTGACCACCCTTCGCCTTTAAAACTACATCAATTCTATTAGGTACACTGTTTGGAAGTTTTATAATAAAATCGGCTGGTAGGTTGTTCCAAGCATTTTGGAGAACTTGCCACAATTCTTCTGCAGATTTTGGCTGTTTTGCTTGCTTCTGGCTCTCCAGGTAATCCCAGAGACCCTTGATCAAGTTCTTATAATGAAAAGTAGTCTATTACTTAAAATATTACTTTATTTAACAAAATACAAAAATGTATCTGTAAAATTTCATTTTTTGGAAAATTCATGTTTGGAAATCTCAAATTTGCTCTTTTCCACTGACACACTAATGCAGAAAACAAAACAAAAAAACATCTAAGACCAAATATATACTATATTATATTTAAAAATCTAGGGTGCCTAATACTTTTGCACAGTACTGTACATTATTTGCTTATGTTAAAAATGAAATATGAGTAAGTAAGTAACGAGGAATTGAGTACAGATGTGTCAGGTTTGCCACTAGTGCGTAGAGGGTAGGAGGATTTCTTTTGTTCCCTCCATTACCCTGGAGCAAGTACCAGCACGGGCGTGACTGAAGGTCAGGCCAGGGAGAGAGAGATGTGCTTACAGACACTGACATATGCAGGAACATCGCATAGCACACAGTGAGTAATGCAGGAATAAAACTGTCAGCCCTGCCCTGCTCAGGCTAAGAATACATCGCTTATGTGTTTTAAATTTACAGCTGCGCTGCCTTAAAAACCCAAGATGTGCCATACAAAAATGGCTCATGTACATTGCACATTCTTTGATGAAAGCCTGTGAGCACAGATCTTTTCCAAAAAAGGCTCATTTCAGTGTTACATGAATGCAATGCAGGGTTGTCACAATACCAGTGAGTTTTTTGTTAAAATTATGATATTTGTTCAGTAGCTCTAGTCAGTACTCTAAAGCATTAATACACTGCAGGATCCTGAATGATTCACTTCCTGTGAACCCCCAAACCACCCAAAGTGAAGCCATCAGTTCTATGAATGAATCAAAAGTCATATTAGAGGCTGGAAGTATTTCTAACTGAGCTCCGTTACTTTCAGTGTTTCCAGGTTCACTCAGTTAAACCCAATTGTGACTTTAAAGCACACAACACAGATATGCAAGCACTTCACAATCACGGTACATGGAGTGTTCTCCCTTCTCCAGCCAGGGTAACCAAGGTCCCGTCTGTGCGTAAGTACACCATGCTTGAGCGACATTTTCAACAGATCTGATGGAAAGCAATGATGGAGCTGACAGGCTCAATGATAACATGTTCCTACAATGATGTGAGAAACCATTATGGTGGTGGGCGTGATGAATGGTAGCTGTCATTCAAATGTCGTGTCCTTGTGAGCACCAAAGGCCACAGAGAGAGGATGATGAGGGCAGGGGAAAGATAGCTTGCACTGACCATAGTTATTTCTGTTGGATGAGTGGTAAACACCATTCCAGAGAGCAGGGACTTGCCGAAAGGCAGAAAGGTAACACCACACCACAGCCTGGACGCTCTCGAACGGCAGTCGTAACAAACGCTGAATCACGGACAGAAAAAAAAAACATCAGGGGGAGATGATTCGTGTTACCGGTGCTGTAATTTGCACAATCAATTTTACAAAATGCATCTAATCGACAGGCTGCACTGTGAGTGTTTACGACTCCAAAAAGTTATGTGGTCCCTCAAAGCTCACCAAAGGGAATTGCATCAATAAATGAGCAGCTTCCTTGCAATCCATTAACTGCCATTTGTCGCTTTTACTACAGATAATACATAATTCCGCTCATCTGTCCCTGCATCTATTCTGAGATTACTAATGTTCTACAATCTTGGTTGTAATCGAGTTTTTGATTTTCTTCTTGTTCAGAATACACCTAAGCAATGATAAAATGTGGAAGTCCTAAGTTATCCCAAACAGCACTGGTTGAGGACCTGTGAACCCAACCCATAATCCTGCACCCACCATCCATCTACCCCCACTGACACTGCCAGCCCATTTATAAATAAGACTGCGAACTGTGTATCTTTCACAGGTTGACAGCTCAGAGAGATATACGATACAATCATCCCATAAAATATTTGTCTCCAGGATGAATGGCAAATCTCTTCCTAAAAAATAGCAGACACAAATATAGTGCAGTCACTAAGTATTCTGACAGAAACACAATTTTGGTTGTTTTGGCTCTGTTCTTCAGCACACTGGATTTGAAATGAAATTATGAATATGAGGTTAAAGTGCAGCTTTGATCTGAGCGCATTTGCATCTATATTGGGTGAGCCTAGTAGGAATTACAGCCCTTTTTATACAGTTATTTTTATATTTTATTTTACTTCATTTATTTTCATTGTATTTCTGTCCATCTGGTTGATCTCAGATGGATGTAGATACAGACACACTGTACACAGGCCAACAGACAGACAAGGAGACAGGAACTGTAAACAGCCAGACAGGCAAACAGACAGGATGATAAACTGACAGATGGTTAGACAAAACACTCAGACACTGCAGGTATCTCAAGTTACAGGTCCTTGTCACAATGGAACAGTGCGACAGTAACAGCTGCGATATCGAGTGGTGCATAAAACCGTGTAGCCCAAGCCGCAGGCGTGAAGGTGAACACAGAGCAGCTGAAGGGCAGTTGATCAGATCACACACTACTGTAGGACTTTGTGAGTCGCTTTCTTTCATACTAAAGGTGGAACATCAGGATCATCCTCAAAGTCTTCAGAGTTACACCCGACTTTGTTCAGTGGGGGGCGCTGTAGCTTCAATGGGCCTTGAGATACAATCTTCTCCCTCGGTATGATGTTAGCCAGATCCACACATGAGTGTTTGCTGGGGTCCACTTCTAGTCTCTCAGGTCCTGTCATTTTCCTGTAGGGAGAACAATCACACTCATGAACACACAATGCACATCAACCCCTAATGTAGCACCCCTTTTTTAACACAAGCCTGAAAATGACATACCCAAAATAAAATGGTTACTATCCTTAAAACCTTTTGACTGCAGGCATAATCCTGGTTTCTTCTGAAAGGTAGCCCTTGAGAGTTTGTTTACCAAACTACTATAAATATTACTGAAACAAAGTAATAGAATGTGTTTGAGCAAAGCTTGACAGCTTAGAAACACAATGAAGCCACAGCAACAATGCTGGACAAAGTTTGAATAACCACATTCTCTTCAGATGGTAAGATGAAAAAATAGGGCCGGGTCAGGTTCAGGTCCTGATTTCCTCATTTTGATAGTACTTACATTTCTTATCAAGAAAAGTGATTTGTTCCAGTTTATTGCTTGTCTTGTTGCATCAGAGCTTGATATTGATAAGACATAATTGCTATTTCAGGTTTGTTATGGGTTTCATTGACTGGGACAGTCCTGATGGCTCAAAGCATCCCAAGTGCATCAATGAAAAGTAATTTAAGTGGATGATGTGTATCCTGTTGCCCTAACTAAAAAAATAGGACAATATCTATAAACAATCTATTGACAAGTTTAGTGGTACAATTCATAATAAAAAAGCAAAAAATTATGCACTAAAAAAGAAATACTCACAGTTTATATCCAGATACGATGAAAATACACCAGCTAAAGAACTAACGGGTGCTAAAGGGGCTATCGTGACATCGTAATTTGCCTGAGGCTTTTACGAGGTGCCATAAGCATACATGTGGCGACTGATGGACAAGTAGATCAGTCATGATGAAACTGCCAGTTCACTACGGCCTTGACGCACAGGTATTAAAGACAAAGAAAGCAGCAATTTGATTGGCCATAACAAAACCAAACCCCTGCCACACCCCTGTGTAATTTATTCCGTTTCAACCAACCTCTTTCACTTCTGCACCACAGGCATGCTACAGTCATGCAATTACATAGAATAAGTTGGACACTTCTTAATTTGCAACTGCCTGAGTCAAGATAAGTCATCATGTTTGACAATTGAGCCTTGACTGCAAATATTGAGCCCTAAGTATAATTTTCTAATGCATGAGTTTGCCATTTTGATAATCAATTTCTTATATGTCTCATCAGTGAAAGTCAGTGGCAAATAAATTTGGCAGTACACTGTAAAAAATATGCAGTATACATATTTTCAAATGTCATCAGCTGCCTACTGATGAATTACAGGCCATTACAGGAATTGCTTTCATCCCATTAACCTACATTGATCCTCTTTCTCCATATATCACAGCATCATCTTTGGGATGTTTCATATGATGAGGTAATTCACATTTTTCAAGAGACCAATTAATGTCACTTACATCATACCATCTGAGCAGCTGTGTTAAATGTGGGTCGGCACATTGTGGATGAACCAGAGGAAGGTGGCTAATGCCTATGCTTAACTGCAGAGCACAGCTCCACTTTGTCTTTCCAGTGCCGGCGTCTCAGCCGAGAATGGCGTCACACAAAACAAAGTGAACGGGCGAGCCATTCTCACTGTCAGGTCTCACATGAGATGGCACTTGCGCTATGCCCTTCCTCAAAGAGTTTGTACGTTAGCATAGCATGAAAGTCTCACTAAAGCAGAGCGATGTATTCAGCCTTAGGATTATGAAGTAAAAATAATGAACTAATATTTCCCAAATGTTGATGCATAAAGCCACCCTCAGGACATTGTACGTTTTCTCCTTGAAGCCTGAACTGTGTCCAATCAGAACTCTCAGCATCACCAGTTTGAGTGAAGGAAAAACAGATGGGAGAGTCATGTGACTAACATTAATGGGAGCGCTGCAGCAAATCACCACTTGTATATGATGCATATGTCTGATGGCTGTTTCCGCCCCACAGATAGCTAAGACGCTGTAACTTACACAAAATAAACACTGAGCTGCTATAACTTCACCAGAGTTTACTGCATTCTTAAACATAATTTTAATCCTGTTGTGACATTTTCTTCCCATACCGAATGTCCAATCATATTTTTAGGCCCTTAATGTTACTCCATCAATTTGAGAGCTTCGCAGTGTCCAAGCACCCGATTCCAAGAAAGCACGTGCAGTGAGTCCCACGGGACTCCCAGCCACCTACAGCACTGGAGCAATCTAATTAGTTTGTGGAGTATCTGCAACAACGATTAGTGCTTTTAGCTGAATGTGACACCCAGGGGGCCTTTTATTGGATCTTTATATAAATATTGACAACCAGAGCTTTCAAGCAATTTTTCTAGTGACTCAAACAGAACTATATTTATTTCCGCACGTCTCCAAGTCCCACATGACTTTAACTTTCTGATGTTTTTGGCTGTTTCTGGCATCTGTGTTGCTCACTCTTACGTTCCAGGCCTGTGATGCCTACAACATGACTTGTCCAAGGTACAGGCAGCAGTAACTATCCTCGTCAGTGATTTTTATATTGATATTGTTTGATTTACAAAACATTGCAATCATTCAGATGATTTTGGAAAATTCCAGAACTAAGCACCTTGGCAGGTGCTAAATTTCTGCGGACATGGTCCATGTGAATGGTGTGTGAACTATACAGAATGAATACCTGTATCACACGTACCTATACCTCCTCAAAAAAAAATTTGGCTTGTGTTTTTTATCCCCTGTCATCTTTGTTGCTTGTAGAATTGAACCAGTATCAGCTGTAGGCACACACTAAAGCGGAGAAACAAGACTGTTATGATGACCGGTCAAATTACTGGATTCAAATGTTGTTTCACCCATTTGTGCATTCAAATCCCTTTTCTGAAGTGGCTTAGAGCCTCATTATTTACCAATTTGCCCTTTGTCTCAACACACAGGGAGCCTTCCAAAGAGGCAGAAGAATGCAGTCTCATCATATTGTTCACATATAAACAAAATATGAGCTTGTAACTCCATACATTAATGGAGTAACTTCAACACATCAAGGGGCTACTTGTTTAATAGGCTAGTTTCTAATGGGTCTGTTGAAAACAATCCCAAATATGGCCTCACTTACACACAGAAAATTTTATTTACCGCTGTTTTCTAAATATTAAATTCTTTTCAAATCATTTTAGCTTAAAGAGATGACCTCCCACACAACGAATGAGCAAAACTCACCTCTTGATTTAATGAGTAATTTCATAGTTAATTTCACGGTTCCAGTGCTAATATTTTTGTCCACCTGAGGGCATGTGCTTAACGGAAGCGCCAGTCAATATCAAATATAAGCGGGTGTGCAAAGAAGGGTCTGAAAACATGCAAGACTTCAACTTTAATTAACAATCTTAAACAAAATTTAGTAGGTGCCTAAATCTTAGTCGGAGCTCCTTTGTGAGTTTTTGCACCAAATATGAGCAATATGGGTTTGGATATTTAGTTCAGGTTAAAACACAGATGGTTTACCCTTTGTATATGGGCATCTGGAGAAAGCTGTGCAAAACCAAGGATTGATGAGTGAAGGTGTGCAGCTTGAGGTATGGTGTGTCTGCAGAAAGGGCAGCACTTCCTGCAGCAAATGAGCTTTGAATAATAAGGTTTTATGCTCATGTTAGCGCCCGGTTGACTGAGACTTTATGGCATCAGAGGGCAGGTATTTCTAGGTAAGCGGCAACGTTTGGCTCGGGTTAACTGTATCCTTCCATTCACCCCTTCATCTAGCACCTGACATTTTAAAGCTCATTCCGTTTGAAATAAATCAAAGGAGAAATTTAATTAAGTATCAGCCCCATTGCCTGAATCATTGCTGAGATAACAATGCGAAAACATGCGACGGCCTTAACCTTTTCAAAGCTGGCTGGCGTTAGAAGCCGTGCTCCTGGCCTTTTCGTCAGAAGGTTGTCATTTGCCAGCAGGAAGCCGCCAGCATGATGCAGGGAAATGAAAGGCCTAATTTACTGGTGGGTAAAGTAATTATGTTTAATCTCACAGAGGAGCTCCAATAACAGTTATACAACAGCTCCCTGAGTAAATACCACCAGGGGCCACAGAGAGCCAAACACAAGCCTAAAACACGGCCCTGATCATATCTGCTTGCTTTACAAAACTAATTTTCAAAGGAAATTGGGACTGAAGAGTACCCTCTTGGTTCCAGTTATGTCAGTTCGGAATGATACACGTCTGTGTCCTAATGGGACCCCGTGACTTCTGTGTCATAATGTTACCAAGCCACTTAGTTGCCTGAATCCAGTGCCTATTCAATTACCTGAAACAAATACTCTTTTTATTTCTTTCTGTAATGGCTGTTATTCTCTGTGTGCTCCCTGCAACATTTAATCCTCTAAACAACATCACACAGAGCTGGCCTAATGTAACACTAATCACAAAGTATTAAATCGTATTTTTAAAAAGAGCAATACACATGCTTTGTGGTTTGACTATTTTATCACCGATAGTTTTAAAATACGGTTTTTGCATACTGCCACAATATTTAGCTAGAAAAATCTAAATAAGATATGTAATGAAAAAAAGTTATCTCCCTTTATACTACATAAACAGCCCTAACTATCTATATGAGCCTTCATTCTTTACTTTAAACGCAGTTAAGTTCTAACATTAACTAAATGGAAGGATTCAGCAAAGCAGAAAGACTAAACAATGGCCTTAAGAAACGTCATGAGAGAAATTACCAGACTTTATGCAAAATGAGAGCAGAGTAAAAAGAGTGATTAGCTTTCTGGGGATTATTGAAATGTTGTTTCTCCAGACCTTTTTTTCTTCCAAAATGGCCTCAAATGAATAATAATGAAGAATGATAATACATTCTGAAGTTCATTATCAGGTCTCAACAAGATTTATGACACCTGTAAGAGTGGCCTAAGTTTAGCCACACTCATCTTGGTAAAGGATGGGTAAACCTGAACATCAGCAGCTTCCTCTGGGAGATGGATGAAGCCATTAGTTTGAAAAATCTAATAATGCAAACCTTGTTAACAATAAAAAAGTGGATCTCCAAAATGAGAAATTTTCAAAAACATGCACAACGTAAGATAGGTAAAGGGGTGTTTGTGAACCCGTATACCCTATTGCACAGAAATGCACAAATAATGTGTGTTCATATACACATGCCTTCATTCCAAAGCTGACCAATGACAATCGGAAGATGAGATTAGCGCCAAAAGTAGGCATGAAACGCAGAATAAAACACACATTTTAACGCATTTAGCGACACACTAATGGGTGCATTAGTTAAATAATGACAAAACAGATCCACCATCCCCCCACACAGTTAACAGGTTATGGGCTCTTTCTTTTTGTTGGTTGGACAGATACAGATATGGTGCTCTTTCTGCACACCCCTAATGGGTACCACTATTTACTCTCTCACTATCACTTGTAAATGCAATGATCTGCACATGTCATAAGGACCCCCCATAAGAGATATCTGACGTTTTGGGTGAGTTTTGTGTTGAACAAAACAAAGCAACAAAAAATGATTAGCTCAGATCAGCCCTAAATTCCTTTCTAGATTATTCCTGGTAGAAGGGGGTGATGTGGGAGGCATGTGACTAATGGTGAAAGTACACAGTAAGGATTACTCATAGACAAAAACACTAATTTTCCCTCAATTTATTCTACATGTCCAATATATAAAAATGCTCTAAATTACATTTTATTTACATCTTCAGAGGCCCTCTCAAAGCATAGAGCACCCACCGTCCTGTCAGATTGTGCTTATTTCTGTTACACGGTAGCCGTAAGTGCTGACTTCGTAATTTGCAAGAAGGAGCCAGTGGGTCAAAGGTGTTATTTAATCAGCCCCAAATTATGTAATAACTCAGTTTATTGTCACACGTTCGCACTCTGTACAGTATCAGCATTATGTCTGTTAGCATTTTTATCTAATGTTTAATTTAAGCGTACAAATTACCGCACGACCTTCGCTTCGTGGGGAGTATTAATGGGGGATGGCTGAAGGACGAGGAGCATTGCGCGGCCCATAAAAATGCTAATGTAATGGTCTGTCAGAGCGGCGTGCTTCCGGGGCAGTGTGGGGGAGCCGAACAGACCTTCTGCGGAAGTCTGTCCACAGAACTCAGAAACCAGGGAGGACATTGAGCCAAAATGGCTGGAGGCAAGGAGACTGACACACCAGGAACTACAGTGAGCAATGTGGAAGAATCACAACACACGGAATAGAAGCTGAAAGACATGGAGAGACGTGTGGTGCAGTCTGCAGGGCAGCTGCTGCTCAAGCCATATGTGAGCCCTTGTGCATGGTTTGGGGTTCAATCCTGTGCCATGACACCTTCTGAGCTGTAATCCTTTCTCTGTCTGTTACCCTCTCTGCCTTTCCCACTCTGTAAATACAGCAGAAGATACAAAAGGAGGGTCGACTGTCTACTCTCACTTTTAAAGAAGACGCAAGTAATTTTATTACCATTGTGAGAAAAAACTGTATAAAGTGCAAACACGTATTGCTACTTTAAACCATTTATGTGCTGTATATTTCAAAAATCATTATAGAAATGTATGTATTTTGTCAGCATTTACGAAAGTGGAAATTATTGTCAAATTTGTGGCCACGTACAAACAAATTAGTCCTGTAATTTCAGAGTGCAACATGTTGCAAGTCATTTTTTGCATCAGCAGAAATGCTTCTTGAATTAAACATTGCCCTCTTGCCCTTTTTAGTTGTCCATTTTCATCAGCCATTTCCTCTTCACTGCTAATTGTGGCTTGGTATTCTCGCAAGGCACACCTTTTTGTGGTACGGACACAGATGGGATTTCAACAAAAACATTTATTCAAATCAAAGGCCATGTAAAATCCCTTTATGCCAGGAAATGAGAATGTAGAATCTTTACATTCATCACATAATCCATACACTGATATTACAAAGAGGAGTACAATTTATGCCCCGTGCAAATCAAAACAGTAGATAGGTTGTGAATGATGGGTTTCCATTAAGAAAATACAAAAAAATAACAGTTTCCATAAGAATGAGTTGAGTGGGCTGAGCGGATCGTTCTCGTCTTAAATTCAAGATTTGCATGATGAATCTCGGGGATCACAATAGCTGTCAGCAGATGTTCTAAAACTCGGTAGTTCATACTGAAAGAAATATCCGCTGAAAATGCTCATCTTGTTAGTTGGTGGCTTTTGGATCTGAACAAGCCTTTAGGTCTGTTACATCTTTGTGTAGTTTTGTGGTGTTAAAACACACATAATTACCTCTTTCCTTTCCTTTCATGAGTTAATCTGGATTGCGTTTGCTTATGGTGCAGTCATTTATGTCTTTCAAACTTTGATTGAACATATGGTACTTCTGTAATCAAAGGGTCGTGACACTTCATACACCAAGAATAGTTTTCAGCCAAAGAGGGAATTAACTAAATAAAATAAATGAATGAATACATGGGCATATATTGGAACTCACTGTACAGTTGTCTGGGTCACAGAGACTGTCAATCTCATTAGAATGACCCATAAAGAATGATACCTGCAGAACCACATAGGGCACTTATTTCTCGCTGCCCTGGTCAAGGTTATCTGTTCAGTCAAAGCGCATGCACTCGTTAAAAAGCCCATTTTCATCACCGGCGCTCATATGAATCTTCACTGGTGCTCTCGGGAAGCAGCAGAACCCATTGAGCAGAACAACCGCCGCAGAACCATTTGTGTTTGAGTATGATGTGGCCTTAACCTGCAGATGCACAGGTTGAAGAGATTGAATTGACGAAGGGTCACCTTGGAATTATATAAAGCAATCAGAGGAAGCAGGAAGGAGGAAGATCGGACGAGGCCACGGAGTTTACGACTAATAAGACTAACGTCCTGTAAACATCAAAATCTATGAACCAAAGCTGAAAGTTAACGAAAAGCAATACATGTATGTATGCGTGCAGGAGTGAAAAGCACAGTTACAGTTTGTAATGTTGAAGGTGTAGCAAATATAAAACCCTGCACTAGCCAATCAGTTCCCCACACTGTAAATGAACAGTTGTGTTAAGTTTTCTTTTCTTCTCGCTAGCTATTCTCATTTGCTTTTCTCTTGTTTGATTGTCCATTATGCCCTTAGCAGGAGAGAAAATTCAATTTCAAGCGTTTCTGCTAAAGAGTTCATTATAAAGGTTCTCCATTTATGTTTTTAATTTATGCTGAATTTAATTGCTGTTTGCCAATTTAAATGGTACACACTTGTCAATGTATGTGATTGTGCTTTGCAATCAACAAAGTCCTAGTTACAAGTACATGTAGCAGTTCTTAAAGTGAGGGATGTCATTTTAGTACACTAGCCAAACTGCCCGAACTGAAAGGCATGTTAAGCATTTCCAACATTCATTTTGATGGAAGCTTGAAATCTCAGTGTAGGAATTCAAATAGAGATGACTGGATTGAGTGAGCAAGTCAGACGCTTTGCTACGGCTAACTGAAATAGGCTAAGGGGAACATTAAATATAGAACCTCCAAATTCCTTGCAAACATTTTCCAGCAATGCCCTCCAAGCACAATGGAAATATTTGGAAACCATTCACAGTAAGCGGGAGACAGCAGATGAAGAAAAAATTGAGTCACTTTATTACCTTGTCTTTTCCGCAGGCACTTCACTGCTCTGCGAAGGTTGCAAAAGATGAGGAGCTGTCTTTTTTGGTTTGACTTCTCCTTGGATCTGAGAAAGACAAAGAAGATGCTCATATAATTGCAAGAAAAAAGTTTTTATTTTATTGAAACAGAAAGCACAATGTACCAAACATATTGCATGTTAATATGAGAAATACTAGGACTGGAAAACACCACATACAGTATTCAAAAATATTCAATGGTGTGTAATTGCTGTCTCCCATGAAAATACTGTGGGTTAGTTTGTTTTGAATCTGAACACAATTGTATTAATCACAGTATATCCAGATTATGAAGCAATATTAGTATTTGCCAATGCTTGTCATATTCAAATAAACTGAATGTTATTATCTATACTTTATATAATTTTCCAGAAAGAATTATCCTATCTTCAGTTAACCGTAACACCATAAACAGTGCTTACTGTCATGTCATTCCGGTATGTCCTGTAGACTAAGTAACCACCAGTACTAAAAGGGTAGGGAGCTCCTCCTAAGCTCCCAGCTTTCATAGGTAGCTTTCATAGACAACAAATCTATAAAATCCTGTTTGTCTTAGCAGACACTCTTATCCAGGGTGGCTTAGATAGCTCATATTTAGCAGATCAGCAGTTCATGCAGCTGAACTTTTACTGTGGCAGTTCAGGAGAAGGCCGTGCTCCAGCTCTAAAAACAAAACAAATTCGCAGCTATGCGGTACCTTCCACAAGATACAACACAGTGAAGCCCATGCAAAGGGGAAAATATTTTATAACTCAGATTCAAGTCAATTAAGCAGCTGTTCACGCCCTCCTTCTGGCTTATTATGAGAACAAAAAAAACCCCCAGAAAAATGGACTCGCAGTTTTAAGGGACACTAATTGCTTTTATCTACCACACATTTTATTCATGAGCATCTGCTAGGATCGCAAGGAAGGAAGATAATGAACAGCAGATAATTTATTTAATTTCATCCATGCACCACTGTATGCTAAGTCAAATCAGCGGATTCCACAAACCACGGTGCCGATTGTACGATTGAGCCTGTGCACAGTGAGTGTCATGGCCGTTTTGTCTGTGTTCCTTGTTCCCAGATGCGGCATTGTTGTTCTGTCCCTGTTAATGTATATTGTCTGTCTCGATCTATCATGTTCCACCTGTTCTTATCCCTCCTTCTGGTTGATTTTTGAGTCACGTGTTACCCGTTATTAAGTTCTCTCCTGACTGGTGCTTCTGTGTTGTTCGACTATGTTTTGTTCAGACCGATATACCTGCCTGTGTTTGTTGACCTGTCCTGTGCTCTGTTGACCTGCTGTCCTACTGCTGTGTTGCCGCAGTTGTGAGTCCTCTGTTTCTGTTATTAGATATTTTTGAGTTTTTGCCTTGTGCTTTCGTCTGTTTGTTGCCTAGTAAAGCTGTAATTTCCTTCGAGTTCTGTTTTTTTTCACTCTCGCTGGTCTAGCACCGTACCTACGTGAGGCTGATGCCGTGAGGCTCACGCCTTCAGTCACCCCTTAATTTATTTTTAAATAATCGCTACCATTCATAGCCACTCATTTGAGTTACAATGAGAAATTAAGTTTTCCTTACTGGAATGCTTGGAAAACACAAGAGAGTAGATTGAAAAATAACAATTACAGGACAATGAGAGAATGGCAACTACACGGATAGTGCAGTAAGTTGGGGGTGGGAAGGACCAGAAGATTCCAGATTTTAAGCGTGGGTGGAGGAAGGGGGCGGAGGAGCACACTGTAGTTGTATCTTTGGGAAAGTAACTTCCCATTCCATTGGATGTTATGCCCTATATTTCGTGCTCTTTCTTCAAAAAATGGACGTGGATGGAGATTTTTGGGCTTGGGTCCAGAATTTTGAGGCAGAATGTTTTAGGTGTCAGTTTGGGTTATTTCCCAAGAGAAGAGAGCTGCAGAGTGCGTAGGCTGTCGGTGCTTTCACTAGCTTTAATGCGCGTTCTGTTGAACGCTAAAAATCTTAGTCTGGTTCACTGGCATTTCCTATTATTAGGCTGAGGAGGCAAAGCTTGCACGATTCTATATGTAATTCATTATTTAAAAGGTCAGAAGCTTGCCTTTGATCTGTGATATAGGACCCATTTGCTTTTTACTTTTTCTACTACTGCCTGGATATCAGCCTGAATCCTTTTATTTTGATTGGACAAAAGTAAATGTTTGTCCAATTTTTGTCCAATCAAGTGAATCTCATTCTTCCCATGGAGGCTGAAAATAGTGTTTGATTTCTTGCATCAGTCTCTTTGCTTGTCAGTCACTCTAGTGACTATCTAGTCCTCAATCTCGCTTAGGTCAGCCTACCGACGGATTACATTCCAAGTAGCCTCTGGCTTGGAAAAAACAATATCGCAAACTCACCCATGTAGTCAATTACTGCAATCTTTTCTGGAAATGATTGAATTCATAATGGGTACACAGTCACACACATTATGAAACAGGGTTTCATCAGTTCTCTTATTTGTTTCAGTTGTGTGCTTCCAGAAGAGCAAGATTATATTGTGTATTACTGATGGGAAATTAGCAAATGACAGTTATTCAAGCTTTGCAGCTGTGTTCGGAAGCAGTGGGAAACTACATCTCAATTGCCTTCCTTGAATGGAGAAGAAAGTCTTTACTTACGGGAATTCAACCTTTTTCATTCAACGGATGGCTAAAAAAAAAGAAATGTCTGCTGCTGGCTAAGAGCAGTCAGCAAGTAGAAGGGCGAACGTACAACCTTTCAAATGTAGAGTCCAATTAATTGAGTAATATTGTGTTTTTTTGACTGACATAAATGTTTATTAAAAACTAGAATAAATGTTATCCAGGATACACGCTTAAACAAGATCAATATCATAGACATGTAGCTGACAGCTGTCTTCCAACTGTCTTTTTCTTTCAGCTGCTCTCTGACAGTCTTCTTTAAAAAGTCAGGTGTTAGTGGCACAAGATTGCACTTTGCAGTTAAGACGACAATCTATGCTGTATTTCAACAACAAAAAACTGCATTCTCACTGGAGTAAGTCTTTAACACGAGTTTTCTAACAGCCATTGAGCAATTTGATTCAATGATGGAAGTGGCTGAAACACAATAGCAGTCGTAGGAACTGAAGTTAAGTTAATCAGTATGTAAGCTGCATGGTGAAAGTATTTCCACAATAAAGGAGCATATATATATCTAAGCACGTGATTACATTTGTCTGACAAAAAAAGAACATGCAGGACAAGGCCAAAAATCCAGGTCAACGATTTGGCCCATTGTTAAACTTAAATTAAATATTGATTTTATTGAAAGTGGACTGAGCCAAATTTATGTACATTATCCCACAAAATGTCACATTTTGGTTTTAGACTATTTAATTTCCATTGAAATTGAAGCTATTTGTCACAATTCACCTTGAAAAGCCAGGACCACCAGTGTCAAAGGGCACCTGAATAACTGCTCTAGAATACAAAGCATAATAAGACCTACTTACTGTGAGTAATGTCATTGAACTCAAGGGAATAATATTACGCTAAAACACTGTAAATGTAGCCTTTAAAGCTGCTGCCCATAAATGCTCCAGCGCTGATTGATTGAGTTCATGTCCTGGCCAATGACAGGTTTAATATATTTCTATATGTTGCTGATACAGTAATATATTGTACGATATGAGAGGGGGTTTATGCTATAGTAGAGTTACCTCAGAATTGCCTTTTGGAAAGAAATGCCACACACAACACCAAGGAAATAGGTTGCTCTGTTATATCTAGGATCAGTTTACATGAAAACAAATAAAAATTGAAACACTTCTAGTAATCCAGTAATTTGTCCTCTGCATACAGCCAATGGCAATTGAAAAATGTATCAATTCATATATGAGAAACAGTATCAACTGAAAATGGAGAAGACACTGGATGCAAATGGTAAATAAATGGGAAACGGAAAATTGGTCAATAATAACTACAAAGAGGTTGGAAATAAACTTCTCAACTCTTCAACGTCCAAGTTCAAGTTCTAGCAGCTTGTGCTTTGGAATATGCACCAGTGCTCTTTGCATATGGCATGACTCTACATACCTTTGGCATGGTGACAAGAAGATGTCCAGTAGTTTGAGACCTCTTCGCTGTGGAGCTGTCAGGCCTCACTTCTGCAGGAAGCACCAACTGAAAGGTCTGCAAGATAAGTTATTCACAACTTTTCTAACAGATGCCAAAGCAGCTCACTTTTTAAAAAATCAATTAACCCTTGAATTGGGGGGGATTATGTATAAAAAGTGCTGTAAGTTCTACACAGTGAAACCAAAATGTATTAAAATATCCTTTAATAAAAGCTGATAATGTGAACTTTAACCACATATGAATTGTTTGATTACACATCTAAAATTGTGGAGTACAGAGCCAAATCAAGAAAGAAATACATTTTTGTCGCAAAACTTACAGTGGAGCCCACTGTATTTGCAATTTCCTATAGGCACATATCAAGGCTGTAATGTAAATAATTTGTGTTTAGACAGACTTGTGCTCTCCTCTACAGTAAATGTTGCGGGTCGCTGCTTCTTTTCACTTGTGCTGTCATTGCATAAATTCACACAGGCAGACTGAAGGCATCCGAACAGCCAGACCAAACCATAATAATAAATTATTCATTTCTGAAATTCAGACTTGATGTTCAGCTTTAATCATTTTCAGGGAACGTCAGGGAAAATGCATCACTTCCCATTTCTTTACCTTTAAAAAAAACTTAAATTAACCAAAGAACTCCTTCAAAAACTTTTTGAAGCTGTCATTCAGCCATTAGTATATAACCTTAAATGTAAGCGGCTTATAAAATGGGGCCCTTGACACAAACACTTTTCTCTGCCACATTGCAACAGCCACAATCCTGAGAAGTTTGATGACTGTCAAAGTGGAAGAGGTGCTCAAATGCTGGAACAAATTTGATTTACAAATCATGAATGACTTTCTTGATTAATTCTGCCTGCTTGAAATGAGCTGATATTAATATGGGTTTTTAAAGTGCTCCATCTTCTTGAAGGTGATACATCAAGGTGTAAATTCTGCCGTCTAATCTGAGAAGTGGTCACATAAAACATGATGCGCCATAAAATATTGTGGCAGCCAAGGCACGAGGATGACATTCCCAGCTCTGTGTATCTTTGCCAGACCAGCCGGACCGCAAACTATAAATTAATTTAGCTAAATTGCAGGGTGATTGTTACATGGATGTGTTCCTAACCGGGTTCTCTGTCGGAAAAAAACAAATACAGGTCTGGATTTACTGCCCACAAAATAGCTGGTTAATGAAGCTTTAAGGTCACGTCAAGCTGTTTGTCAAAATCACTGGCCATAACAAGGGGACTAGAAGTAAATATGCCCAGCTTGTGAATTAAGATAACGGCTAAATATTCTGTAAAAATTGTCTCAGCAAATGAAAAATTGATAAACGTTTCCCTAATGGCTGTTGGTAGCTAGGCTAGAGGCCTACGCCAAGACAAAATACTTGTGGGCACAACAGGCTCCCACAATCTCAAGGCAAAAACTCACTCTTAAATTGTCATTAAAGCTGCAGTAAGTGCTTTTTAAAAATATATGGGGGAAGGGACATACCTAATTGGTGGAAATCACAAAAAGACAAATGCATGAAAAAAGGACTGACACTTTAAAGCAGGAAATTTTTTTCTTAACAGTTTGGTGAGTTCAGTGATCACTAACTAGCCTAACCGAGTTTGTCATGAACAAGGGTAGCGCCTATGTTTTCTTCAGAGCAGACAAAATTAAGGACAAATGTTAAATGAATACAGCCTAATGAGTACAAATGCATTTTATTTTTGATCCTGTGATGTAAAAACTGATCTAAAGAATGCAATCACTAACCTGAGATTGGTCTTTCAACTGGAACAGTTGGACACAGAATTTCAGCTAGCCTGGCGAGGCAGGCTGATTTTAACAAGCAAGTAAGTTAAGTTTGAACTCCACTTTCCAGACAGACTAGAATGCTCGCACCATAGTTCATAACTGTCTGCTGTAGCTAGCACCATAATTCAAAGCAGTTTGCTGCAGCAAATGTGAGATACACACAACAGAAAAATCGAAAGCACTACATCTATTCACACATCTGCTTTTATGAAGGGGTAAAAAATGGTGTGTTACCTGACATGAACAGCAATACACAACAATCAAACAGAAATGTAATGGGTCTAATTTATAAACATACGGAATCACAAAACTAAGAAATTCTGACTTTTACCGCTTTGTAGGTATAGCACGGCCCAGGGAGGAAAATGTATATGGTGACTGGATTCATAATTATCGTTCTCTATTTTCCTTTCATACTGTTAAATGTTTTACTCATAAACGACACATTGAATAGACAGACATATTAATTTAGCAACTGTTATCCCGTGTTGACTGAAAGATTTGGTCCCCTTCTACTATTTAAGAGATCATACGAGTCATCTATCTTGTTCTTTCGTGAATAAACTACAAACCACATCACCACATGAATCAATTCCTTAAACTGGAGAAACATCACTGCTTATATGTCCATACCCTTAATTTAGGAATGCTAGAATTTTTTATTTGCAGTTAACAGAAAAATGATTGCAGTTTGATTTCAGAAAAATGAAAGCCAAAAGAGTAGAAACGTGGGAAATAAAAACCACCTTAAATACATAATTAAGAAACAAGCACGGTGATTACATTTAAGTAATGTATTTGTAGGACAAAAATAGTAGGAAGTCCCCACTTGTCACCAACACTAAATACTGCCAAACTAAAAGAAAAAGCTGTATAGCACCTAGTTAATTTACAGCTCGTAGAAATATGGCCAAGGATGTAATAACTCAAAATGCAATTCCAAATCTGGGCTCTGTGCCGGAGGGCTCCTTGGCAACACTCCCGTCGTTTCTCACTAGAAGGTGTAGGTCTAACTGTTGCTGTCGTCGTGTGCAGTGTGCTGGACACTTTTCCAGGGGTGCGAATATCGCTGTGTTTCCACTTGCCACAGCAGACCACGCCTGTGTCTTTCAGCGCGTCACCGATGCAGACATACGATGCGTGCAAAGAGAACACGGCAGGCAACAAGCAGAGGGCAGTCTGCCAAACCACGCAACTCATTAACACCTGACCTGGCATACTTTGCAGTGCACTAGCAACTCATAATGGAATTAATTAATTAATTTTTGGAATTCTTAGTCCAATGAGGGATTACTCATGGAAATATAAGTTCAGCAGTAGTTTGTTGTGAATAGATACATAACAAACACCTGAACCATAGCCTTTATATATTTGTTTATACATTAGAAGATACACTTACCACTTTTCATTTTGGCATGTAGAACATGCAGTACAGTAAAACTGTACCTTAAATATATTTTGCAGTACATGGATTAATTTGCATATAAAAGTAAACATTGCAATGCTCAAGAGCAGGGCCGACTTTAGGCATACATGACAAGGCATACACAGTCGCCTAGGGCACGCATTGCATCCATCCATTATAGATGGTGTCCCTTTCCTCTGTCCACAATCGCAATGCTCCCCCACTCCAGTCCTCTATCTCTACCCAACACCACAACCATGCCTACTCTACATGGGCAATGAACAAACAGCCTACGGCTACTGCACATTTTTTTGTCATGGTTAGTACTGCCTGATAAACAGATACCTTTTTCACTGATTCATGCCCTCTTTTATATGGTTTATAATTACCTTATCTATTCCATTTGCAAAGCACCTACACCTCCACTATATTGATCATACATAATGGATATATTAAAGAACAAAAAAATATTTTCATACATACTAAAACAGATATACGTTATAAGTATGATTATATGTATACATTGACATACAGTAGCAGGGACAACCATCTGCAACTTACAATTACAAGACAGTCAACATTTCAGAGGAGTTTGTCAGAACTACCTTTCCTTTCACTGTCACTCTAACGTACGTTGGTTGCACATCAACTTCCAGAAGGGAGGTGTCCATATGCCTGCAAATGAAATGAACAGAATGATTACTCCCAGTTTTTCTGTTCCGATTACTATTTCATTTTCCAAATAGCAAGAAATCAATAGCTAACCTGTAAACAGCCAAATCCAGAATGATCGTGTTGTTCTCCTCATCTTCAGACAAGTAGAACTCCAGCCTAAGGAAATCAACAAATGGAGTCCACATTTAATGTAAACAATAAAAATGTACTCCACAGATCAAAAACCACTTAAAGGTTACTCAAACATAACAGGCAAAACAAATATCTATCTGTTTCCACAAATTAGGATTAGAGGAAGTTTAGCAATAAGGGCTGGAAGTGGCTTTTATTGGTATGTACAACTATGTCTTTTTACGTCTGAGGAACAAACGACCAGTCAGAATGCAACAAAATGGGAAAAGGTGAACTATGACCTTTTGGGTTTAAAAGGATCTAACGTTTGGCTGCAATTCAGTTTTGCCTTTCTTGCAGTACGGCTGAGAAGGACACCTTTAGCCCGCTGGGTGTCAATTATAGAGCAGGTTCTCCAAAAATTGAGCATGACCTCTTCAGACTACAGCCTATTACTGCTCCTTATTAGAACATTAGAGGATTCTGCTTGAAGCACAGTCAATTTTCCCATTAAGTAAGAATGTGAGGAAACAAGAAGCATTCAAATACATACAGTATGGGTAAAACAACGTACAACCTTTGACTGCAATTTTGCATGTAAATGCCTCCGGCAGTGGAGTCCGGCTAACAAACTATAAGAATCAAGACAGATGCCCCTATATTTATTCACAATATTAAGGCTGTTGAATCAGAGGAATTCCAGAACATTTATCCACACCATCAAAAAATTCCCCCATTTGTTTTTATTACTGTGAATCTAACACAAGGCTGCATCCAGACGTGCGATAATCCCTAATTGAAAAATGAGGCATGAAGTTTAGTTGCAATAAATTCAAAGGCACTTTAAAAAAGTGGCAGGCACTAATTAACCATGGGCACTCAAGGTGCAAGGTGTTATTATCGCAGATTACTTTGACCCAACAGACAAGAGGTAATTGCTACTCTTTACATACATACTTCAGACTGGTTTGATAAATTTTATTTTGAGTGCGCTTGCTTGCTTTCTTTCGTTCCCTCCCTTCGCTCTGACACATACTTGGGTTCATTGACATTCAGGACCTTTCCCTCTGCTGTGATCAGCGTCCTTGGAGCCTTGGCCTTCTTGTCTTTTTCCCTGAAAAGGAATCACAGAATGGACAACGTGAGCTTTCAGAGCTGGGGAGACAACAAATCACGGCTTGGAATTATGGGCCTTCGGTGTGGACGGTGAACCCCGTCAGCATAACGCCAACTGTGTTTACAGAGTGATATTTCAACACTGTGTGCTGTGTGTCACAGTAAAAAGAAACTACATCCTATGCAAAGAAGCTAAGATGTAGGCTTGCTGCTTTTTCGCTGTAAAAAAAGCCATCTGTCTCTGCCAGCAGCTGTACCATACTGTTACTTGCTCCCATCTGACATCTGAAACTCTACAAGACAATATAAGTTATGATTTACATTAAATGGCTTGAAACAAAATAGAGGGACATATTGCAGAACATGAATTTGGCACCTTATTTTGGTAGGTCTTGTTAATGTGGATTTCAGAAGAGTACATGCTATTCTTACATATAATTTATCATGAGATTTTTACCATACATGGTAGTTGTGTGGTAAAAACTATCTTTATATATATCCAAGGCACTCACACATTATTTTTACTTTTTACGTTTTTTAATTTGACATTTTGCCTTATTTAAAATGTACAGCTGCTTTCCACAGGGTCTATCTTGTGTCCAATAAAACCCATGATATACAGGGTGCTGATTCTAGTGAGGATCTCAAACGACAGGATGAATGTTGTAATGAATCCAATTAACTTAAACTGTTCTTGTATTGTACAGAGTAAGAGGTTCACTCTGAGTTCTTCTTTGTCTTCTTTTTCATTATGAGAACAAGGAAATAGTGGAATAATTGGTAAATATTTCAACAGACCGGTGATCACACAACCTGCAGTACCATTTCTTCCCAATTGTGGTTCTGGCTTATTACTGCATGACCTTGCAAGAAACCATTCATCAGTTCTATTTCCTGCAAAATAATGAAGATAAACTCAGGCGAAACAAAGCAGGTAGTGGACACTGCAATATTTTGGAGATCCTCAGGGTAGGTATAAATTAAATAATGGTGTTTAAAAGCTTTTCCTTATCTTATTGCCATTTAAAGTTTTTTTCTGAAAACAGGTTTTATTCTCCTTTTCTGCCTTAAGCACTTTTATTTTATTTCTCAGACAAATATAAAAAATATTTATTTTTGAAAGATATCAGGGAACAGTCATGCTTAATTGGTCTCAAATCATAGAACCACTTTGTTTCAAAACAAAGTGGTTCATGTCGTGATCCAATCAACAATGAGACTGACCTTGCACATTCACATATTTATACACATAGCCAGATGCAGAAAGAGTGAGAAAGAGTTTCACCAATGGTAGACAAATGACCAGCTCCTATATTCACCATGGTATCTAATGCCAAAAAGAAGGAAAAAAAGCTGGATAGTGCTTGCTCTAAAACTGTCTTTGTACTGGACACATTTCCAGCAATGGAGTTTTTGTCAATATATTGTAATGACCTAACAACTAGCTCAACCAAAGAAAAATAAAAACCAACCTGAGTTCATTTCATGCGCATCCAGCGAGCACAGATCGAGCTCAATAACTTATATATCAAAGGAAGAAGGACGTAAACCTCCTGAACTCTTTCCCCTATTGAAATTGACAAAGGCGGCAATATGGAAAAATTTTGGTTACCAGCAAAAACCAGATGGGTACAAGAGGAAGATCATCCAGACTGTAAAATGTGCAGATGAGAAGTGGCAGCAAGAGGAAGCAATACGTACAACATGATTGCACATTTATGGGATCATCATCCAATGCGCTTTCCCATATTTAAGGTAATCTGGGCTTGAAATCAGCTTTGGTACAAACTAGCTAGCCTGCTAGCGAGCCAGTTAAGCTAACTTACTGTTAGCTAGCTAGCTTTCCTTCCTCACCTTGTCTTGGCTAGCACAATATATAACTTTATGTGTGTGATTGCATGTGCGCACACTCAAATCATCGTATGTCAATGCTGATGTTATTAGGATTTTACAAAAACACATTAAGAATCCACAAAGGGTCATTTGGTAAAAAAATAAAATAATGACCGTGGTAGTGATGTTGCCCCTCGACAAATTAGTCTGAGATTTTACAATAACACAATTTAGAGCTGCGCAATACCTTCATACCATGAAACCATGAAAATCTAATACTGCCCAACCAGACTGAATGCAGGCTACTGTGTTTTAGAACAAGAGTGCTCATGTTTCACTCTCTTTTAATTTTCTTACTTTTTCCTTGAGGACAGGAAATGTACATCTTCATCGTAGATGCTAGCTTATAAATATACAGCGTCTGAATGATCAAAGAAAACCAGCAATATGTGAAAAGCCACGCTCCTTTAAGAACCATACTGGGAGACAACCATCAAAGGTATTACCACAGTAAATCACTACTACGGAAGACCCTCCGGGTGACAGCTTAACCGCCAGCGCTTCTTCATTCATCAGCCTGTGTGATTTTACAATTATGGAATTTGCTTCTTCATTAACACAGTAGATCCTCTGGTCCACGTAGGTCATCCTTCATGAAGGGGGATGGCGCCAACCCATAAATAGATTCTCCTTGAGGTTTTGTCAGGTTTAATACATTTTGAGTCATCTTCTCCCACGCTTTTCTTTCCTCGTGATCCATGGTTGCCCGACGAAAGCTCCATGAGGTAAAAGTGAGGGGACGTTGACTGCAAAAAAATCCTGCACGACTTTCAGCTCACTCATCAGTCAAAACCAACAAGTTAGCCAGAACATTGATCTTGACAGCACATGAAGAACAGAACGTATGATTTAAGTGTACAACTTGTACCAACAGTTATCCATTGTGGTCCTAGGGTTGCATACACTGTTCCTCCCAGAAGATAGTCAGCATTCTTTGTTTGTGCGGCCGACAGGCCGAACTGAATAACAAACTTTGTAAGTGAAGTGTACATCTGAGAGGTTTTCTACTTTCATTCAGCCCAAAAGCTCAATTCTCATATCTCACTAGCAGTATTGGTAGTGCAACTGTCTTCAGTAAGAGCTGACTTTTTATCCCCAGTGAACAGAAATTCAGTCAAGTCTGATGATGTGATCTGGAACGCACAGGGATGGGGAGGACAGAGATGCTCTTCTCCAGTTAAACACCATCTATGGTAACTTAAAGCCTAAGTGGAACCTGGCAGATCTCTGCCATATCAATATGCATTAAAATCTACATCTGCAGCCGCCATGCTTCAGAGACCAACATGGCGCCTCTGTGTCCGGGAGAACATTCTCTGTCAGCATAAGTCCCTAAATTGTAAAAACACAAAACACATGCGCGTGATCGAATTACTTCCGAGAGAATTAAGTTGCTGTCTTAATCCATGAGTTTAAAGTAGCGGTAAAGGGCACTGTGGGTCACTGCATGGAAACAAACACCATAAAACTGTGTCTATAACATTTTCTCTTCTTGCTCAGATTTATACAAGGTCCTCTGTTAAAACAAATGTATAATAATAATATTTATATGCATCTGAGAAACCCACTAATGTTTTGGCCTTTACAAAACTATATGTACAAACCAGGCAGGAGCCTTGAAATGGTAGTCAATATTACTTAAAAAGAATTTATCATGTCAGTGCTGTCATGTTTCAAAGAAATACGCAAGAAAGGTGAATTCAGAGACTACTTAGACAGTAAGTGCTAATACTATTTTAAGGGTAAACAAATAATACTGAAAATGATCACCAACTGAAAGTAATTTATTTTAATATATACAGCAAGACATTGATTGATTTTTAATGTAAATTTTGAAATAATGGTTCTCCATTGATAATGTCGGTTTCAGATATTGAGCCCATGCAGCAGGTATAATTAAATATATTACGGTTATATATTAATAACTTTAGTTTCATGTGTTCACTAGCAGTTTCCGAGTGGGTATTGACTCTATCCTATCTATTAGTGATTTATTTTTCCTTAGTGCCACTCAAAAGAAGCTCAAACAGTGAAAAAAAGAAAATAATTCCTTACACTTACGTACACAGTAATACTTCAGTTGTGTGCAGTTTATGCTTATGATGTATGATATTTCGACAGTCCACCAGCTCAAATGATAAAAGTGATAAATAGCAGGTAATCTATGTTCATTACACAATAGATTTTCATTTTCTGTAGCATCATTATGATTACTATTGATTTTGTATATTTTTTGGACCAGTTTTTATTGCTTATTCTATTTTATTCTAATTCTGGAAGGCCCAATCATATTTCTATGCCTGTCCCATTGCTGTAACTTTCCACTCTCCTCCAAAGAGCACACTGACAGCTTTAGATTATTTCACTGATAAGTCCATCAGGTGAACAGTGCAGTCACTGCATCAAAGGACTAAACTCTCCACAGTTGGAGAAAACAGACAGGCACAGTAGGCACTGAATAAACCAGAGAAGTCACACCTGCGTGATGAGAAACAGCGTAGAAGATGAGCAAAGTTGGCTTGGGGGACGAGCTCAGCCCACATCCCGGTCATTCTAATTTCAGTTATTGTTTGCACAGCGCTTGCTGTCATCTATCTAAGCTCTGTGGTGAATAACCAGCAAGAGTCGAATGAGACAAGTAAGCTTAATGAACGGTGCATGACAGTAGCCCAGAGGACGACCTGAAGCCTGAGCAGTTTGAAATGAATTTGCAGCACAGCAAGATTAGTGGGCAATAAATAACAATAAACAACTATTTTCCTGTTGAGGCAAAGGTAATAACAGCCTCAAACCACAGGGGTTGAGGAGAAGAGGTAAAGTGGGGGAGCTGGATGAGAGCAGGGGAGCAAAGAGGCTATGCAATGAGTATGCTAGTTTGATGGGGTTTCCAGCAGTCATGCTTGATAAACATGCTCATAAGCAGAAACAGATGGTTACTGATTAGGAGCCCCTTGTGAACTTTTCGTACATCAGCTTAATAAACAAAAGAAGAGAAAAGAAAAAATCTATAACAATCAAAACAATCTAATAACAATCCAAAATGCCTGGAGTACTCAGGGCAGGAGGCATCATCATCATCCCTCAAAATGAAATTGTCAGAGGGAAATTTTAAAAACAAAATGAAAACTCAAAAATAAAAGCTGTTTCCTTGAATGGCTGCTAAGAGGCACCAACGGAATGCAAATATTAATACCATCATGGCGCACTTTTTAAAAATCGGGATGTTGTTTACAACAAAGAACATGAGAGAATCTTGGTCTAAAGTCTGTGTTACAATGCTATCTGGTGGCCAAATAATTGTAGTGCACCCTTATATATTCCCTTGAATGTACAATGATAGTGCAAGAACATCTCCTTAAGGATTTCATATGGATACTATGGACCTACTAAATGAAAAGTCAAGTATTTTAAGCTTTGCTCTTGAAATGGCAAACTTATTCACCAACTGAGTGCAATGGCAGGCCAACTGCTTCTGGAGCCCAGGGAGATTCGGAGAGAGGCTGGGCATTTAATGCATCAGCTGGTGGAGGAGACTGTGGAGGTTCTAGATTTCCTGCAGGTGCTACCTGGGCTTGAAGGAGGAGTACTGGAGCTGGCTGGCACATAGCTGACTCAGCAGGAGATGTCTGAGGCACTTTGTGGACTTAGAATCTGAGACAAACGGACTGTTTGCCAAATCCTATAAAACCTTCTGGTTACAGGTCAGACCAGACTTGTTGGAGATTTGTAAGGAGAGCAGGACTGCTATAGGAGTGCCCCTAGGCTGGCATGAAGTTTTTATGTGGAAGAAATGGAATTTACAGTATAATACGTAAAAGGCTGGTACCCTCTGAGCCTTTTATGTTCAGCCTCCAAAGTTACATTAAAAGTGCTGGCAAATCATTTCAGCAAGGTAATGAGTTCCATGGTGCACAGCGTGAAAATATACTGTGTTCTAGATCTGCCAATTTTTTGATAATAGCTTTTTTGACTTAATAACTTACACCAGCTGCTTTGGTTTTAGTCTGGGCTTTATGTTTTTAGATCAGTAAAAGCTATTCGATAGAGTGGATCATAAATATGCTTTTAGGCATTTTGGTTTGGTCCTACATTCGTTGGTCACATTCAGTTCTTCAGCAATAAACTTTATAGTGTATTAAAAGATGAATGGATGCCTTTTTCCTGAACTGAAAGGCATATAACAGCAGTGTCCACTTCCTGAGGCACTCTGTTGACTCTCAGCTGACCATCTGTTACGGGCTACAGCTTTTCTAACTGGAAGTGTGTTTTACTACAGTTCACACATAGATATCAAGTCTCATGCACTGAGGACCAATCTCACACTCACAAGCCTAGTTCCTAAAATGCACTTTAATTAATGGGACATGTTGATTGATATGTTGATAACAGGAGATGGAAGTTAGGTCAATACAGAGAACTGGCATTCTGTTGTAACAGATATAAAAAGCCCTGGGAGGAATAAGAATGGGCTGTAATAAGGTTCCTTTGAAAATGATTTGGATGCAGAACAATTTTGTTTTGACTTACATGCCAAGCCTACCATCAGGGACACTACAGATACTCCAGGGAAACTGGAGTATACCATAATTATTATTGCACTTTCATCCAAGGCCATTGTCACTGCAACACAAGAAGTGTGAAAATGTTTTTCTTTTTTTGCCTCCACCAAGGAGGTTATGTAAGTTTAGGAGGCTATCTGTCAGTTAGTCCATCTGTATGTGACAGACATATATGGAAAAGTAATGATCGGATTACCATGAAATTTGCTGGGCACATTCATGTTCCCAAGGGAAATAAAACTATTGATTTTGGTGACCCCATGACCTTTGCTGTAGTGCCAACATCAGGCCAAACATATCTCAAACAATAATGACTGGATAGCCAATACATTTGCTGAGCACATTCATGCAAGGGAAGAGTGTTGTGCTTTGGATTGCCAATACATTTGCTGTGCACATTCATAAAAGGGGAGATTGTGCATTCTGAGTGCATTCTTTTTAGTTTTAGTTCGTTTTATATCTGAACATCTAAACCATAATTCTCTCTAAATTATCTTATTTCATTTACAGTTTTCATTTTTTTATTATTTTAAATTATTTTTAATAATAAAGGTTAATATCTTCAAAATGGCAAGAAACTGAATTTTTCATTTCCACTTAAAAACTGTTTGTAAATCAAAGTGTGGAACCCACACATATGCTTACATTTTTTCTGCTGTCCTCGAAAAGTAAATAAATCAACTGAGTGATTTATATGCAGATCAACATGACATGGAAACAATGTTTTATACTCAATGAAGGGTAGAGTTCAAGTTATTAGAGGGTAGAGTTCAAGTTATTAGAAATAGCTCAACCAAAACATCAGAGGATACGTGTTTGCTGATTGATATGTAAAAGCCACAGATTTGCCATTATTTTTGTATAATCTAATTAAACAAATGGGGAGAAATTAAAATCTGTTTGAGGCTATAACCGGTGACAGGCTAATCACATTTCTTCATTGGTTTTATGGCACAAGGCACAAGCTCGTCTGTCTAGAAATTGAATTGTTGGCTAAATGCGATCGCAGAGTAAAATATGAGGAAAAGTGATTTCTAAAATTATATGAAGTAATATCCATCTACAGAATTATGCACCAAGCACACAGCACACACACACAAATTCACTACAGGGCCTAGTCGAGGAGTACGAAGTAGTGGTTTAGGTGCTTGACTCATGACCAATAGGCTGTGGGTCCATTTCATCTCTGTATCATGTGCTCTTCCAAATGCTTTATCAAGCAACAATCCAGTAATGCTACTTGAAACACAATCAACCAAAATCCAGAGAGGAGACTTCTCCTGGGTTCTTTGAGGAAGCACAGCTGTTCTTGCTATTTGCAGTACACAACCAAAGCTTCCATGCTTCTATGTGGAATACCAAAGCCTCCCTCTCTCACTCTATATATGTTTCTGAGTTACACCCCAGTTTGCAGAGTGCAGAAGATACCATGTCTCTGACTGCCTTAAAATAAAAGGGGGATTTAAATGTTGCGATAAAACCAGGACACATGAAAAACAAGGCTCGTATGGAGCTCTGATATAACTTATTTTCAATGTATATAATACCGGAAAAGAGTGTCAGAGGCATATTGAAGAAATAATGTGCTCAGGGATAACTCGTATTGCACCAACACTTCCACTGCCTTTCTCCATTTCTTCATAATGGCCCAGTCATCTGGGCAGTATCCATCTTTGCCTGCAAGTGCTATTGCACATCTAACAGAGCTGTTGACGCTTGGGGGCAATATGGGTGCGTGAGCGGGGCCAAGGATACCTCTCTCTGTCTTTTGCCCTTCGTTTCTCCTCCATGTGCCGGTGCGCTTCCAGCCGGGACTCTGGAGTGAAGGCGCACGGCTTTTCCCAGAACTCCTTGTCCAGATCGTCTGTGCACGTGCCCCGGGTCTTCTCCTCTTCTTCCGGATTCCCCCCATTTTCCTTGTTTTCTTCAGGTACCTTTGGACTTCAGTAAACAGAATACAGAGGACTGAAACTTCCCAAAACATTTCTTAATTACTTCTTAATTCCTGCTTACTTATCGAATTACTTTTCAACATCAAAAGAGTTCAGATACTTTAGCACTATGAAGTAAGCTGAAGTTGTATTTGTAGCTGTCAAGGGAGAATATTATAGACACCTACTGTTGCACTACTTTTATAAGCAATAAGGTTACATACGATTGCATAAACATGCTCTTTTTTCTCCTACAATTTAAATTCACTCATGAATTATTTGCTTAATTATTTCAGTCTAAATTTGTTTTATTAAATCCATAGAAGCCTCAAGTTGTATTTCTGAGGTGGTACATACACAGTGTTATTGATATCAGTGTACCAACGGCCATCAAATCCTGGCTTCCTAGAAGATTCTTCCTTCTTCCTCTGCTCCTTGTTCTTCTTTGTATCCTGGGCCTCCTGCTTCTCTCGTGCTCTCTTCTCCAGGTATTCCTGCTCCTGCTCCCAGACACGCCTCCTCACAGCCTCTAGGCCCTGCCCTGCCCGGATCCTTTCTGAACGCATGATCTCCTTTCCATCTAGAAACTGTCAGCAGCAGACAAAACCTGCACTTGAATTGACAGCCTTTTCACTCAACAGAAATATAGAGCTAATAGAAATATAGATATAAGTTTGATGATCTTATGAATGTGTACCTTTAGCTGAGGCAAGTATGCCACCACATACTGCCTGTAGCCCTCAAACTCAGTGCAAGGGTTCCCAACCAGAAAGAGCTCCCTCAGATGCAGGTTGCTTTTCAGAGACTGCACACTGCTCAGCTGCCCCACAAAGTTCACAGTCAGGTCCAGTTTCTGTAAGCTTTCACAGCCTGGAAGTGTGGAAAAAGAGCGTGCTCTGGGCTAACAATAGCAAAAGCCACTTCACTCTAAAAAGACTAAATGGTTTAAACACTCACGAAATAACCATTCATTAATAAAATATTTCGCCTGCAGAAAGAGTAAATCGTTACCTTCCAGATTTTCAATTAGTTCAATGTTGTTTAAGGCTAAGTTTAAGTACTCCAATTTCTTCAGTTTGTTGACGTTCTCTACGCGCATGAAAAAGAAATTAGACAAAATTAAAATAAAAGTAGAATCAGTGCAAAGAGTAACTACTGTCACTAATGAATTGTTCAAGAAAAATCAGGTTGCATGCAAAGGTTTCATTCCCATCTGCGTAAATATTTTTACGTGCAAATTAGTAAACCATGTCCCAATAACACGAATAAAAAAAATCAGCATTCACCAATTCTGGGGATGAGATTATTTTGTAAATAAAGTATTTTTAGGTCCCGGCACCACTTGTCGATGTGTTCAATCTTCTCAATGTCTTGTTGATGCAGGGAAACCTCCTCCAAGGAGAAGATCTCGCAGTTATTGTGTTCTGCGCGGCGTCGGATCAAATCTTCTGTAACTACAGTAGAAGAGGTGCAGAGTAAGACAGGGAGAAAGCATTGATAGTGCCTATCGAGCACATTTCATAGCAAGCTAACATTATTTAACTGCTCAATAACAACCGAAAACATTACAGTTAATGTTAGCTAGACTGATTAGCTGATGTGTACTACCGCAGCCAGAGATGGGTTGTTCACATGGTACCTTGCAAACAAATTTGGAGCGAACACCACAGTTTACCAGCACATATAAGCAAGTTAGTCTAACTACGCTGGGCATACGTTGACTTCACTAAAAGCAGCATAAACATTCAATGTTAACTTACTTAGGACCATTTCTTCCAGTTTTTCAGGACAAGTTGACAAGCACACGATAAGTTGCTATAGAAACCATCCACGCTGTACAGAAACCGTAAAGGACCAAATACAACAGCACTTATTTTTCTAATTCATACTCCACGACGATAGGCGGCGGTGTACTTAATGTGTAGCTAAATATCGAAGACATACCATTGAACAACAACAACAACAATTCAGTGGGCGTACTGGGGTCTTGTGGAAGAAAATATCGTTCTGTATATGTCGCCTCTGCCATGTTATTTCTAACTTAATTGGATAATTATTTTCATAACGTCGTTAACTAAAGTTCATTTCTGGTCATTCAGGATATTAAAAAACTGAAACAGCAGGTAGTGGACTATATTGTTTTAGACATCCGAACAAGCATGTCGACTGTTTCTTCCATTCATACGCAGCTAGCCTCGATTGTGGATGTTTTAGCGAAGGCGGCCGTGGCAGAAATTTGCGAACTTGTAGACAATGGCTATGCTATTTTGCACTTGGAAATTTCTCGGAGTCATAAAGAGAACAAAGCACTGAAAAAGAAATTACAAATGATGGAATTGAGGATTGCTCGAAGATCTGATGACAGGATAGCCAGAGCAAACTCTGCAAATAGTTGTTCAGATAGAGTTCAGATTTGCAACGAATTAAGACAAAACAAGCCAAGAAGTAAGTTTTGTGTCCAGCTATGTATGTTTACTTTGCTTAATCTGGTAATGTATTTTGATATATGTAGCTTGCTATATCTCTGTCGTCATTACCCTATTCTACCAGTCCAGGATAAAGTATTGTTATTAGGTTGACTAGCTAATTAATTCTCACTATAATTGCTAGCTAATTAGCAAAATAATCTGTATCATTGTAATGTTACAGCATAACTTGCTGTGCTTCCCTTATTATTTCAGAGGATGAATATTACCCAAGCAATGTGTGGGGAAATAGAGAGTGTAGGGCTCCAGATGAAGACGGTACTACTTTGTCATCTACCAGGGACCAGGTGAGTTGACAGCATCCTTACACACATTTCATTTTCATAGGTGTTGTCTTCAGATTCTTTATCACATTCACATTCTTCTGTTATAGTCTGCAGACAAAAAGAGGGTAAGGCCAGAATCACGACTTGTTAAAATGGAACAGCTTGAAGTGGACTTTGAGACCAGTGAACAACGTGGAGGAGTGAATATCAATGAGCAGAGTAAGTAGAGAGCATGAAAACCTTGAGAATAGTGATGCCAGGGTGTTTTCAAATGACAGCAGACTACATACTGTATGTTTTTGCTGTCATTGTTTATGTGGATACTACAGTGCCGTGTAAAAGTATTTGATTTGACTCATCCTGATTTTGTCTATTATTGCATATTTGTCACCCTGAATGGTTTTCAGATCTTTAGCTGGTCAAATTTAACGGAAACCCAAATGGAGAAGTTAGAAAGCTCAACAGGGCAATCAATCTGCACTATTTAGAGTATAACTTTATAATGTCCTTTATATTAGTTTGCTTTGGTTTCCAAAAAAGATGCAGTACTGTGACAGGATTCAAAATGCACAAATTATGTACTCCCATGACAATGAGTACTTCATGATGTAGTGCTGTGATTCAGTTTGACTGGAAATAATTTTGTCTGATTATAGAATACAAGTTTTATGAGTGCATGATTTTATTTATTTATTTTTAGAACACTTTCACGAAAAGAAAGCTTGAGGAGTAGACCCTGCACTATAAGGCTACTGTTTTCCCGTGTTGACCTGAATTTGTCATGGCTCAGTTAAAAATAATATTTATGCTAGTTTTAACTCTACTTCCAGAAATTGTGGAGTCAGATGGTGGTGAAAAAGCTCCTATTGCAGACGCACAGACTGAACCTGCAATAGGCACAGAGGAGCTCACTGAGCAGCACAGCACCAGAAAAACTGTTTGGGAAGACAGTACACTGGGTACTGTTCTCAAGGCAGAGCCAGATAATGAGAATGCCAGCCTCCAGGATGCTGAAGGAAGACTGAGCAATCTGGGAAATAAATATGCTTTGTATGAGAGACCTGGTCATTTGGAGACTTTCTTTACACAAAGCACCATTCAAACTGAGACTGAGGGTCCTACCTGTTCTTATACTGTGGAAACTAATTTGGAGAGCATGTCTGTTCATTCAGAGCTACAATTTGCTTGTACTGCAGAAAAAGGGTTAGAGAGAGGTCTGTCCACTTCAGACTCTCTTGACATGAAACCAGAGGTTGAAACGATAGATATATTAGACCCTGTATCCAATAAATTGGATGTTGACATGAGCTCCTCATGGACCAAAGAAGCAGCATCAGGAGTAGTTCTCAAGCAACACAGATATTACAAAGAAAATGGCAAAAGAGGAGCTTTGCAGCATGAAGATGTTCTGAATGTGTGTCCATCTGAATCCCATTTGTTGATAAGAGAGAATACAGTGAACACTGAAGTCCCAAATATGATTGGATATGCCCCTGGGAAAGAGGGTCTCACCACATCAAGAAGCGTTACAGCCAGCCACAGACCTGGAGCAAGGGAGAAACGGTTCCTGTGTTCGCATTGTTGGAAGAGTTTCACTTGTCTAAGGAATCTTGAAACGCACCAGAGAGTTCACACAGGAGAGAAACCGTTTGGCTGCGCGCAGTGTGGAAAGAGGTTCTCCCAGTCAGCTTATCTCAGAAAACATTGCAGCGTTCACACAGGCAAGAAACCTTTCAGATGCACAAAATGTGGAAAGTGCTTCTCTGATTCAAGTAATTTTAAAAGACATCAGTATGTTCACACAGGCGAGAGGCCATTTCGGTGTATGCAGTGTGGGAAGAGGTTCTCGTTTTTAGGCAATCTTAAAAGGCACCAGAGCATTCACCTTGGAAAGAAAGCGTCGGGTCACACACCCTGGGACGAGTTCACTCACTTCAAGTCACATTAAAAAAAACTACATATCGGCAAGATATTGTTCACCTGCGCATTATAAGTTTAAATATTTTGAGTGTTATGTATCAAAATTGCTGAAGGAGGTTATTTAGCTGTACAGTGTTTTAGAAAAGTGATGTATAAGTAGTTGTATCACACACCAATTTTTTTTCGCCCTGAGAATGAGAAATGCCTTGGACCAAGTTTGAGACACAGATTCTTTGATTCATTTGTATTCTCTGCAACATTATCTCTGAAGACCAGAATATTCACTGTGTACTCTGATGAGAGAACTGAACGAACACTGTAAGATGCATACGGTGTGAGAAGCCTGTGAGGGAAGCTATTTCATGAATATTTACAAATACACAGGAAATAAATTCATAAACATGCTTCATGATCATGTCATTTAACATAATCACAGTTATTATGTTCTTAATGCACTGAAAAGAAGACAGTCTGAAACAAGCACAAACGGGTGACAAATTAAAGGAAATACCTGAGTGGAGAAACAGAACTAATGCAGATGCATCCATACAGGTGCTCTTGATGATACAATTAAGCCATTAACATCCTATCATGCTCTGTGGCATGTATGAAAATGCTGAGCAGGCCCAGTTGACCTCAATTTTGGGTCAAGATGGCAAGAGGAAAAGAACTATGTGACTTTGAAAGAGGGTTCACTATTGAGGCATGGATGGCAGAGGCTTCAGTCACAAAAACTGCTCAACTGGCTAGTGTTTCAATAGAAACTGACTAAAGTGCATTAGGATCTATGGGAAATACATCAGTGAATAGGGTCAGAAATTATGAGTTATCCTTCATCATATTCTCGACAAGTGGGCGAGTGTATGTGTCATGTACACCAATAGAAAAGTGCTAGCCTGAATGCTTGACCCCAACAGTGAGGGGGTCCAGTGGCTGTGTTATGCTGTGGGGGGTGTTTTCCTGGCATGGTTTGGGTCCAGTTGTTCCCTTTGAGGAAAGGGTCACTGCAAATTAATGCAAAGTTATTTTGAGTGATCACCGTCATCCTGTGAAGAAACATTTCTATCCTGATGGGAGTGGTCTCTTCCAGGATGGCAATGCCCCCATCCACAGGGGAATGAGCGGTCACTAAATGGTTTGATGAGTATAAAAATTATATGAATCATATGCTACGGTCTTCGAAGTCAACAGATCTCAACCCAGTTGAATGCCTATGGGAGATTTTGGACCAACGTATTAGGCAGCGCTCACCGCCACCATCATTAAAACACCAAATGGGGGAATATCTTTTGGATTAATTGTGTTCCATCCCTCCAGTAGAGTTCCACAGACTTAAAGTAGGCAGTATACTTCGTAAGAAGTAGAACTTTTTGAGCAAAACGAAGCAATGAGAACAACTGAAGAACAAAAAGACGCAGTGTTGTGTGTTCCTACGGTGCAGTCTGCGACGGCCTCCAGGGAGAACTTTTGGAAAACTTCTTTCTTGTTCTCCGACCTCCCCCTCTCGTCTATTGGTCCAAATATCACATGGTTGGTTACGTCACGGTTGAGAGTTCAGAGGGCAGACTTCACATGCTAATGTACGGAGAGTCAATGCCAATCTCTCTTCTGTAGAGATGGGAATTCTGTGAGTTCCCGCATGTTTGATGAATGGTGCTACTCGTTTCAGCAAGTCATCAAAACGCCTAGCACACATTCGGAAATAAAAGAAAGTGGACCCCCTCGTCTAAACTCTGCATTTGCCGAACGTACAGACAAAACTCTCCATTCTCCGTCCTACTCTGATTTAAACGCCGAACGTACCATCTCCTTCGCCTTTTTTTCTTCTTTTGCATAGCTAGATAAACTAAAGCCACTTTATACACTTGAAACTTTTTGTTTTGTGTTGTGATCTCGCGTAGCCCTTCTCTTTATACATCCATGGCGTAGCCGCGAGATGGAGGTCTGGGCGAGATTCCAGCCCCGGTTAACAGCTGCCTCGTAATTATTCGTAATTACTCACGCCCCAGCGGTGTGGAGTGACTTTAAACGGTGGGGTGTTCTCATTGAGTATACCGACAACAGTGTTCGTGGACATGTTTGCCGGTGGTTCTCAATCCTGAAGTTCTTTCTTCTTACTGAGTATACTGCCAGCTTTAAAGAATCTACGCCAAGGTGCACTGAAGCTGTTCTGGCAGCTTGTGGTGGCCCAACACCTTACTAAGATACTTTATGTAGGTTTTTCCTTTAATTTGTCACCTGTTTGTAGCTCTGCTGAAATAATCTTTATCAACTGTAGGATATTTGGAACACCATGGAAAAAGACTGCATGATTTTCACAGTACCACACATCTCCCTTTAAACATACTTTTGCAGAGAACACAAGGCAGGGGCATGGGGTCTGACTTGTTAGTGAAAGTAAATGTGAATTATTCCTGTAAAAATCCAGATACATAAATCTATAAATAAATAAATATCTCAAGATGTAAGCAGTGTAATTGATTATTGTAGAACACTCATTATTATAACCAATATATAAAATATACATAAGCATATATTACTGAAGTTTTATGTATATTTGAAGTAGTGTGTACATTACATTTTATATTTTATTTGGCAGACGCTTATATCCAAAGCAATGTAAAATAAGAGGTCATTTATACTACCACAGAATACAGGTCCAATAAGGTACAATCCTCATGAAGTATCAGTTATCAGTTTTCATGAACATCAAATCTACTTCACACAGTAAGCAAAGGCTTGGTTACTGGCAAGTCAAACTAGAAGTGAGGCATGATTACAAGAGATATGATAAAAAGCTACAACATCAAGATAATGATACAGGTGCAATATAAATGCTGGATGAGGATACAAGTGTAACGTGAAAGTGCTAAAAGATCAAGTTGCAAGGATATAAGTGATATGAGTGATCCTAGATTGGGAGTAACTCTGAGAAGGAGTAGTGTTGTTGGAGTTAGTCATGGTACAGTCTGAAGAGTTGTGTCTTCAGACCACGGTGAAAAATGGGCAGTGACTGAGTGGTTCAAAGAGGAATGGGGAGTTTGATCCACCCCCGGGAAGCTAGGGTGGAGATGCTCTGCGGTCAGGATGTGTGAGAACACCATTCAGTTGGAGGGCAGGAAATGCAAGTCGCCCTGCTGCAGCAGAGCAAAGTGGTTGGGCTGGAGTGTAGGGTCAGGTACTTAGCCTGCATTGCTTCAGTATATATCCAGTTGTATAAATGCATGCGATGTAAATTCCATGTAAAAAGTTGTACAAGTCATTCTGGATAAGAGTGTCTGCTAAATCCCTGTAATGTAATTATGTCCTGTAGATAAGAAGGGGCTGTCCTGTTGGTTACAGTGTAGGTCAGAATGAGGACTTGACCCTAGCAGCAGCCACAGCGGGGGATGTGTATGAAGTATCAAAGCTGGGCATGAGCAAATAAAATTGAAATAAAACTATTGGTAATTGTATTTCTTTTTAAATATAAGCATGCTTAAACAGGAAACATCAAAGAGAGAAGTGGGATTTCAACAAAAGTGCACATCACAACTAGCTTGGAGCATCGGTTTTGCCAAAGCAATCATTAAATGAATAATTGCTGAACTACTGCCGGCTACACATGCACAAAACTAAATACAGTTCTATGTGCGCATGGCCAGGTCCTTCCAGTTGTTTGCTAAAAAGACTGTTCGGAAGTAGCCTACAACTGAACAAATCTTTATAGGGACCTGATTCAATAGACTCGAGTCGTTGAAATGCTCACCGCTAGTTTTGTTGGCAGACTGAACTAGTACTTACGGTAGTCTGAATTCTGAGTCGCCTCCTTTGTACGGAAGTGAATTGTGCGCTCTGTCGCGCAAGAGAGCTGCGGTTAATTCCCGTTAGTTCAATCCGCCTGATAGCTTGCTTATATTCAATTATATTCACTGACACTATCTCTAACAGTAGTATAATAAACAATAGTTTGTCATATTGCTCTGTAACTACAGGTCCTCGCCGAGGTTGGTTTTTGTTTGAAAACGGTGGGGTTTTCAGTCAGTATGTCGAGCTGTGTGGCTCTCCACACACAGCTAGCCTCCATTATGGAGGTTTTAGCCAATGCAGCCGTGGCAGAGATTTGCAAACTTATAGACGACGGTTATGCGGTTTTGCGTTCAGAGATGTCCCGAAGCCAAAAGGAAGTCGAAGCCCTGAAGAGGAAATTATCCATGCAAACGATGGAGCTTAGAATTGCGAGTATGTAGCGATTACAAGAGAGCATGATTGAAAAAGGAATGCGAATAAGGGGTTACACTGTGAAATTAAGTGACGTAGAGTTTGGGATTTAAAAGCCGGTAATACGTAACTTGTTATTGCCTGCATATTCATGATAGCCAATAGCACCTGTATCAGTACCCCTTACCTTAATCATCATCATTTCCATTTAGGTTTTTTATTATTGACTTCGTAATTTTGCAGGCAAGTCCCTGTATTTATTCAAGAAATACGCTTTTCTATCTCCTCCGCGTTTCAGAGGAGGCCCGTTTTCCCTCGACAGAGATAGCCTTGAACAGCCAATTGGACATCAGCCCGTGGAGAGATGGAATGCCTAATGCTGTAGACAACGATATTCACGTGCAGTCTACCAGCAGCAATGGGGTGAGAGCAGCATTAGTTGACCAAGTCTCCTTACCGCACCTAGTGACACATTTAAGTGAACATTTCTTTTCTGATTAAGCTCTGGGGCATATAAAACCGTTTATTGAGATTCTTGCTTGGTTTTTTAAGTCCTTTGAATAAGGTGCTTGAAGAACCGACATCTGCTTCTGTCCCCGTCTGTCAGAGGTCTAAGGAGCTGCAGTGTTCTGAAAGATTTCCTGCAGTTTTATAAGATTGGATTAAATTACCAAAGCATAGTCAGTCTTTATAAAGTATTTTCAGTATAGTTATTTGGATGTTGATAGTTTCTTATTTTATCAGGGGACATACTTCAAGCAAGCAAGGCACACTGCTGTTCAGAATAATTTCTTTTATCCTTTTGCAGTCTAAAGATACAGTAGAGGTAAGACCTCAGTCTGTACATATCAAGAAGGAGACCATTGATGACGATTTGGAGAACAATCGACAGGGAGCACTGAGGATCAGACAGGAGAGTAAGTGAAGTCAGTTCATTCTTGGGGAAATTTTTGGTGACAGTTCTTCAGGAAAAGTTCAAAGTTTAATTTATATATATATATATATATATATATATATAATATATATATATATATATATATATATATATATATATATGCTGTTGTTTTTGCTGTTGTGCAGATCAAAGTTACTTTCATAGTTCCTATATTTCCTCTTGGAAAATAACCACCCCAACAATTTAGATTCTCATTTTGATCCAGGAGAGAAGTGAAATAGTGAAATACTTGCAAACTTACTCCTTTATTTGACTGGCTATGAATGCTTATAACACCTGCTAGCATTGTTTAATGTTCATTAAAAGGTTTTTGTAACCTGTCTACTTGGTTAATTTATAGCATATTCTGAAATCCAGTTTTCAGGTCCTTTAACCTTCTATTCAGTGATGTCTTGCTTTTTAATGTACCTGTAGACATATACACTACATAGCCAAAAGTATGTGGACATCCCTTTTAATTAGTGGGTTAGGCTACTTTAGTCACACCCATTGCTAACAGGTGCATAAACTCAAGCATACAGCAATGCAATCTCCATAGACAAACATAGGAAGTAGAATGGGTCGTACTGAAGTGCTCAGTGACTTTCAACATGGCACTGTTATAGGATGCCATCTTTCCAACAAGTCAGTTCCTTAAATGTCTCACCTGCTAGTGCTGCCCTGGTCAACTGTAAGTGTTGTTATTGTGGAGTGGAAACATCTAGGAGCAACAACAGCTCAGCTGCGAAATGGTAGGCCACTCAAGCTCACAGAATGGGTCCACCAAGTTCTAAAGCGCATGCATGTAAAAATTGTGTGTCCTCGATTGCAACATACACTACCGGGTTCCAGACTGCCTCTGGAAGTAATGTCAGCTCAAGAACTGTTCATCGGGAGCTTCATGAAATGGGTTTCCATAGCTGTAAAGCTACACACAAGCCACAATGCCCGACCTCACTAATGCTCTTTTGGCTGAATGGAAGCCAATCCCCAAAGCCTGATCCAAAATCAAATGGAAAGCCTTCCCAGAGTTGAGGCTGTTCTAGCTACAAAGCGGAGAACAACTCCATATTAATGCCCATAGTTTTGGAATGAGATGTTCAACAGTTCAACATATGGTTGTGATGTTCAGGTGTCCGCCATGTAGTGTTTGTTTGCCACTTGCAATTCCACAGTTAATAGTGATGTTTGTAACTGTCTTTTCAGGAGCTATGGAGGGTGATAGTAGCAAAAGAACTCCAACTGCAGACACAGAGACGGAACCTGCAATGGGCACAGAAGAGCGATCCGAGCAGCACAGCACCAGAAACAGTGTTTGGGAAGACAATGGTCTGGACACTGTTCTCAAGGCAGAACAAGAGCAAGAGACTGAAAACCTAAAGGATACAGGCTCTGAACACACAAAAAAGAGACTGAACAGCCTGGGCTATGATTACGTTCATTATGAGAGATCTAGTCAACTGCAGACTCTCTTCTCTCAACAGAACACTTCAACTGAAGATCCAGCTTGCTTTTATGCCACTGCTGACTCGGAAAGCCTGCCAACTTGCACAGAACTATCGCTTAGCCCTAATGCTGAGAAAGGTGAAGGCCAGACCTCTAAAGAATTTCTTGATGTGAAACTTGGAGCTGTAGTAATAGACTCAGCACCCAATGAGTTGGAGGGTGACACCGTGCAGGAAACAGTTCATGCAAAGCACAGACATTACAAAGAGTACGGGGAAAGAGAATTGGTGCCGGAAAATGTTACAAACACATATTCGCCACAATCACGACTGATGGTCAAAGAGAACATTGCAGTTTCGAAATCCAGTGCCCCCGATGTGATTGGATACAGCCTTTTCGATGAAAGTTTCATCACACAAAAAAGGGATAAGGCCCATCTCAGGTCTGGCACAAGAGAGAAAAGATTCATCTGTACATTCTGTGGGAAGAGTTTCACTTGCCCTAAAAACCTTGAAACCCATCAGAGAGTTCACACAGGAGAAAAACCGTTTAGTTGCACCCAATGTGGAAAGCGGTTTGCCGATTCAAGCAATCGCAAGAGACATCAGATTATTCACACTGGAGAAAGGCCATACAGTTGCACACTGTGTGGGAAGAGGTTTACTCAGTCCAGCTGTCTAATAGCACATCAGAGAGTCCACACTGGGGAGAAACCGTTCAGTTGCACCCAGTGTGGAAAGAGGTTTGCCGATTCCAGTAATCTTAAAAGACATCAGAGTGTTCACATTGGAAAGAAACCATTAAGCTGCACATTGTGGGAAGATTTTAATTGCTTCCAAGCATCATAGAAGGTGAATTCACTGTTGAGGAAAACTATTTACCTGTACAGTGTGTTGAAAGTTTCATTTATCATGGCTCACCATACATCTCACCATACAGTACATCAATGTTTTTATACTGAAGGGTATTTATTTTCTCCACATGCAAATTTATGTTGAATGCCAATTTAGAAAATTTTATACTTAATCTAACAGAGTAATGAATTTGAAAGAAAAGTTTGACATGTCACCAGTGATGATAAAATGTGTGGTATAGACATTATGTTCAAGGACATATCGTATTAAAGACACAACTGCTCAGAAATAAAAATGGAACTCGGAATATGTACTTTTTCAATTGAAAACTTTTGCAGTTTTGTAATTATAGAGCACGTCAGTGTTAATCTGATCAGTGTGAAATTTAAATTAGTTAACTAGTTAATTTGTGAAGAAGCGTGGACTTGAGGACACAACAGCAAGGCATTGCAGCTAGTATAGCACAACAATTGTATTAAATGAGAGGCCCCATGTACAACAGGCAGTACAGATATTTTTTAATAAGGGAAGAATTGAAGGTACTAATTAAAAAATGGCATTGTCTGGACTTGGTCTGGAATTATGGATTATTGTTCTTTAAAAAACTGCATTCCATAGACCAGACTTGACAGGTTCAATTTTCCTATATCCTGTTTCCAGGCAGACAAGTTGTGCAAATTTCTTTCAAATAAGTATTTGAAAGAAACTGGCACAATTATCCAGGGGTATCCAGTGGTTACCAAGTATAAATGCAATACACATATTTCAAATTTGCAACAATAGACTCAACAAATTCTGAAATCACATTAACAAAGCACAAGGTTATTATTATACATCAATACTAATTGTGAAAAGTGGCCAAGATCAGTACTAAAGTGCACTACATGGGGAGGTGTGTTTGAAATGGGTAACATCCCCAGCCAAATCTGTTTTCATTAATATTCTGGTACCAATCATATTGCAGTAAGCCTATGCCAGCAGGGTTTAATTTTCTATATGTTCTGTCAGAGATTAAGCATCTGGAATAGTGACTAGTGAAATTGATTAGCTAAATTGTTATTTGTGACTGAGCTAAAATATGTCGTTTGTTAACCTGCTGATATCACGAGTACCGTTTGGATGGAGTAAAATCAACCATTAACCGAAGGGATACCAGCATTTGGCTCAGTGGGGTTTACAAGGGTACTGTTTATGTAGGTTCTTTTTTTTTAAAGATTGCCGTGGAACTCGCTGTGAATCTAGCTTGCAACTGTTGCCATTGCATATTATAGTTGGGGTCAGCCGTTTTTCCAAAGCAGTTTCCTCACCTGCATTTCAGTCATCCCTCAGCATAAGGTCAGTAGTTTTTTCAGCATGCTTATGAGACAGTTTTATTATAGTTACCACATCACACCTCCCCAGTTGTCCACTTTGAAAACTCTATTTCTATTTATTTATTGACAGCAGGGTTTTCACACTGTCATGTGTTGTACGGTGTTGGTATTAGAATCAGATGTGGCAGTAGCAAAATTGTACAGTGTTATCTCATTTGGGGGAAGTAGTTACACACATAAGAAAAGTAGATATACAGTGCTGTGAAAAAAGTATTTGTCCCCTTGGATTTCTGATTTCCTCTATTACAGAATATTTGTCACACTTTCATATCTTTATACAAAAGGTAACATTATTTAAATATTTAAATTACTATTTCATTTATTTAATGAAAAAACTTATCAAACACCCATGTGAAAAAGTCCTCCCTTAGTTACTCAATCAATTAACGACATTTAATTGGTACTTAGATCCACTTGATTGAACACAGCCAGGCTTGATTTCAGTCAGCCCTGTTAAATCTGTACCTCACTCATATTGAACCTTACCATCAGAGTGAAGTAGTCACCACAAGTTTCTACAAGCACACTATGCCATGATCAAAGGAAATTCCAGAAGAGATTAGAAAAAAGTGAAATAAAATGAGAAATATATGTGCCTGGAAAGGGCTACAAAGCCGTTTCTAAGGCTCTGGGTTTCCATAGAACCATAGTTAGAGCCATTTTATCCAAATGGAGAACACTTGGAACAGAGGTGAATCTTCCCAGGCCAGCCAACATTTCTCCAAGGGTGGAGAGGCAACTCACTTAGGAAGTCACAAAGAATCCCAGAAGAGCAGCCAAAGAACTGCAGGCCTCTCTAGCCTCAGTTACGGTCGGTGTTCATGACACCGCAAAAAGAAAGAGACTGGAAAAAACTGGGATTCATGGGAGAGTAGCTAGGTGGAAACCACTGCTAACCAAGACAAACAAATGAGCGGAAGCTGAAGCATAATTTGGTTATGCAGCACAACAATGATCCAAAACACAAAAGCAAGTTCACCTCTGAATGGCTGAAAAGAAAAATAAAGTTGGTGTGACGTCACAGTCCTGACCTAATCCTAATAGAGATGCTGTGGCAGGATCTGAAATTAGCAGTTCGTGCTGAAAAACCTACCAATTTATGTGAATTAAAGAAGTTCTGTAAAGAAGAGTAGGCTAGAATTCCTCTACAGTGATGTGAACGACTGATATCAAATTATAGGAAGCTTTTCGTTGCAGTTATTGCTGCTAAAGGTCGTAGTGCATCCAATCCAGGAGTGAGATTTAGACTCGAAGATTTTGATACGTTCAAAACGAGTTTACTAAAAAATATCAAATTCTCATTACACAGGAAGATTTGAATTGTCATAAAATCATCATTTGTTAAAATTAATAATCAAAGGTTATAATAAAAGTTGTATTTCATGAGAAACACCAAACTGGTATATTGTAAGTGTAGACATGCAGGTGAGAGAGAGTCTCCAGAGAAAATCTCACAACATAGTGGGGAGAGCAGGCAGAATTATAAGCCTACAGTAATACTACAGTGAATATATATATATATATATATATATATATATATATATATATATATATAATGACTAAACAGTGTCATTAAAATATGCATGACACATTTATCAACTAATATTTTACTTCTCTAATAATGAATCTAATGTAATGATGAACTATATTACATTATAGGCATTTAGCATACGCTCATTTAGCGACTAACACAACTTTTTACATAGTATTTACATTTCATCCATTCATACAGCTGGATATATATATATATATATATATATATATATATATATATATATATATATATACTGAAGCAATGCAGGTTAAGTACCTTGCTCAAGAGTAGAACGGCAATGCCCTACCTGGGAATCGAACCTCTGACCTTTAGGTTACAAAACCAGCTCCTTTCATTTCTTATGTAATTTCCATTTCATCAGTGGTGTAAGCAGTTAAGGAGGTAATTACGTTTTCACATGGGTGATATGGGTGTTTTAAAGCTTTTTTCATTAAATAAATGAAATAATTTATAAAATGGGTTTTGTGTTTACTCAGGTTCCCTCTGTCTAATATTACATTTTGTATAAATATCTGAAACCATTCAGTGTAAGAAATACGCAATAATAGAGGAAATTTGGAAGGGGGCAAATGCTTTTTCACAGCATTGTATCACCTGCACAGTAAATGACAAGCAGTATGCTCTTCGTTACAATGCAATTGTTTTAGCAGGGGTATGCTAATAAAACAGATAGTTACATTATCACTGTAATAAAGCAATGAATCTGCTTGCTCTGTTTAATTTAAGTCAGTGTTTGCATGTAACAAAATCAGTATAAGAACAAAAACTGTGCAAAAATCTGCATTTTAAAAATGCGTAGGCTACTCTCATTCTGCACCATTCACTTGAGAAGTAGGATCTTAAATCGGGTCAACCCAGTGACTGCTAAATTATTTTTTCATTAATTGAACGGAAATATGCTATCTTAAGTCAGTAATTTGAGTAATTTGTTGAACTCACAACAACAGGACGGCTTCATAAATCGTCAACTATAGCGAATGACACGTTTTAGGAAAACGTGAACTATATCACATCATAAATGCAAGGGTTGTCAAAGCCAAAATACAATTTTGGGTAATTACGGTAACTAGGCCTTTGTGACCCACTGACGTAAACGTGGTTGATTACGTCATCCAAGATTTCCGGAAATGTACTGGATAGCACCATTACAGTATAAGGTTGTTGTTAAGAATGTGGGGCATTTTTGTATCCAGTTATTTTAATCGGCTAGTTAATTATCCTGGTTTCTCGCATGAACTACTAACGATACTATTTTATGTCGCGTGATCGTTTTTTATTAATACTATTTTACTAAATCGGGTCGTTCTGAGTGCGCGACGGGATCTTTTACAATGTCCAGTTGTGTTGTATTTCATTCTCAGCTAACTTCCATTATGGAGGTTCTAACTAAAACGGCAGTGACAGAAATTTGCCAGCTCGTCGACAATGGATATGCGGTTTTACGTTTGGAAATATCTCGGAGTGAGAAAGAGAACCAAACCCTGAAACGAAAACTGCAGATGTTGGAGCTGATGGTTGCGCGGGGATATGCCGAAACTGGACTGCGAGAGACCTCTGCTGCAAACAGCCTACCAGATGGAGCCCAGGGTTTCGACGGATCCAGAGAAACAGAAAGGGGTAACGATAAAGCTCAGAAGGCAGTCGCTTTCTTTTGGTAGAGTATCGATGACTGTTTCAGGACAGATTAACTGGTCCTGTATTATTTTACAGCCCGCTTGCGTGTTAAATAACTAGTCTACAAGCTAATCCTAGCTACTGTGCAATGTCTGATTGAATGCTACAGCATTAATTCAAAATATTGCTGGCTATCATGGTTTCTAGAATTAGATACAAATATTAAAATAGATGGACTCAATCCGCCTGGAAAAGAAGCCAAACAACAGAGAATCCCCTCGACAAGTTAGCTTCTTGCAGCGAGTCATTCATCAAAGAACATAAATATGACTACGTCCATAGCATAGGTATAGATGAAACTAATACAGTTGCAGCCAGAGTTATCCACACCCTTGATACACTTGAACAATAAAGACTACGAAATAATTAATACAAGCAAATAACACTTAACACAAATTATGAAGTTATTTCCACAAAAATAAGTGATACATTTTTACACCACTGTTTTTGGTACTTTGCCCCTTCCCTTTGCAAAATAGTGTTGTTGTTTTCCATTGTGTTTTATTGCATCTGACTCATTAGGGGCAATATTTGACCATTCCTCCCAGCAGAACCTTTCAGTATCCTCAGTTCTTTGGCCTGTGTTTTTTTTTTAAATCAGTGTCTCTTGACCTAATGATGTTATCCACAATCTCTTTGTTTTATGTGTCATGTTTGGCTTGTCATTGTTCAATCATAATCATAGCTTTAGTCTTCATATATCTAAGTGTCCTGTGTGAATTTGATAACATTAGTCACTAATTTTATGGGGGATTTTTTCCCTCTGTTTAATTAGAGAATCATTTTGCAGCTGCAGAGCGAGCCTTTGGCTGTCAGTTGGGTGTTAGTCTGTGGAAAGATGGAGAGCCCACAGCTGTGGATGAAGAGGACACTTCATTGGCTTCTGCCATGAGGGATGAGGTGAGTTTTCATAGCATCAGCAGATTTAGCACACAGTTTCAACATGCTCATATCAAAGATGTTTCTGGTTAGATTTCTGCTCTTTGTGGCATCCATCAGTTCTTTGGTTAGTCTGAATTTCTCACACACTGACTTGCCCTTTCCCTTTTTATAATAGAAAAAGGTCATTTTGTAACTAGCTTGGCTTTCTTTCTCATGTTGGAGCAAACTGATTGTTTGAAACCTGGATCCTGGCCCTCCACTTGAGCAGCACATGAAATAAATGCTCCCCCAACACCTCCCTCTAACCGTAACCCCCCCCTCCCCCCCCACACACACACACACACACAATTACACACTTATTTGTTTTCCATCTTTGTGCAGCCTTATATTTAGGATGAGAAGTTACAGTAATCATCCATTGCTGTGTTACAGTGTACAGACTTGGAGGAGGGAAGATCTCAATCACTACTCATAAAAGAAGAGACGCTTGAAGAGGACTTGGAGAGCAGTCATCCACAAGGTGAGCTGACAATCAGAGATTGTAGTGAATGAAGTCAGGATCGGGGAGTGGGGTGTGACTGCATTTTTTCAGACGATTACTGTGTTGTTTTTGTTACTATACAGATTGGTATCCTGTTCTGTTTTACTTTGCGTGTGTTTGTGCAAATTTTACATACACTGAGTTGTCAATAACCTTTAAAATACTTAATTGGGGAGCAGACTTTCTCTGGTTTATCATTTATAGTGTTATTATTTTATATGCCTCTAATGTTCCCTCCAGAAGCTGTGGAGTTAGATGATGGTAAAAGGGCTCCCATTGCAGAACCTCAGACTGCACCTCCAGTAGGCCAAGAGCAGCTCACTGAGCAGCACAGCACAAGACACAGTGTTTGGGAAGACAGCGGACTGGACACTGTTCTAAAGGCAGAACGAGAGATCAAGACAGGAGCTGAAAACAGAGCAGGAAGACTAAACATTTTGGACTACGAGGACATAATCCAGGAGAGATCCGCTGAACTGCCTTTCACTGCGGATGGGATCCCAGAAAAGGACAAGGAGGAAGCTGCTTGTTCTTATCCTGTGGAAAGTGACACAGAGAACCTTTCGGTTCACTCAGAGCTGCTGTCGGGGAAGAGTCTGTCCTCCCTAGGGTCACTTGACATGAAAAGAGAGGATGAAACAATCGACTCTGAGCTCCTAAAAGTTGAAGCAGAGATACGTTCTGCATGGAGCAAAGAGATCATGTCAGGAGTGATTTCTTCACAACACAGCTACTATGGTAAAGACTGGGAGAGCGATGAGCTTCTGCTTGAAAATGACACCAATGTTTGTCCCTCACAAACTGAAATGGCGGGTCGGGACAACACAGCAGACGTCAGATCCAATGCCTTAAGTATGAACGGATGGGCCCCCTACGACAAAAGCTCTGTCACATCAAGAATCTCTGAGACACACTCTGCAAACGCAAGAGAAGAACGGTTTATTTGCACATACTGCGGAAAAAGTTTCACTTGCCAGAATGTTTTTGAAGCACATCAGAGAACTCATGTCACAGAGAAACCATTTAATTGTTCGCAGTGTGGGAAGAGGTTTGCTCAGTTGAGTAATCTCATAACGCATCGAAGGGTTCACACGGGGGAGAAACCTTACAGCTGTACACACTGCGGGAAGCAGTTTGCTCAGTCACGCTATCTTGTGACACATCTAAGAATCCATACAGGAGAGAAACCATTCAGCTGCACACAGTGCGGAAAGCGGTTTGCCCAGTCCAACAATCTTGTACGACACCAGAGCGTTCACACTGGAAAGAAGCCCTTCAGGTGCTCGCAGTGTGGGAAGAGTTTCACAACTTCAAGTCACCGTAAAAGACACGAGAGTGTTCACAATGGAGGGAGACCATACACTTGCACTTTGTAAAGAAATGTTTCATTGTTCTCTCTGAAAATGTACCATAATGTTTAGACTGAACATGAGCAACTTACTGTCTCATTCTTTCAGAAGAGTTTCATGAATAAGGGTGGCTTCATTGTTACATCAGATCGATTTACCCTGTGACACTGCCTTTTAAGACAGCAGAATGGTCACTCTTCAGAATTAGAAGTTATGAGCAACCCCATTTAGTTAGCATAGTAAGCAAGTGTTGCATATGCAACATTTAGTAAGCATATTACTACTGGGCATGGATTTTCTTCTGGTGGGGGTGGGCTACATATTGTGATTAACTGTCCAAGTCATTTACTGTTGCCCTGTGAAAAGAGTTGCTTTTTTAATTTAATGACATTAACAAACACTGGCATGCATGATTGAAATTGAGTTAGGTTATGTCTCTGAAATCAAAGAAGTGACTACCTTTATACACTGTATTAGGTCCTTAATTATAGTAAAATTCGAGCTAGATCTCAAGATGATTTTAGATGTAAATAATGTAGACTAGGTTATTGACAATGGGAGCTGCTGAGCAAATTAGTAATACCGTAAAACTTCCAACAAGGACTGGGCCTTTACTTCACAAGATGAGAGCATCGGGACCTAATTGGAGACCAGGGCCCTTGAGAGAAGGTGCCTATAAGCCCACATTCAATACCATATGCCACAAAGTCACCATTTAACACCCCCAACCCTCCACGCTACTTTCCACAAGCAAATCAACCACATGTAAGAAACTTCAAATTTCTCATGTACAAAAGCATTTTACTTTCACTGATTGTATCTAACGGAATTTCCCATGAAAAAAGAAAAACTGAATTCAGTTGTTTTTTTACCGCTCTACTGCGCTCTGTGTAATATCTTGGGTACATTAACACTTATCTAGCTAACAAGTTTGCTGTTGATATGTGCAATATTTATTCAATTTAGCAAGTGTCAATGAAGTATGTTGTGCTATGTAGTTAGGCTATGTTTGTTCTCAGTTGATGAAGACCGCTTCGCTACAATTTTTACTGCAGTGTAGCTGAAGTTTTGATGCAAATGTAGTATCCAGCTAGTTTTGTGTTGGGTGGTTCTTTGCCTCTGCATTGTACATTAAAATCATATACCACACACGTCGTCATGGATTATTCCTCTCGTAAATCATACATTTGTATAAGCATCATTACACATTGGCTGCTAGCTACTTGATTGCATTGACAATATTGCTAACTTAGCCAATGATGGCACTTGGAAACTTGCATTAGTTAGCTAACATGTAACTGACAGAACTAGACAAGATAAGAAATGTTAAATTTGATTCATGATGTGAAATTCAAGCTTACTGCAACTTGTCAGTTTTAAAAAGTTGCAGCATTATCTTATTTCTTTAATATGTAGCACATCCCAGGAAAACCATATGCATGAGTATGCTGCTCTGCGTTCAAGAGAGAACTAGTTATTTAACACATGGGATGGGAGGAGGGTGAGCAGAGTTACATCAGTTTTTTTGCTGGGAAGGGAACATTTTAAGAATCGGAAAATATAAAATTAAATTATAAAAAATACTTTTATATTAGTTCAGTGATCTTCATTCCTTGTCCTATAAGATAATAACAAGAACAGGCCATTCAGCCCAAAAATGCTCACCATTTCCCTGAATAAATTTTCCTGACTATAGAGTCACAGAATCTGCTGGTTTCAGTTTCTGCCTTAATGCTAGCAACCAATTCAGACTCAAGAAACCAGGTTAGGTGAATTAAGTATAATTAACTGGTTTAATTGATCAATTAAGTGCCGACTGCCGAGTAACAACAAACACCCGCAGACTCTGCAGCTCTCCACAACCAGGAATGAAGATCACTGTATGAGTTCATTTTAACCACACCACTGCTCCAGGGACCTGGCAGAAAAAGTTTTTTTTTTTTTTTTGTCTTGTCATAATATGACTTGTCTAGGATAACAAAACATGTTGCAGTGAAAATATTTTTTAAATGTCATTTTTATCAGAACAACAGGTTTCAGCACAGGAAAATATGTGGTTCTTGAGATTTAGACCAGATGCTCATGTCCCCTACTAGGGGCAAAAATGAATTTCTGGACCTTCAGAGGTTATGCTACATAGACCTGTATGTGATAACTTATGGCTACATAGAACCTGCCCAGCTAAAATTAAGACATCTGACCACTATTTGAAACCTAGATTATATTGGAAGTTTTATGGTGTAATCTGCTTTTTCCATCTGAGATTTTATATTCAGAAGTTATGATCATTGTCATGAATAAGATTGTCTTTTTAACACTTTTAATCAATGTACTTTCACATGTTATTCACAATTATTATTATGCTCCAAAACACAATTGTTTAGTTTTTGAGGGAATGAGTAACGAATTAAATATGTAAAATAAAACCAATTGTTGGAAAACAAAATCCATACAGGAACTCAAAAGTTTGTTTGGTTGAATTCAGAATGATAAAAAAATTTTAATGATTGGATTGGATGGGGATTTTTTTAAGATAATGGAAAAAAATGTGTAAATATTCATTTTTCTCAGCTAACTTGCAGAGCACCAGAATATATCCAGTGTTGAATACAAGCACCAAATAAGCAAGTGCAGTAAAACCTGTACAACCACTCGAATGCAGTTATTAGTATTGTGCTGTGCTAACTAAAAATCAGCAGCCAGGTGAGCTTCAGGTCTCAGTCTAACCAGAGGGTAGAGAATTAGGGATTTCTTTTAATTGTACTAAAGAAATAAAAAGGGCCTCTATGCTAGGAAAGGTCCTCCTGCAAATTCCATTCTCCATGTTGCTACTTCTTTTCATTTTCTAGTTCATCAGCTGGGCTATGCAGTCATTGCATCATTTGTTAAATGTTTAGCACAGGCAGACTGCAAGCACCAGATGATCAAATAAGTCATGTGTGATCACATTTGTTGTGTTTTCATGTAATTTTCCAAGATTCAAGGACTTGTTTGTGAAAAAAAAATTGATGAAGGGGAGTTTACACTTAAAATGACAAGATTCTAAAAACTAAAGACAACCACATTTTCCAGAATTAAGGGGAGTTTTCATTAGATATACTTTTACATCAAAATTTAATTTAAAAACATGGTTGATAGTTTCAAAAACGTCATGTTCACCCACGATCGCAAGTCGTCACGTCTCTTATCTCACCTCCGGCACAGTAGGAGGCGATAATACAATATTTCTCTCTGTATTGTCAGGGCTACCACAGCAATGACCATCGAGATACAAGTACAGCAACAACAGTCGAACTAGTTAACTTAAGTGTTACCTGAATCTGTATTTAACGTGGTATCTAAATAGCTACCTTTGCTTTTATTGCCTGGCTGTGCCTCCAGAGTCTGAAGTCGTGTTTACTGGTCCAGCACGCTGTCAAGGCACTACCATGTCGACTTCTGCTACATTCCAAACTGAGCTTGTCGCCATCATGGAGGTTTTGACAAAAGCGGCGGTGACAGAAATTAGCAAACTTGTAGATGATGGATATGCTGTGTTACGCCTTGAAATATCCCGAAGTCACCTGGAAAACGAAGAGCTGAAGCGGCAACTAGCGATTCAGATGGACACTAAAAGGAGAACGCCACAAAGCTCTATAACTTATATAAACACCGGGGTTTGCAGAGGCCACCTTTATAATGATAAAGGAAGAACTGCAATGGGTGGGTTACTGAATTTAGTGCGTAGCTATATGTGAATGATCAATATTCAAATAACTTGGCTAGCGTTGTTTTGCATGTTGGTTCACGCATGATTTTTTATTAATAAGTAAATATCGAAATACTAATAAATATCGAAAGCTATACATTCCAATCGTGGGCTAACTTGGAGTGTATGAACACGTGAAACAAGAAATGTTAGCAAATAAAGGTGATCCTCAGTTTCTCTAATTATGTAACGTTTGACTGGTGGCCTTTTCTCAATTTCCAATTCCATAAATAATTTAAGAGGGCAATTTTCCTAAAGCAGGAGGAGTCTTTGGCGAGTTTGTAGCCGGCTGGCGTGGAGATGTAGAATGCGCCACGATGGACAATCGGAGGAATTGCGACGATAAGGTTGGAGGCTTGAACTATTGCTATTTTCAAGAGCAACGAACGGAAGGGTTCTACCAGCTAAACATGAACTTCAAATGTATCATGGGAACTTCCTGTGTAGGCTAGGTTACCAGTGTTTCAAAGGAGGTTCTTCAGTCCAACAACATTTTGTAATCTCATTTTCAAAGGAATCAAATATGACAAATGATCATACATTACTTTTTTTTTTTTTTTTACTTGAAAGGCACTTGATTCCATAAACTAGGAGAAGACCGGAAACTTGCGAATACTTAAGTTACATTCAGCAGGAGCAAAGTTGTGTTTGTGAATTGGAATGCATGAGATACCTATTCCCAAAACCAGACTTTTTATTTGTGTGTTCTGTTTTACAGTCTTTATACCCATGTGAGGAAATGGTTGAATCGCAGCTTATTAAAGCGGAGAGGCTTGAAGAAGACTTGGAGAGTAGCGATCTACCTCAAAGACTGAATATCTGTGAGAACAGTAAGTGAAGAGGTTGAAAACCTTACGAATAATGTCTCTGCGGTGTCCCTGTCTGTCTGCCCTGCTACTGTGGACCCACAGAATCCAGCTATGGGAAGGACAAGCTACAGGATGTATACATGTTTGTACATCTGTCAGTCTCACCACAATACTTCTTGGGGGTTTGGTGACAAAGCGGGTCATGTGGTGGCAACATTGAGGACTGTTTTTTGGGCCAGGCCAAATTCCTCAACTTTTTCATATAATACTTTTAGCCCCCTGGAAGGGGCACTAACACTACAGTTCTGTTCTTTCTTCATGCTCTCCTGCAGTCTTTAGAAACTTAAAGGTTTTTGCAATGTTCTGTACTTTTCTTAGACCCCTAAATGGCAGGATTTGATAGCATTTGGCAGAACTTACAATATGCACACTCGCAATAAAGACAATAATCACTGAGTGAGAATTTAAAACAGAATTATTTCCCTTCTCTATGAACAAGGCAGATACCATGAGATGCACTTGATAGGTTTTTTGTTCTCCAGAATGAGTGCAGCAGACCCCCACTGGAATGTTGAATACTGTACTGAAAATAAGGGAAGCTTTATTATTCAGGATGTACAGTGTCTGTATGTCCTTTTGCAAGAAATGTATTTGACTATACTTTCTAATACATACATAATAATGACAGAGATAATATCTTTGTTTTATATAGCTGAGGTAACATTGCTCTTGGCTGGTTTATAACCTTTGTCTTGTTATGGTAAATATTAAATGAGAACAGAGGCTTCTTTGTATCTCAGCTCCTGTTATCTTTTGTAGCAAGCACAAGATATCACCAGATCTCCATGCGTACAACTTTCTAGAAAACACAGAACTTCTATTTGTTTTTTCCACCCAGAAAGCACACTAGACAAATACAATATTAAAATAATTTGCTTAAGTCCAGAGTACAAATAGGTGTTTCCTCTCAAGGGAAAGTACAAAAAGTAGAAGTACAAAAGTTTGCATTTTTAAAAAGCAAATATAACCATTAAGACAAACTTGGCAAAAGAGATGTGCTCTTAAGAAATCACCTTTTGACCTTGTCTTTGTGGTTGAAACTTCTGGCAAAATTGTGTATCAATTGCTGTCCAGATAGGAAATTACAGAGATGGAAAATGTGGACTTACATGAGATATATCTGGAATGAACAGCCCAACTCGGGTTAGAATAAATATGAACTAGTATGATGAATTTATATAAGCCATGTCAGAGCACTGATTAAGTGCTGGGTCTAACCCAAATCTTAATAAATGAACTCAAATTTGAATAAAAACTCATATGATAGATTTGTTTTACAATAACTAGGTTTATAGTGGTTAATCATTATGCATCTGTCTCCCTCCAGGAGCTGTGGAGTCAGATGGTGGTGAAAGGTCTCCCATTGCAGACGCACATATTGAATCTTCAGTAGGCACAGGGGACCTTGCTGAGCAGCACAGCACCAGAAACACTGTTTGGGAAGATGGCACACTGGACACTGTTCTCAAGGCTGAGCCAGAGCATGATGCTGTCAACCTCCCGGATGCAAGATCTGAACACACAGCAGGGAGACTGAACAGCCTGGAACATGAATTTGTTTTTTATGAAGGACCCAGCCAGGTGGATACTTTTTTTACTCAAAGGACTGATGAAACGGATACTGGAAGTCCTGTCTCCTCTTATCCTACAGAATCCAACTCTGTTCAGTCAGAACTACAACTCATTCCTACCACAGCAAAAGACAGTGGGAAGAATGTGTCTTCTCTGGGATCCCTTTGTGGAAATAACTCTGTTCCTCTTGAAATGGGAGCTGATGTGTGCTTTACATGGAGCAAAGAGTCCCTGTCCCGACCAAGAAGTTCAGCAAGATTAACCAAACTGGCTTATGGGCATGCTGTTTTTGAGAGTCACAATCAACATTTACCCTCCACGACTCCTGGGGTTGCAGACACAGGGCATGCCGTTTTTGAGAGACACGACCAGCAACTACATTCCTCTACTGAAGGAGTTGCAGACCCAGAGCGTCCATCTTGCTCTTATTCGGTAGGATGTAACGTTGAGAACCGCTTCATTCACGCGGAGCTGGAGGACCGTAAAAATCTGTCTCCTTTAGAATCTAACTCTGATGCCGCAGATTCCAGTATCGCCGCTGTTTGTGCAAAAACCTTGACGGTGTCATCAAGCCGTAAGATTCAATGTAGAGAGAAGAGGCGGCCGATTTGTACGTTATGTGGGAAGCTGTTGAGCTGTGCACAAACTCTTGAAGCACACTTGAGAATTCACACAGGGGAGAGACCGTACAGTTGTACATACTGTGAAAAAAGATTCAACCAACTGAGTAATCTTAAAACTCACCAGAGAACTCACACAGGGCAGAAACCATACAGTTGCATCCTGTGTGGGAAGCGGTTTTCTGATCCTGGTTATCTTAAACGACATCAGTATGTTCACACAGGAGAGAGACCATTCAAGTGTGCAGAGTGTGGGAAGAGTTTCTCTTTTTCAAATAATCTCATAAGACACCGGAGTGTTCACACTGTAAAGATTATTTAGCTGGATATGACAGGACATTGTTCCTTTATGTCAAATGAAAATGCATGGAAGGAACACTGGATAGACCACATGCCCCCCCCCCCTTCCATCCTGCAAAGAGGAATTATAACCTGTGTGAGCAGTTTTAAATCCTGAAATGCCACGCACAGTGAATTGGTGGGCAAGTTAGTTAAGTTTACCCTGAATTTTAGTGGGTGTTCTCTGATCCATATAGGACTCGAGTGCAGTTGGATCCTTTTGTTAAAAACATCAGCATTTCCAGTTGTGACACTACATAAGAAACTATTGATGTTGACAGTTAAATGACTAAAAAGTGTAAAAGGCTATATGCCTAAAAATACATTAACACAGAAAAACAGTGCATTGATTCTCTTAATAGATCCTTTATAATTTGCACTAACACGCTAGAAAACTGCCATAACCCGTGGTACACACAAACTTACAATATTACAAATATTTAATGTTTTATTTTATTAGCCTAACAGTAATTTGGGAGGAGAATAATGCATTGAATTATTTTTTCTGCCGTTTCTTTATTACCCTCCATATCCATTAAATATTTATAATTTTTAAATAATTGAATGCAATTATCTCTAATTCTCTATTGTACACATGAATGGGTATGGGCCTAGACATGCAGTGTAAACATAGCCTTAGTTGCTCTCTGTATGTAAATCACACCTGAAAGCTCAAGTCTGTGACAATTGAACCACTTGGTGAAAGAAGGTATTCTCATCATGTATGAAGTTATTTTCACTATTGTTTTAAGGCTGCAAAATAAGTGCTGTGGGTTGCAGAAGTATTTTGACCCTTGTGTAGTTCTCGCCTCTCTTTTTTTGCCTCAGGGCTTGAACTTGAAAGTAGGAATGTGAATAGGACTATGTATGATAAGCACGTTAACATTCTTATTCTGTAAGCCAATTTTATTATAAATGTCGAGTGGCATCTTTTATTAGAGGCAGCAGTTATAGGCTAATCCACTTATTTTAGTCCCATACAAAGTTTGGGGCCAGCTCTAGTGATCCACTGAATGTGGATATGTGTTGCATTATCCACCTATGCCAGACTTCACCTGCTCATCTTGCTTAGTTCAGATTAGAACTAAAGGACATTTAACCCACTTAACTGGAATGCCACTAAAGACATTCCTACTTAATTTCTGGAATGTCTTCAGTTGCATTCCAGTTTTTTTCCATTGTTTTAAAATAAAGTGTGTTAAACCTAACTGCAGTTGACATGTTTATTAACATGCCAGTTTTGTTTCAAACTGTGAACAATAACAAATGCTACTGCCCTTGCGCATCAACCAAGACCTCTTAAACGTCTGCTTTACCTATCGTAGCTCCCAACTGCTGTCTCAGGCCACGTGTGGCTAATAGGCCTAAAAATAATGAGAAAGTGTGATGGAAATGCCCACAGTGAGAAAGGCAGCCTATTTTTCAGGTATAGCCCCCCCAGAATGTCACTGTTACATTATTGACAGAATAAACTATGATATTGTAGGTCGACTGATTGATTATAGATTATCCACAGCTAACCTCTTGATATCGCCTCTGTCACAGCCTACCTTAAATGCAATTTTGATGGAGATACATGTTTTGCTTATATAACATTAGCCTAAACTACACATTGCAACATTTTTTTTCTTTTGAAATGGCCTTATTTTATTTCACGTGGGTTAGCCTTAGCCTATTTAAATCAAGGCACAGAGACAGGCCAAGACTGGGGCATTCTGATTATTAGTTTTCAATGCAGTCTTTATTCAAAAATGCTGTTACGAAACTAGATAAATCAGCTGTGAATAATTATTAGCTGTTTGGTTCACTATCTTACTGAACAGGTTTTTCGGTTAATATTTGAGTACTTTGCTCGCCACTACATTAGTTAACATTAGGCTGTATGAACAAACCTGTTTATCCAACAAGTTAAATGCTGTACCCCTAAAGTAAATTGGCTGATATCGATATCATGCTTTTCATTGTCGTGATAGGTAGTGTAGCAACGCTTAACCTGAGATGTGAAGTTTGTCCTCAGAAATACTGCACACATCAAAGCATTTGAAACCATTTTATTATTGTGCACTAGATAACAAAAGGCTAGCAAACTAAACTGTTAGCTAATATCATGTAGCTAGTGAGCTAGTTAACTGTAGGTTATTTGCAAGCTAACTTTTGTGGCTCAGTGGTTTGAAGACTAAATTGAAGCTACAGTGGGGCTAGGCATTGTCATGTGATGATGCAGTAGCGCTACTATGGTCGACACGTGACGAGTTACAAATCTTATCGGTTTAGTTCTTAACCAATCAGAGATCAGTGTGCCTAGTCAACGTAGTCGAACTAGTGATTTTTGATTGTGTTTTCTCTTTTGGGTTGAGCCCAGAAATTGACCCCGGAAAAATCCTAAATGTATTAGCAGTGGATGTTCTGGGCCAAAAGTGTATTAAATGGGTGATAAACACTAAATCACATTTCTTTAGTTCTAAAGCTGAGTCTCTATTTGATATATATATATATATATATATATATATATATATATATATATATAAATCCAATTAAGCTGTACCAATGCATTTTCTGCAACAAAAAAAAAGCCATGGATTGCCACCTAAAAGTGAAAAGTTTAAACTGGGTTCATATGGGGCAGAGTTCTCATCTGATGTAGAAGGTGAATCTCCACACCTCTTCTTGATTGACAGGTAAGTATTTTGTATTCAGACTGATGTCATATGACTGCACAAATGAGCTCGCTATCATTTCAAACCGCCTTATGTTGGCTTGCTGTTAGCAAAATAATTATTTTGGTTGGAAAGCGGCATAGGAACTCAATGGATCCAGTGCCATTTAAGAGAGAAATGTGTGTGGATAAAAAATTATCCACGTTTTATAATCTCAAATTAAATCACAGGCTGTGACAGCTAGCTGGTTATGTGAAAATGATTTCCTTTGCTCCAGAAATCCATATATGGGTACAGGGTTTTGCTGTTCCAAGACCCCTAATTATGTGCTAGTTAAATTAAAACTACAACAAACGGTGGAATTCCGCCAACCAGCACATACTAGCCCGCCTGCAACTTAAATAGTTTCGATATAGCAACTTACTTTTTAAAGCACACAAAACGTTCGAAATTCACAGATGAGATATGTATTTATTTCGTTAAAAATGTGAAACTATCTTTTGCTTACATTGACCACAGACCATACTTTCTGCAGAAATCAAAATTCCAATGGGGAACCCATGGCGAAAGAAACTTCCGGATTGGCCTACAAGACGTCATAACTATAAAATAACGAAGTGGGCGGGCAAATGCCAAACGCTGTTGTTGCTGTCGACCACGCTTTAATCTCGAACAGGCCATTTAGTTCTTTTTTCAATGGCAGTAATGCACAGAGTGGGCTACTAGACACCCTACAACGGCTGGCTATCTAGCTGGAAATATCAGCGGCTAACTTTAGTCATCTGACGCCAATAGTATTAGCTAACGACGACGTGCAAGTTTTTAATACGGCGTGAGCTAGACGGAGAATGTCGAGTTATATCAATTTTCGTACGCGTTTAGCTTCCATTATGGAAGTATTAGCCGACGCTGCTGTGGCAGAGATTAATGAACTTGTGGAGGATGGCTACGCTGTTTTACGCTTAGAAATATCTAGAAAACAGAAAGAGAACGATGCTCTGAAGAGGAAATTGCACATGATGGAAATGAGAATTGCGCGATGTTTTAGCCGGAGTACGCGAGCAAGGGACGGTTCCGTTCAGGGTTACGATGAATTCGCGTCAACAGGAACGTCAGGCGGTGAGTCTCATACTCTCTTATAGCTAACGTGATGCCGATCTTGCGAGGGTGGTGTTGATGCGGATATACTGTAGTATTTTTACCATTTGTTTACAAATGTTAACCTCAAGTGATATAGCGAAAACTACTCAACTGGCAGCATAGGTTCCTCTTTGTCTAGTTAACACCAGTCGTTAGCCAGCTAGCTAACCCTGACTATATGATTTATTCTCATATCTATGCCTTCTACTGCTTTGATTTTTGCTCCAGAGGATAATTTTCCAACCGTAGACGGTCTCTTCGGCAAGCAGTCGAGCTTCAGTCTTCGGAGCGATGGGGAAACCACGTCTGTGAATGAGGACCAGTCCGGGAGGAGGGACGAGGTAGTATCGCAAGTTATGTCTTCTGTCGTCAGGTAGTTAACCTAGCTAGTTCGTTAACATTGTCACATGTCATAATAGTTCGAGAGAAAATAAGTGGGTTAGGAACGGTATGGTTATGTGTAGTTTGGGTGGCGATACTCCCCTTTCAGCGAGATGCGTTCTCGCACAAACAAATTACATACCTTTCTGCTACTTGTATCTCAGTAATTCTAATAAAACCAACGGAGAACAAAACTAGGCGTTTGTATGATTTAACTGCCGTTTTTAATAGGTTATTGTATTTGTTTACTATCGTGGCTCGCATATACTAGTGTACTCTCATTCCTCTAATACAGTCTGCAGGTATAGAGGAAGGACCTGAATCACTACTTGTAAAAGAGGAGACGCTTGAAGAGGACTTGCAGACCAGTGATTCACAGAGAGCACTCATTATCAGTGACGAAAGTAAGTGAGAGGGAGAACGTTGCGACGGTAATGATATTTGATGAAAAAGAATGGGCCGTACCGTCATCTTATCGCTGCCATAAAACAAGATGACCACAGCATTAGAAGAAAGTTGACCTAAGCATATCCATGCAGTATCAGGAACAGAGGAGCCTTTGGTGATATTATCAAAAGTGATTTTGTTTATTCATCTCTACATGTATTTTTTCTGTTTTTTTTTTTTTTTTGTTTTTTTTGGTTGATCTTACAGTGGGAATATATTCCTAGGTTAAATTAATTCCATGCAATCCCTGAGCTGCTGATGATGGATAGATATAACCATGTGTCTGATCTTCCCTCCAGGACCTGTGGAGTCTGATAGTGGTGAAAGGGCTCCCAATGTGGGTTCACGGACTGAGGCTGCCTTAGGCTCAGAGGAGTTATCTGAGCAGCACCACATCAGTCACAGTGTTTGGGAAGACAGCGGACTGGACACTGTCGTCAAGGCAGAACCAGATGTTGAGACTGTCAAGCTCCAGGCTACAGCAGGGAGACATAACAGATTGGGCAGTGAGTTTTTATATGAAAGACCTGGTCTGATGGAAACGTTCCTTCCACAAAAGGTCATTGAATCTGAGAATGTGGGTCCTGTCTGCTTTTACACTACGAGAACTGACTCTGAGAGTCTGCCATCTCACGCACAGCTACGGGTCAGTCCCACCACAGCAAAAGATGCTGATAAGAGTCTGTCATCTTTAGGATCTTGTGATGGAATGGACTCTGTAACCTTTGAAATGGAGGCTGGGGCCTGTTCTTCTTGGGACAGTGAGACTATGTCAGACCCTGTTTATACACAATACAGGCCTAAAAAAGACTGGGAAACTGAAAAATTGCGGCCAGAAAATGTTACTAACATATTTCCCACACATGCCCGATTGGTACCAAGAGACAATATAGTGGGTTTAAAAGCCAAAGGATCAGGGATGACTAGACGTGCACCTTCTGTTGAAACTTGCTCTACATTAGCAGGCATGAACACTCATCATAGAACTGGTGCAAGAGAGAGACGATTCAGTTGTAATTTCTGTGGAAAGAGTTTCACATCTCCGCAAAACCTACAAACACATTTGAGAGTTCACACTGGAGAGAGACCATTCAGCTGTGCACAGTGTGGAAAGAGGTTCACTCAGGCTGGTCATCTGAAAACACATCAGAGTGTTCACACTGGTGAAAGACCATACATATGTACACACTGTGGTAAAAGATTTGCAGGGAAACAAAACCTTAGAATACACCAACAGAGGAAACACCAAGCTAATTATAATGTTATATAGGCTTCTGAACCAAATATTAATTATATAAGAAGTCTCGACTACTTGAGCATATTATTTAATGACTTCTTAGTAAATTAAGAGCTTTGTGTTCTGAAAATATACAAAGTACATCAACTTATTTGTAAATTCTTAAAATGTAGGTTATATCCACCAGTCGTGGCACATTTTATGTTTCAGTCATTTTTAGTTCATGATCAGGCTAATTTATACTATGTTGCCCCACACTTACAGCAAGTGTTGCTCGACGAAAATGATTTCAACTGAAAGAGTCGCTTGACCATTTCTCTGTGTAGCGCACCTCTAGAATTTTGCTACACTTAAATGATAAACTATTGGGAGAGTGACAAGTTTTTGTTGTTTTGGCACTGTATTCCAACACATTGGATTTGAAATAAGACAATGAATAATTAGGGGTGTAATGATACATCGATCTGGATTGACGTATCTGTTCAAAGAGCAACGATCTGATCCAATCAGTACAGCATGCCAGAAAACGATCCGTGTTATGAATGATAACAAACAAACCTGGAACCAAAGTGTTAAAGCTATAGTTCTTGTAGCTATAGGTTAATTGTTGCAAAGACTCCCTTTTGGGAATGCACAGAGTTTGATTAAGAAAGCCTTTCACTTAGCAAATTGATAATCAGCTTTGTGATACTGGCTAAGCCCGATTGCCGATTTCTCCAAAATTACGAAAAACCAACTATTTTTAAGTTGGTCACGACATGATTTAACGATTTAACTGTCCAAAGCAGAGGACATTTCTCAACTCGAATATCCACTTTTTGTAGACAATAAAACTTAGGCAGTTATGGACTCACTTTTATTTTGGTTAATATAAGCCAGCAGCCATATCACCACGCACTCTGCTCCTGCCGACTAGCTGAAGCTAAGCAGGTGTGGGCTTGGTTAGTACTTGGATGGGAGACCACCAGGGAATACTGAGTTGCTGCTGCAAGTGGTGTTGGTGGGCCAGCAGGGGGCAATCTTCTCTCTGGTCAAATAAACCCCAACGCCCCAGTGCAGTGACGGGGACACTGTGCTGTAGGAGATTCCGTCTTTCGGATGAGACATTAAACCAAGGTCCTGACTCACTGTGGTCATTAAAGGAGTACCATGATGATTTTCACATTTTCTCGGTTTTATGTGCTATTTGTACAAGAGGCATTGAAGAAACACAATGAGTAAAGTATTAAATATGTCCGTTCTGTATTTTTGGAAAAATATGCGTTTTTAATTTATCGTCCTATTTTCAACCGGTTGAGAAAGTTGTCAACTTGGTGCGTCACGAACCCAGTAACCACTCCCCTTTCCACGCCCCATAAACCCATGGATAACTCGAGACCCATAGTTTGCGCCGCTGGCTTACAGGCAAGACAATGCAAATATTTGACTAACGTTAGGTTCACTTAAATTAGAGTTCCTTTTAATGTCTATTAGATTATTTCTGGTTATATTCATTTAGCTAGCTAGCTAACGTTAGCTAACTAGGTAGTTTACTTTCATAAGGCAATGTTATCGATAACGTTAGCTAGCTAGTTTGTTTTTATGAGGACGTTATAGTTGTGCTTTTATCTTAACTTGGCTAGCTAGATAGCAAAAATTATAATTGGATATAAGTCAATGTCCTTACCTTAGCTATCTATCGATACTTGATATACTACTAAGCTAGCTAGTTTGTGAAAAGTCTCCCAAAAAGAGCGTGTATCATGGAGGTAGCTATGGTAACGGGGCACGGTCTGTCAATCATAGCTAACTGACAGTTCTCATTACCACGCCCAGACGGTTCGGGTGAACTTTTATAGTGGGAAATTTAAGCTTAGAAAAATACGTTTTAAAGTACATTGAAATGACTGAATAATAAAAAATTATGCACATTTGTTTTGTTGTTGCCTAAAGACAACTGGGAAGTGTCACGTTCAACCACCATGTTACTCCTTTAAAGATCCTATAACACTATTCGCAAAGAGTAGGAGGTTCCCCGGTGTCCTGGCTAAAATCCCAGATCTGGCTCTCACAAAAACTTGCCACCTAATCATCTCCTGATTTAATTAGCTAAAAAATGTTCTCTCCCCTCCAGTGTATCTGCTCAGTGGCCAACAATAGAGGATTGTGATTGTACTGGGCTGCTCCCAGGTGTGAATGTGTATGTGTGTGAAGCAGGGCGTTCCTGCAAAACAGCATATGTGCTCAATGAACCTACCCTGGGTAAATAAAGGTTAAAATGGAAAAATAAGACTGAATATGTGAAAAGGAAAACAGTCATAAGAATATATTGTAATGGTGGTATGAATTTCCTGGATTTTAGCACTACTAATTAGAATCAGATCTTTAAGTGGTGTTGTTCTTTGTCTTACAATTGGAAACAGAAACATTTGTGACAGAACATATAATAATGTACATATTAGAAAAGTACTCATAGAAGATGAGTTGCCCAAGAGCACTTCTGATCTGGAGACACTCCTCATTTTCCATTGGGAAAAATCCTTGGTGTGTCCCAAATAAATTCTTAATACCAAATCAAGTCAAAAAACCACATCTCAAGATTTTACATAGGTACTATCATTGCAATTTGTTAATAGGCTCATTTAGAGCTGAAATCTCATCAAATTGTTCATTTTGTAATATAGAAGAAACTGGTTCATTTATTCTTTAGATGTCCCTACTCTCTTTACTTTTGGGACACCATATCTCATTTTATTGCATTCTGCAGGATGGTTGAAATTAAGGAATTGGTGGTCTTGTTTCTGAACTGCAATACAGGCAAAAAATGGATGACACCATCATTCCTTCTTGGTAGATTCCAGATTCATAAACAAACCAAATTTTAGGCTATTCTCTGTAGATCTCAATATTTTATTCAACTCCTTAGTGTAAATCCAAACAGAAAGGCAACAAATACATCCTGCATTCTACAAAAATTTAAAAAAGCTGCCAAAAGTAATAACATTTTTTCCCTTTTAATTTATTTCTTTTTTAGAAGTATATCTGGGACTTTTGTAATATTGTTGTTACTGTATTTAATATCCAGTTAATATTGTCATGTTTAATGCAACAGCAACAAAAAGCTTGTGTGTGGCACCGAAAAAAATGGGTCAACTGTAATGATTTCGGTGTGAATACATTTTAGAATTTAAATGTACTGTCTAAAATAGTATAATTTGGCCAAGTTAAGGAATTGACTTCATGGGTAAATTTTCCTTTTGGCACCAGAAACTTACTAAACTGCAATACTTCCGGTAACCATGACAGTTTGCACTCTTCAGGCGGAATGTCAATGCCTGCCCCCAGGTACCTGCGATGCATGGACCCTAATATTAGGGTCGTAATATTAGGAATTTAAGCAGGGAAATCATCAAATACCAGGAAAATAAAACACAATATGCTTAGAGAAACATATGCCGCAAAGGGATAGGTGAAGTTCGACTCAAGCTTGCAGCATAGCTCTTTGTCGAGTTCAGTCAGGAGTGAATCATAGACATATATACGTTGTAAATCATTACAGTCTGCAACATAGACTCTCTATGGTATGCAATCGCTTCCTTATCAGTCCGGAAGTAAATTGTAGAATTTAGAACGGACAATAGGTGGCTCGTATGCGTAGCTCACATGATTAGGTTATGGCACTAGTTAAGCTATTTATTTGTTTTCGGCATAGTAGAACTGCTTAGCCATTTCACGGTTACAACTTGTCTTTCCCAGATATTTAGAATATAACTGGTCAGGTAGCGAAAATGTCGACCTGTGTTGCTTTCCATACACGTTTAACTTCCATAATGGATCAGTTAACTAAAGTGGCCGTAGCAGAAATTTGCGGACTTGTAGATGATGGCTATGCTCTTTTACACTTGGAACTGGCTCGAAGTAAAAAGGAGGTAGAAGGATTAAAGAAGAAATTACATATGATGGAGCCGTGGATTGCGCGAGGATCTAGGGAGGGAACTGGTCACTCCGGGGGCGAGGCTCCCGTTTGCAGTGAAAGAAAATTAGGTAAGTTGCAGTGCAGAAATATTTTTGTCGCGTGTATCGCACAGCGTTAGCAATGGAATAAAAGTGAAGAATACGGTTTGGGTTCCTTCGTTTATATATTGGTAATATTAGCTGCACCTATAAGGGCCATTGTCACGTAAAACACCCTGTTAAAGCATTCATAGTAATTCTCCACAGATGACATTCTTATTAGTTTTGTAACTTTTTTTTGTTGTTGCTAATTTTGGAATAAATGACCCTCCATACCAGATGAGGGAATCTGTGGAACTGCAGAAGGAGAATTTTATGTTGGTTGTGGTATGTCTGTCGGTGTGCGGAGAGGTGGAGAGCCATTATCTTTGGATAACGAAGATACTTCTGTTCAATCTCCTGGGGGTAAGGTGAGTTTGATAGTAACGGAAAAGTAATTTTCAAATTCCAATACACACATTTTCTGATACTCTTTTATGAAATCTGCACAGCAACATTTCATGTCAGAACTTCACATTTATTCAGTGTGAATATCTCTCACCTCCCTGGCGTTCCATTATATTCTAATTGGGTATGTATCTACCATATCAGAGTCATGCATTTGAAACGTTTATCATTATTTGATGTAATGGAAGAACTTAAGAGAGTTCAAGTTCTTAAGAGAGTTGAACTGTGGAATTTAAGTGTTATTTATTGCCAGTCCCTTACAACCCATTTTAAATATTTGACTCTGTATGGGCTTTTTCCTTAGTTGGTCTGTCATGTTTATCATTTTTAGTTGCTGTTTACATCAACTGTTTCATCCTAGCAGACTCATTAACAAACCTATTTTTAAAAACTATTGCATGAAGGCAAAGTTAAGAAAAGTATCAGTTGTTGTGTGATGATGATAATTTATTTATCATTTGATACAAATTAGGTTAGTTCATAGTTCTGGGTTGACTACTAGTTTAATACATTGCTTACTTCAACTTTACTTCATTGCTAACAGTCTGTGGAAATGGAGGAGGAAAGGCTTGAAATGATAATCATCAAAAAAGAAGGAATGGATGAGGATGTGGAGACCAGTGACCCACAAGGAGGACTAAATGATAATGAAGAGAGTAAGTGAAGCAAGTTATAAACTTTGTGTTGTGATTATGAGACTTGCTTTTTTCAGTTAAAGATGATATGTATATTATTATGTGTGTTTCTTGTATTTTACTTCCAGGAGCTGTGGAGTCAGATGGTGGTGAAAGGTCTCCTATTGCAGACACACTGACCACACCTGCAGTTGACACAGAGCAGCTCACTGAGCAGCACAGCACCAGACACAGTGTTTGGGAAGACAGTAGCCTGAGCCCTGCTCTCAAGGCAGAACCAGAGGATGAGACCTTAAACCTCCACCATAAAGGAACTGAGCTTAATAGTGGAAGACTGAACAGCCTGGGCAATGAGTATGTTTTGTTTGAGAGACCCAGTCAGTTGGAGACTTTCTTTACGCGGGGGAACTCAGAAACGGAGACAGAGGGTCCTGTCTGCTCTTACGCAGCCAAAACCAGCTCAGAGAACTTTCCAGGTCACTCAGAGCTACGACTTGGTCCTACCACATTGAAAGTGGTAGATGGGAAACCAGGTGTTTTATTACTGGAGTCTGGATCCTTTGAGAGGGAGGCTGGGATGAGTTCTGCATGGAACAAAGAGACCCTGCCCATTTATACACAATACAGACGCAATAAAAAAGACTGGAGCCCTGAAAAATTGCAGTCACAGAATGTTACCAATGTATATGCCGCACATGCTCAAATAGCACCAAGACACAATACAGTGGTTCCAAAATCAAAGGCACTAGCTATGAATAGATATGTACCTAGCAATCAAAGTTATACCACATCATTAGGCATGAAGGCCTATCATAAGGCTGGCACAAGGAAGAAACGATTCATTTGCACCTTCTGCGGAAAGGGCTTTCCTTCTCTTCACAACCTTGAAACACATGTGAGAGTTCACACTGGAGAGAGACCATTCATTTGTGCACAGTGTGGAAAGAGGTTCACTCAGTCAGGTCATCTGAAAGCACATCAGAGTGTTCACACCGGAGAGAGACCATACATGTGTACACAATGTGGGAAAAGATTTACTGGGAAACATAACCTTAAAGTGCACCAGCAGAGAACACACCCCACTGAATCCAATGTTGGATGAGCCCCAAGGTTTACTATTACTATTACGGTTTAAATAAATTACACATTAAGAATTAGTGCTCAGAATCTCTTTGGGGGAACTGCCTGGTTCTCTGCGTGTCTGTGGGTCTTTGCAGCTGAAGGGCTAGGAGGTGTGTGAATATGATCTTTTTGTGTTTTTAATGCCTCAGAGCCTTGGATCTGATGTCTCCCTCACCTAGACTGGGGCCTTTCAACCCACTAAAATTTGTGTGTTGGACCACTGAGCCACCTTGATGTTTGTTCATCTCATTAGTTTGAGAGAAAAAATAAAATTGAAAGTTCCTATTAAAACAAATGACAGAAATCCTAACTAATATATCCATTGGTTTCTTAAATGTGTGTTAAATGTTAAAATGATCAAAAGATGATGTTTTAAAGGACCCATGCAGCTTGGTGTTTTTAGAATAGGAACATGCCCTAACGGTGGTGGAAAAGAGACTTTTTATATGCTCTCATACTGTTCTGAGGGCCAGTAGCTATAGTACCCATTTCACACTCAAGCTGCCATGCTGTCTCCACAACCCCTGAACTCATGCTGAGCTCTGGTGATCATTGTCAATTGGTGTGTGAATGATACAAACTGAATACAATAAAAGTATGTTACTTATTTGTTTTGTGAGGTGAGTGAAATGTGGTTGATTTTGAGCCACAGAGTGTGGTTGCCGTGTGCAGGCCTTGAACTGAAAAACGGTTCCCCATATGTCTGAGAACATCACTGTCAAGTAAACAGAGGGTTAAAAGCTACAGACTTAAAATATTTCAGCTAAAATAAATGTGGTTTTCAATTTACATTCTGAGAGAAATAGTTGGACCTATTTTTCCAGAAGGGAAAATGCGTACGGGAAAATATCATTTTATTAACTTGTTTGGGATGACAAGCCAAGCATGTAATCATATCCCATCAAAAGACCCAAACCCTGCTGCACATAGCCTAAAAAATTTGACTCCATAATTATTGAATAAACATTGAGCTGTTTATGTTTTTCATCAGCCAATATACTAGGGTTTCCTTACTGGGTATCACATATCTGATACTGATATTTGTTATGGATATCCATAATTCACACAGCCAGAATGTCTGCAGCACCTTGTTCTGCCAGGGAAAATGGAATGGCATAATGCAGACTCCTCATAAGGCCGGGTAGACAGGCACATGAGTTTCTCCGAGGTTATTTCTAGTACTTACGGTAATTCATGGGGTACCCCATCCAGCAGCAAGCGATCTGTCCTAGCTTCCTTGTCATTCCGGAAGCAAATTCTTGATTCGAGGAAATCACCATTGGTGAAGCTACTACAGTGGCTTGTTTGTATACCGCTCACGTAACTTACTAGCTACCTAGTTTTAATTGGTTAGTTCTAGCACTCCGCGATAGCCAGCTAGCTACATGGACCCGATGTGAAGCCAGCCCGAGCATTCTGATGCAGTTTCTGTTCTCTGCAAATATTTTTCGATACGAAGCGAACTGGTCAGTTAGCTATGATGTCGAATTACGTGGCTTTCCATGCTCAGTTAACCTCCATTATGGAGGTATTAACTAAAGCCGCCATAGCAGAAATTTGTGAACTTGTGGACGATGGTTATGCGGTTTTACATTTGGAAATTTCTCGAAGTCAAAAAGAAAACGAGGCTCTGAAGAGGAAATTACGAATGATGGAGCTGAGAGCTGCCCGAGGATCCTGGGACAGAAGACGAGCAGCCGAGAGCCATGTAAAGAGGCTGTCTAGTGGTGTACGGCTTTGTGATGAATTTACTGGGACTGCTCGGGGTGAGTATAAGTTTATATGAATGTTACCTAACATATTAATTGTGATCATGATGCATATTGTTCTGTATGATCCTTACAATCATTGGTCGGTTTATATGGAAGTTAAAACTTATCAAATATAAATTAAGTGAATAATAAATTGGTATTAGACTAGGCAAGAATAAATAAAATAATTAGCTAAACTGGTTCTGATTTTTTTTTAATGAATGCGTACATGTTTTGCAGAAACAAAAATAAATTAATTAATTGAACTTGCGTTTGTTTTTTCCCCCCAATTTATTTAATTTGGATTACATAAAAGGATATATTATTTTGTATTTGTTTGAATATTTAGTTGTAGTTTACATTTACGTAGGCCTATGTCTATTAATTTGGGTTCTAATTTTGACCACTTGCGATCACTTATTGTGCGTGCCCGTTTTACTTGTACTGTTAAAGCCACAAAGGGGAGTGCAACTGGCATATATGTGAATAGTTTACTTGGCATAGGTATCTACTTACCCACCTTCTCTGTTTTCCTTGTAAAGTGAGAGACTTCTCCATTGGTTGTCCGGCAGGCATCAGTTTGTGGGCAGATGTGGACCCACCAACTGTGGATGATGAAGAGCCTTCCGTTAGGTCTGCTGCGTGTGAGAAGGTTAGTCTATGGAACAGAAAAGATTGTTCTACAGGATCCAAATACTGTACTTAATTATGAACATATCTCTTTTCTGGGGATATATATATATATATATATATATATATATATATTTATTTATTTATTTATTTTTTTGCTAACCACATCTAATTCTGAACTTGGTGTTGATCTCCAAAACATACACTAAAACTGAAATGATATATTGAAAACCCAGATAGTTATATACACTGTACATGGCACATTAATGACATACAAATACTGTTATGACCATTTTGTGATGGTCATTTCAGATAATTTTAATTTTTTTACACATTTCTCAGAATTCCAAATTTGTTACATTATATTCCTGCCTAATATGCATTATATTGACATATTTCAAATTTATCGATCCTCATGTGTGAAATAATTAAGTAATTAGTTATTGTAGCATATTTCCTATGCTGTTGTTAGCACTAATTCACCCTTGTCTAAAAGTTAAAGATATGTAGATAATTTTAAACTAAAAATTTATTGTAGTTATTGTCAGAAAAAGAAATCAGTTCATATGGTTGTTTAAAACAAGTACTGACATTCATTTTTCTTAGCAAAGTGCAAATATTTTCGTATTTATTAAGTGATTGAGAATATTAAATCCAGTCAGCTTAAGAACATGATTCCACTTGTAGTCTGCAGACATAGAGGAGGAAAGGCCTGAAGTACAAACTATCAAAAAGGAGGGAGTGGATGAGGTTGTGCAAGCCAGTGACCCTCATGGAGGACTGAAGTTCAATGAGGAGAGTAAGTAAAGCCCGTTATATCAAAACTGTAAAAATGTGAGACCTGCCAGACCGTGTCCACAAACAGACTCAAGTCGAACCACTTTGACTCATTCAGAGGAGCAATGGAGTTGAAATTCAATTGGGTTGTTTCATCGTCAGCTGTGATGCCTTGTACTGTTAAATTTGTTTTTAATCTGTGTCTATTTTCATCTTGATACTGGACGCTTAAATCATTTGACAGCCTTGTTTTAAAATGGTTATGAATATTGCCCTAAACTGCTTTTTAACAAATTGCTTTAATTACTCATAATCCCAGAGTTAATTATTTGTTATATCTTGTATGCATTCCAGATTTAAAAAATGTATTTAATTGTTAAGAGTTGACAAAGTGGGAGTTTCATTTATTAATTTGCTGTCAGACTTTGCATGTTTGAAACCCATGTATTTTTTGTCTGCAACTCATACTATAGAGGCTCTTATAATGTCTTGTATATGTTTTTAATCTGTCCTCCAGGACCTGTGGAGGCTGGGGGTGAAAAGGCTTCCGATGTGGATGCACAGACTGAACCTGTAATTGGTACAGAGGAACCCACTGTGCAGCAAGGCACCAGACAGCGTGTTTGGGAAGACAGCAGACCGGACACTGTTCTGAAGGCAGAAGCAGATCATGAGTCTGTAAACCCCCAGGATACAGAAGGGAGACTGAACAGCCTGGAAAATGGGTATGCTTTGTATGAGAGACCTGGTCAGTTGGACACTTTCTTTACACGGGGGGACTCTGAAACTGAGACCGAGGAGCCTGCTTGCTCTTATTCTCCAAACACCAGCTCAGACAGTCTCCCGATCCATCCGGAGCTGCAGCTCAGTCCCACCGCTGCTAAAGGTGTAGGGGACAGGTTGTCGCCTGTAGGGCGCCCTGATGTGAAACCAGATATAATACTGATAGATTCTGAACCCCTTACAGTGGATGCTGAGATGCATTCTGCATGGACGAAAGAGTCTGTGCCAGGATTGGTGCACTCGCAACAAAGGAATTACAAGGAATATGGGCAGAGGGAAGAATTGCATCCAGAAAATGCACTCCAGATGCCAGTGAGAGAGTGTAGAACTGAGTCAAACTCACAAATGAACAGACGTTTCACCTCAGGTTCCAGACTTAAGTGTAATAACAGAATTAGCTCCAGAGAGAAACGATTCATTTGTGGATACTGTGGAAAGAGTTTTACTTGCCCAAAATATCTTCAGACGCACCAGAGGGTTCACACAGGTGAAAAACCGTACAGCTGCATGCACTGCGGGAAGCGGTTCGCTCAGTCAAGCTACCTTAAGAAACATCAGACTGTTCATACGGGAGAGAAGCCGTTCAGCTGTGCACAGTGTGGGAAGCGGTTTGCTGACTCAAGCAATCTCATAAGACACAAAAGTGTTCACACAGGAGAGAGACCGTTCATTTGCATACATTGTGGGGAAAGATTTGCGGGGAAGCATAACCTTAAAATACACCAACAGAGAAACCATCCGTCTGTGTGGAGCTCAAGATAGAATCTAAACAAAGAGTCAGATACTTTTGATTTAGTACACATAGCATGGGGTGGTTTTGAAGGAGATTTAACAAAATAAAGGATAACACCAAGCAACTTTAATTTAGATGTCTGTTACTAAAGTGTGTCAATCATGAAAGAAGACATCCTTGTTGTATGTGACTTGATTTGTGCTATTGTGCTATCTGTGTTATTCTTGTGTTAATGTAAACAGGAAGCAGAAAGCTGCTCATACAGGCCAGTTGCTATTGGTTATGTGTTCAATTCAGCTATTTGAATTGGACATTTCGTGGTTATTGGTATAGTAGCCCTACTGTAATTACTGGTGTAAAATATAAGTGTTGAAAAGGCTGTAAAACATGTTATTGGTATAAATCTGAAAACAAAAAAGTAAACAGGAAATTGTGTTATTGGAATTTACCCTGGCAGATTGTTGCTAATATGTCTGCAAAATTTCAGTGCCAGTTAGACGTGTGCATACATCTGAAGATCATAAAAGCAACAAGTCACGTGAAGTTTGAGACTGATGATGTATCCATGTTGCATTCTAAGCTTAGTAGGAGTATATCCATTTATAATCATATAACAAAGAACTGCATGAAACTTATAACATCAGGCAAGTGTTGTTATTGCCAGTTTAAAAAACTTTATAAACGTTTTATATTCACTGTAAGTTATTCATTGTCATTTAAATGCCTTGAACCTTTGGATAAAAACAAATTACCTAGTAAAATAACATACTTAGTATATGTTTAATAACATACTGTGTTATTATGTTAACATAATAGCATAGTTTAATAACATACTGCATCTTGCTACTTACTCCAGCAGCAGGCTTGTTAGCAGTGGCATGTCAATTATTATTATTATTATTATTATGCCTCAAACACTACAAATTTCATTCTGCATCTGACAGCAATGGAAAAAGAATACATACGCTCAGGCAGCACAGTATGGTTCAGGTCATTACATTTGAACTTATACTTTAAATTGTGGTCACCTATGTCCATTTATTCTATCACTGCAAAATCATGTGAATAATATATGTCTGTAGTATCTGTGATATCCTACATCCTTGAAAAGTAGAGAAGAAATGGTCCAAATAAAAAAACCAACACACAAAAAAAATTTTCTTTCATTTTTCCAAGTACAAACTTAGCAACAACTTGCATATGATGCACACCTGCCCTGATTAATAGTAAAGGCTGGGGGAGCTGATGGGTAATTCGCTATTTGTAGTCTTGTTCTCTATAGACTATCTTATGCACTTGACAGTCTGATTTAGAAATATCTGAGGCTGTTCATACAAAAGTCCATGACTTACTGAACTGTATTAAAAAATATGACCTCTCTAGATTCAGAAAGGACAATTTGCTGTAGTTTTGGAAGACTTTTGGTACTTATGTTGTCTACAGGGTTGCTGGATCTACTGGATGGCTTTATGCCAAACGACAAACCCAAAAACCTGAGAGTGCCAAAGTGAAAATAAAACCACATAAAAACTCTCCCAATTAAAGATGTGAAATTAATATCATTCTACATTACAATTAAAACCTTTTTTCTATTTGTGCTTCTTTTAATTTTCAAAGCACATTAATTCACAATATGTGCAGACCAACAAAGCCAATGCAATTGCAAGAAACATTTATTGAAACAGAACATAGAAAGAAACTCCCAGAAATATGCCAAAATGACTACTTTTTCCCACTCTGGAAACCAGGGAAGAAAAGAAGCCCAAATAGTCACATGTGACATTATGCTCATCTGGCTACCCTGAACGGCAGCTCTCAAAAATATGCTATGAAAGGTGGAAACCCTTCTACAATGTGTGACCCGGAAGTACAATATGCTTAAGGTTGTGTTTTCAGGCGTTTGCCAGTTTCGCAGGTCTGTGGTTAGTTCACATCTTTTTCCAGCACGTAGCATTATCGCAGTGTAAGAACATAACAAGTAGAGCTTGAAAGAGAATATTGCGTTGCTAGCGAAACTAACTGGCTAGCCAGTGAATTTAATTTGAGACGATGAATTCTGTCTCTTTTCAAACACAACTGGCCTCCATCATGGAGGTATTAGCTAATGCGGCAGTAGCAGAAATTTGCGAACTTGTAGATGATGGCTATGCTGTTTTGCACCTTGAAATATCACGGAAGCAGAAAGAAAATGAAGCCCTAAAGAGGAAATTACAAATGATGGAGCTGAGGATATCGCGGCGTTGTACCGAGAAACCACGAGCTCGGATTCGCGATGAAATAATAGGAACGGAAAGCGGTAAGAAATTTCTTATTGACATGCATGTACGTTTCTATGGTTTGTTTTGCCTTAAATTACACATTGTTTGCAATTTACATTCAATTTAAATGACGGATGTTGGATAACATCCGTCATCCGTTGGTATGATATCATTTTCCTTCACGAAATTAAGTTACTTCTATATGTTTTGACAGATCGCAAGCTAACTATTCGTTGTCTCTCTCCTGTTTCAGAGAATGCTGAGTTCCCCCCCGAAGAGAGAGTTGGCAATCCGTTGGACGTCGGTGTTTGGAAAGAAGGGGAGCCCACTATTGTGGATGTGGAAGACACTATAAAACATGACGAGGTCGGTTCTGAATGATACACTGGAGATAATGGCGATACCCAATGACAAATACATATTGTGGGACACTTAGCAGTCATGTGTAATGGTTTTGTGTCTATAGTCTAATAGGCGTGTGCTCTATGCTGACATTGCATTGGCTGTCGGTTAGAGCCTAGTCTCGCATAGCCAGACCACACTTCGTTTCAGCGCTGTGCCAGCGCTGGAGAAAGGTCTGGCTGCCTGAACCGATTATCATTCAGCCTTGACGTAGGGCGCCGCCATTTTTCCTTTTTTGTGTGAGGTAGGCACATAACTCCCGGCTGTAAACTTCCGGGGCGTCAGACACAGGTAAACAGCACATGGCTAATATCTGCTTATAGCAAGTGGCCGTCATATTTTTGGACTTGAAACAGTCGCATTTGGGGAGTTGCTGCTAACCGCTTGGTTAACAGTTGGCTACACAGATAACTGACGAGCAAAATTGGAGAGGTAGAATGTTACATGCTTGTCAGTTAACGTTAGCTAGTCAGCTAAAATATTTTGGTTAACCAGTGCGGATATGCTTAATTTTAATGTATAAACGCATTAGCTCTCAACCTATGTTTGTCGGAAACGCGATTAGCTTTTTATTTGAGTGTCAGCCTTTGATAGGTGGACGGTTTTTCTTCTCTTTAATGGGTAAAAGAAAGGGCCTTTGTGGGTCGCAAGCTGGTGAGATGGAATTGGTGGTCTAACCGCTAGCTGACTGGCGATTTAAGTTCAACATTTATATTTAGGATAGTTTGTTGACTAGCTAGTTGGCTAGCTGTAACAAATAACGTAGTCTAGCTAACGTTAACAGGTCTGTGAAAAACTAGGTGTGATTGCTGACGAGCTACAGTGCTTGTTTTGGGAACGAATGTGTTTAACTAGCTAGACTCGCTATGGTGGATTACTTCATAACGTTACCCGTACGATGTGATTTAAAGCGGCTTTTGACAGCTGTATTTCTCGTTACTTAACCGGGTTTTAACATGAATATGGACGCAACGAGGCTTAAATGTGTTCCCCCCACGTTTTGTAAGGATGATTTTTCGCTAACGTTACCCGTTTCCTGCCGCTGAGTGATGCTGTTTTCTTGTTTGCAATCGATAAAAAAATTGTTTCATAGCTGGCTAACTTAGCTAGTTTTCACGGTGCGACCCCAGCTCTATCTAGATTGCTATGAAACTTGCGTGAGGTGAAGTTAGCTAGTAGCTGACTGCTCGACTCGGCAGTAACTTTCTGGTGGGAATGTAACGCTAGATTTGATAGCTACAACGCTAACTAGAAATGCATCAGGCGACACATTTAGCTCCTAATCTTTTGTAACATGTTGACATAGCTTTGACAAGCTAATCATTGATTGGTGTGTGTCTGTGTCGATGAATGTTTCCATTTGACTTGCATTGTAGTTAAAAACAGTAGTTTAAAACACACAAATTACCACGTTAAAACAACACCCTACGCTAGGTAAACAATTAGCCCGGAAGCTGTTTGCGAGGAAACTTGGAGGAAACGCTCTGGCTTGTTTTTATTTCTTTAAACCAATCAAGCCCAGGATGCAGCGACGGTGCCCTTGCACTAAGTAGTTGGCTGTGACCCCCCATTAAACTCAGAGAAGACGAAGAACTTGTTTTGGTGGAACATTTGCACGTGGAGAGGCGAGCCCTGGCATTAAAATGGCTAAATCCCCACAAAAGAAAACGCCACATAAAACAGTAGAAGACGTATGTCGACTATGTGATACGACTTTTACTGATAAAAAAAACAAACATAACTTGATCATCGGTGCCCTAGAGGCGAAGCCTGCCTATACTTTAGCTCTGGAGGAGCTCACTGGACTCGTTAAAACCACAGACGATTTAATAGCTGTATGTAGCTCTTGCAGAACGTTATTAAACCGATATCACAGAAGCTCGTGTGAAGTGGAACGGATTGGTACATTGGTCAAGTCACTGGCGCATGCCGCTGCCAGAGTTAAAAGATGTGCCAAATCAACTCCGACTGACGATGGCCGTGTCAGAAAACGAATCAACATCGGGCATGAGAGTCTTGCGAGACGGAGTCTGGGCTTTTCCGAGGTGCGTTCACAAGTTGTTGTGGTCCTGCAACTAGTAAAATCAGATTCGATACATAGATATTCTAAATCTATGTATCATAATATTTAATCATTGGTGATTAGACAAAGGTGTATGACTATTTATCTTTACAACCATTCACCGAAAGAACCAAGCAGGCCTGCCTTATTGCACGATCCAAATCTTCGTCAAAACTTGGAATTTTCAGCGTGTAGGTTTCTAGCTCGGAGGTTGTTGTTGTTTCACGTAGCGACGGGGACTTTGAAAACGGTAACACACAGATAGCGGAAGGGGAGGAGAATTCCGACTGAAATAGTCGGCCAATGGCAGGCTTATATCCACAGTCTGTATCCTGTGAGTCAGGCTAGTTAGAGCCTGGTCATAAATGCAACAAGTATTGCCACTTAAAGCAAAATGTTAAGTATCTAAGAAGTAGATTATAGTTCTTCTTTAGAACGAGTTGTTTTGCCCCCCTAGGATATGGCTCATTTAGTTTTTTTTTTCTGTAGTAATTAGCTAGAACATAAAAATAAAAAAAAGCTTAAATATTAATACCCTGCTGAAGTGTGTGTGTGTGGGTGGGCATGCATGTGTGCACGCTGGTATGTTTGTCCTGCCATATTATAAACCTATTATAGGTACCCACATAAATATTTTATTACAAAACTTCAAAAAATGGTGTAATTATTTTTTATCAAGCTTGTGTGTGATGCTGCAACTTGGTCACATTCATGTTTCCCTTGTAACAGTGTGCAAGCAAAGAGGAAAGAAGACCTGAATCACTTGCCATTAAAAAGGAGAAGTTTGAAGAAGAGTTGGAGAGCAGTGATCCACAGGGCGGACTACATCTCAGTGAAGAGAGTATGTGATGATTGGATAAAGTGCAGCAGAATACTATTTTAGGCCTGGTATATACTCTACGCATGGAATGCAAACACCAACACAGATTCAGGACATACACACGCACTTTACTTACATACCATACATGTATTTACTGGCTTCTTCTAGCCCTGTCTGTGGATATATACTGCTAATCCACAAGGTGGCAGCCTTAGCTAATTAGATTTTTCAAAGCAGTTAACATTGGAAATTATTACTTCTTTGCTTGTCGTTGTTTGTTGAACAGTATTTGCATTTATTGCTTCAAATGGAAACGCATGGAACTTCACCACACGTTTGTGTCACATTATAAAATTTGGACTTCATATTTTGCTATGCGAGAACGTAAGAAGTGTCCTTTGAGTTCCTTGCATAGAGTATGTTACAGGCCTTAGGGTCTCTGAATGTCTCTGTGCAGACATAGAGATAAGAAGGAATGCTATAAGCATGACGCAGCCCTACTGTAGCAACATAGCAGCAACCTCACAGTACTTCCACAATAGACTCCCAGAGATGGACTCCTGTGTTTTAGTCCAGTAAATTCTCAGCGATAGATTCCTTGTCTTAGTCCAGTCAAGCCAAAGCTGCTGCCATCTACTTGAAATGCTTCTCTTAATTACTAAATAACCGGCATGTACTCCCACGTTCCTGTTTCAGGTGAATAGAGAAGCATTTCTAACTGAATGCACTTGTTCTCCATGCTGTTACTGGATGTCCATGTGTACACAGTGGTCAAATAACATAATATTAAGAAGACATTTTAATGGCTGAATATCATTGTAGTGGATTATGCAATCTCACTGGCAGATATTTATGTTGATTGTGATCTTCCCTGCAGGACCTGTGGAACCAGCTGTTGAAAGGGCTCTCATTGCAGAACCACAGACTGAACCTACAATAGACACAGAGGAGCTCACTGAGCAGCACAGCACCAGACACAGTGTTTGGGAAGATGGCACACTGGACACTGTTCTCAAGGCAGAACCAGATAATGAGACTATAAACCTCCTGGATGCAGGCTCTGAACACACAGCAGGGAGGCAGGACATTTTGGACGAGCACGTCATGTACAAGAGAGCGGGCCAACTGGACACTTTCTACACGCGGGGGTTTGCTGAAAAAGAGACCGCGAGTGCAGCGTGCTCTTACGCGACTCCGCCGGACTCCGCAAGCTTTCCAGGTAGCTCGGATTTACAGCCCATCCTCTCTGCAGGGAACGGCAAGACGCTTCCCACGTGGAACAAGATGGCAGCGTCTGAAGCGGTCCACACACAGCACAGGCGCTACAGACAGGACCGGCGGCGGGAGCGGCTGCAGCTGGCCAACGTGCCGTTTCCGCCCCAGGCCCAAATGGCTGCGCCAGAGGACACGGGTCCCAAACCCAGGGGCCCAGATGTGAACAGATGGGCCCCTTGCGATGACCGCTTCACCAAATCCAAAAGCATGAAGGCCCCTTACCGAGTCGGCACGACGAGGAGAAAGCTGTTCATCTGTACGTATTGCGGGAAGAGCCTAGCTTGCCTGAAAAACCTTAAAACGCACCTGAGGGTTCACACCGGAGAAAAGCCATTCAGTTGCGCACAGTGCGGGAAGCGCTTCGCCGATTCCAGCAACCTGAAGAGGCACCAGAGCGTCCACACGGGCGAGAGGAAGTACGGGTGCACGCACTGCGGCAAACGCTTTGCCCAGTCTGGGTCGCTCAAAGTACACCAGAACGTCCACACGGGACACAGGCAGTACATCTGTGCCCAGTGCGGGAAGACCTTCCTTTCTTCTAGTCATCTCAAGAGACACGTGACTGTTCACGCTGAAGAACAATTGTAACCTTTTGGAACTGCGAGGAACGAGTTTGCTCAGCAGTCTCGATATCCTGTAATGGTCAAGTTTCACCGAGACCATTTAGGTGCGCTTGATTCGGAGTTGACAAGCTGTAATTTCTTTATTTTCAACCACGTGCTTGCTCTGGACATTTTCATCCTAAAGGATTTCTTCAAGCAGACCATTCCAGTACAAAAATAAAGAAATTGTGTACTAATTATGAGGACCTGCATGGTGCTTATGGCCATGCCACAGAGAATACAGATCCTCTCTGCATATTAATCTCTGTTATTAGGGTGCATATTACACATCAGTGGTGCTGCAGAGGTTTTTAGGGTGTTATTGGCACAGTCTGTGTCCACAAGGTGACCAGTGAAGTTGCTGAAAAAAGGTCCTAATTTCAATAATCTAATAGTGTCATTCTATCAATTTTGTATTGTGCTCGTTTTGTTGAAGTTTGTGTCAACAAAATTGGGACAATAGTCTGAATATTATCCAACAGAACTTGGTGGATAAACATTTGTTTTTTTATTTATATTCTTTTAATGAACTTGGTATTGCATGCTGTTCCTGCCACTAACACCAACATGTTAGTCAAGCACTCTGGAAAGTCTACAAATTTGAAATGTGTAGGAACCCTGCAGTGATGAACAAGTCCCTTTAAACATAATTTTGATCAGGCCATTTTCAGATATTTATAATGGAGTGAGATTCACGTGTACTTATTGACGTCCGAATAGGTTTTGAATAGCTAATGACCATAAATCTTACAAATTGCATACATATGGACATTAAATAATGCAGTAGTTCAAATTGTCTGTCCTTAGTTTTGGTGGATCTTGCGACATTTGCGGTAACTGGTGTTCGCAAAAGTTAGCTTTCATACTCCTAGAGTTTTCCCACAATGGAGTTCCATTCAACTGGAGTTCCATTCAAAACAAAGCTATTACAAGGTGCACATTGTGTGCTTAGTTTTCTTAGGAGATAATCACGCTGTACCATATGTTGGAGAAAGAAGACTGCCCACAGGCAACCAACAGTGTCATCTGACAGGGTAATATTGAGCAACATATCAAACCTAATTTTAAAGACGCTTTTTAGGTTTTGGACACTTGCTCTTTTGCATTCGGCATGCAAGTTCTTTTGAGTGCATTTTTTTTTGCATTTCAATACTTGGTGGAATTGTTGGACCCAACATCACTAGTGGAAAATAGCATATAGAGGAGCAGATACAGAATTCAAACACATTGCATCGATATTTCTACAAAAATGGCATTGTATGAAATATGGCGGTTTTTAATATGGAAAAATTAAGGATTGACACTAATGTTAGATATGTATTTTGCCTCAAACATACAATGTAGACTTCAAAGGACACTGAGGTCACTGGGGGACCTGTTGTGCCAAAGGGAAGAAAAATGCATGGTTGAAAGAAAGCTGATATTAAAACGATTGCATAGCATGACCAACTGAATCATTTAAATGTTCTTTTCATAATTGTATATATTATTTCATAGCCTCTGGATGTCAGTATTTATGATGGTTAACATTTATACAGTGTATGTGTGTGTTTGAGTGGAGGGATGCATTATTTTCTACAAGAAGGAAAAACATGCCCTCCTTCCCATTGCCCCCATTTTGCATGGGGCTTGACATTTCCCTACAGAAAAACATTGCAATAAACTTGAAATATCCATTCTTTAAATGTCCTATTTCAATTTCAATCCATTGCCCCTAATCTATACAAAGAGCTCTGCAATAAAGCTGTTAACACTGCGGCATTACATTTCATGACTGTGTCATCCAGGGAGGCTTTCTTTAATGTCCCTGCTACAAGAACGAGGGACATTTCTTTAATGTCCCTGCTACAAGCCCTGGAGCAAGAACCACAGCAGTTGCAATTTGGTTACAAACCATGAGAGGTTCTCATTGTGTTGTCGATGAGCACGGTTGTCATTTGGCCAGGCTAGGGTTTCACTGTTTTTTGTAATTGCAATGATTTACAATCCCTTCCCTCCTGTAATTTCCTTATTCATTATAAGTCAATACCATGTATACAGCATTAAATAGCATACATATGCTATTCTTAATGACCAAAACTGCTGAGGTCATAGTGTCCAAGGTTTTATGAGACTTGAGCCTGACATTGTCTGCTTATTTTACTCCCTCTAAGTTTCGTGGTTTTGTGACAGTGGCATACACTAATCCTCTGTTTAAAAAAAAAACAGATGTCTCAAACAAAAGATATAACATTTCAATATTTATTCAATATATATTCAAGACAGAAATTACACATTTAGATGACTTGTTATAGACTTAATCAAGGAGGTCTATGGACCTAGTTCTATAAACCTCCTTAATTGAACATCTTAAAATGATTCATGGTACGTTAAGGAAACAAATTAAATCATAAAACCATACAAAGATAAATTGACCAAGATTTTAAAAAATGAAATGGTCACATTTTGTATTTTATTTTTTCAAGGAAAGTATCTGATTAAATGCAATACAGATATATAAACATCAATTTTGGCAAACTATTTTGATTGTAAATAATTCTTCGGGTCAATTTTGAAGAAGGATTTTAGGATTTAATTTTTTCAGTGCTTGCAAGCTTGATGTTTTATTCAACGTGCAAAAGCAATGTCAGACAATAACACACTACTGAAATAGCTAAGATATGCAGAAAATGTATTTTTAAGCCACTGAAACTAGTTACTATTTATTCACAAACACACATGGAGTGTTAACTTTTAAAACGAGCAGAAAGTAATTTGTGCATATATCAAAGCAGTGAAAAAAACAATACATAGAGGGTGATACATTTGACAGCAAAATGCTGTGTACATGTAGACTAGGAAAAATAATACAACTGCAGTTACCTTTGGAAACAGTATCAGCACTAACAATCAGAAAAAAATCAGTCATGGCTATGAAGCAAGTATTACAGCACTTCTCACAGAAAAAAATAAAAAAGCATACTTCAAAATACATTATCAAAATGAACATTTATTTATACAGCCTCAAAGACTAGAGATTATATCTCCCATAATATTCTGAGAAATTACATTCAGTATTACTTCAGTGCTAATAATTAAACTTTGGTGCACTACTTAAGTGCTAACAATTAAATGCTTTTAAGGCTGAATTAAATTAAATGTCCATGAAAAGAAAAAAGTGAATATTTTTGTACACAAAATGTTTAATGGACAGATGTTTAAATTAACATCTACAGAAACATAAATATAGATTTTTTAAAAATGTCTTTCCAGTAACTGAAATTCTTGTGAGTATTGATTAAAAAATTTTAAAAATAAAATAAATAAATACACTGGATTTGGCATCCACAGAAAGTTAACAGTTTCCTCTTTCTCCTCTGTAATGTGTAATAAAAAAGAATGTTTAAATAAAGCTGACTACTGGTAGCTGGTGACATTTATATCCTATAAAACTATGAACTATTAACAGTAGAATTATCTATTCCTTCATGAAATCATACTAGATTTAATATAATCTTGGCATTGTGGAGGCCCAAACATGTTTTTTTTTCCCATTTCATATTACAAAATAATGAGCACAAGTAAAATTCTCAATATGCTAGTGCCCTGTGCTAAACAGGTTCCTTTTTAGGTTTATTAATAGCAATAAAATGATCTATAAAGAGTAGTCAATAGCATATAAACCCCTACTGAGTGCCCATTGAATCAATACCTCTAATTCATTTAAATACAAATAAGTGCCATCTACAAAGAGTGATATGTTCTTAATCGCCTCGATTTAGCAAGAGCAATCCCTGTCATTCCAGCACTGAACGACTATTGGCCCTGCTTTACATATATGAATCCTTTTGGTGCCTTCGTCTCCTCTTCCTCTATTACTTAACAAGAGGATTGGGATTAAGCTTATTGCAATGATCAAGCATTCAAACTGGTATTTAGCCCTATTCTGGTAGCAGGCACATTGTGGCACTGAGGACAGTTGTCCCTGCATTTCTCTGATAAAGGCACTATACCTGTTGTTTTTCCACAGGAAAAAAATAAACACCTACTTGCTATTCCTTAATTACTGTACATTTAAACACCAGGTATTTTCACAGTGTTAACCTTGACCCACTGTGAGTGTGTGATTGTTTTGCTCATATTTGGTGTAGTGTTGCAGGTTATAATTCTGTTTCTACACTTTTATGAGATTTCCCAAAACAACAGGTTATGTTATGGCATTTTTTACAGACCTGCATGTCTGAGATCATTGTATGTAAGAAACTAGAGGTAAAAAATCTTGTCATGTTGGAGTAACCATAATTGCCAAGGTATTCTATCAACAATAACACTTAACATTTAAGAGTGCAATAATAATAATATACTGTACTTCAAAATATTAATTACTGAGGTAAATCAACCTATCCATTGCAAACTGGATAACATCTAGAATTGGGCATATTTTAAATTCTATTCATTTGAAATATTGTCAGTGCTCCACTGATCTCAGCAATGCCACAAAAAAAGTCTTCCCTTGGAATGACACCATGTGCTGAGACCATGTGCATCCTACATGCATTTCACCTACAAAAACGTAAACACATCACAAACACTTTCTTTTTTCTTTCTGCATTTCTTTTCGCTCTGTTCATTCTTCTTCCGTTTCTCTCTCCTACCAGTCCACAGTCCTTGATAACAAAAGAAGAATTAAAATAAGCATATTAAATTGTGCAATAATATCTTGTGTCTTTGCCTGTGTGCTTGCACGCATGTGTGTGTGTGTGTGTTGCATGCATGAGGGAGATGGATTTACAGAAATAAAATAAATAGGATTTACTTCACCTCTATTCATTCCTTGACGTGATATCCTAAAAAAGGCAACACAACAAAAATCAAATGTAATTTCATGGGCAAAAAGCCATCCCATCATCAACAACTATTTAAATTGAAATTTACAGACTTACCTCTGTCTTGGCTCTGCGCCACTTCCCCGTGCTCCTGAAGGTAGACTTTGACAGGACTGGAAGAGAGAGAAAAAGGTTTTTTGATTGAGGGGTTTGATTGGAAAAATGAAGAGTTTGGAAGCATGTGTTTCAGGACTGCTTGAATGGAAATATCACATCAGAACTTACAGATGGAAGATAGAATCAAAGTGAAGATGATGGAAGCCACCGCCAGTCCCCCCAGCAGCCACCTGGAGAATAATAAGCAAAAATCTATTCAATATAACTCAGTGTAATTGGTTCCCAATTATTCTATATTTATGTGTCATTTCTTGTTATCCTTGAGTTACTTTGAATAAACCTTACTGTGAGGTTACTGAAAACTAACTGACACTTGGGATTTTTACAAAAATAAATTACTTGTTATCTTTAGTATATCAATAAAATTGAGATTGATAATAATGATACTAAATGGTAAAATGTTAATATGCCAAGCACACGCAGCAATTAAACCATAGAACATGTTATTTATGTTGCCATAGTCCTTGTTGTTTTCCCAAGTAGCATCTAGTCAAACTTTCTGCTTGCAACACCTAAATCACTTATGAAGTTGCTTTCTGTATAGCACTGTATTAATTAGCCCATATATGCTACTTTCTGAACCTCATGTCTGCTTCTTATATTCATGACCTTTGACTGTTTAAGATGACGTTGTCTTGTTGCCTGGTCTGGAAATTACAGGACAACAAAATCATTGTGATGTTAAAGTACATTTTAATTGTCTTGTGAAGCCTTTGTTTTTACATTCAGAAGGATGTTTGTTACCTTGAGAACACGGCAGTAAACAGGCAGACAGTCAAGATGATGAACAGAAGGGCTTTCACAATGGCAGAATCTGCAAAAGACGTTGTTGATGAATCACATAACCACAGCATCACACAACAGCAACCCTCCAGTTCCTCTTATTCGTTTGAAGAGATTGAACTGTAAGGGAGAGTGGTATCAGTTTAACAGGGTGGGTTACAACACCTAATTGTCTCATCAGGTAAGACTGATGTGATGAAATTAGGTTTTAAAACCTGTGGCAACATGTCCCAGGTGTGATTGTACAAATTAAAATTTTGAATTTGAAATGAAAAAAAGTTGAATTTGAATGAATGGGGGCCATATTCCTGGAATGCTTCTCTGTTCTCACACACTGGGACCCGGACAGCTCATGGCTGCTACTCACCTGTTGGCTGAGGGGGATGGAGGCAGCAAATCTGGGCAAAGAAAGGTGAGGGAGGCGGGACATCCAGTAAGCCTCCCAGTGATTGGCTGAACTGCTCCTGAGAGAAGGAAACATCTGCACATGCTTCCTCCTGCAGCCAGAGCTTCTGGGAGGGCTTGTTTGGAGGGGGTGGGACAGGGTTGTGGTCTGGATTGTTAAAGGACATAAAATGGCCATGTATCTCATTCCACACTAAAACAACACACACTGCGTAATCTATTACACAGCGTATCCTATCTTGATATACAGCAAATTGTGACAAACCAAGACTGATTCATTCTAACTGTACTGTCTACATGTCTAAACTTTAGCTATGCAATTCTATGCCTTCTCTTGTGAAACATTTTTTTAAAAGTTTATATATGCACAATGACAATTCTTTCTTAAGTTTGCAACTGAACAATAAGCACATTGTACTGACAATAGCTAGCTGACAGTCATATTTAATCCAATTTACTACCACATTTGAGTTAAAGTAATGAAAAAACCAGCAATAATTCCATAATTTGCATAACTGTTACCAGTGAACAGTATTCCAATAATTCCCTAACACTGACTACTCTAATTATGACAATCATCACAAAGAAGAGCATTATACACTCATTACATGTTACTGTACATCATTTCTACCAGTTTGGCTTAACCTCATGCAATGTCCAAGTCAAGCATACCTCCGACATTGCATTCTACATGGAATATGTTTTTACACTGCCAAAATATTTTTTTTCTTTGTGAAATGCAGTTCTCATTGTTTATACTGACATTGACTACTGTCAAGTAAAAGCACAGGGTATAAACACAAGAAGGGTTAAGGAGTCATAAACTCAATATCACCCATTGATAGTCCTGAAAACTAATCTGCCCACGACAAGCACCTATGCCCCTCACCATAAGTGAAGTTGCAGGTGTCATCACCCGCGAGCACACTGTCCTCCACCCAGGAGGACTCAGCGAGGGGGGGGTGGCACACCCCTCCGAAGAGCCTGCGGTCCAGCCAGGACTGGCAGGATTTGGTCATGTTGAACAGGCTGGCAAGGGACCTGCGTGGCCTCCGCCGGCGGCGGAATATCCTGCGCAAGACAGAGAGAGACACAGAAATGTGTGTTTTTCAAGATGGAGGAATTTATCTTAATATGCTACATTACTGATTTAGGTACCCTTTCCCAAATTTAGATAGCTTACATTTACGCAATTGTTACAGCAGATTGGTTCAGAGGAGCCACGTAATTTCATTACACCAGACAACTTTTAGATGTGCAACAAAACCATTTCTGCTGAAGCATGTAAGAACTGCATGATCAACACAAGGTTTCTGTTATGGCATTCCCTGCAGAAAGCCATATGATGTTTAGAAGAACAAAGCAAAGCCTTTCTTGTAATCTTTCAACATTTGATTCCTTTGGCAACCAAGCACACAACTTTGCTTGTAACACAACACCGACATTACTAAGTGCCAAAGAATTTTGCCAGCGTCAGTGAGCCTGCCTCATGTAGACAGTGAATGTGTATCTGTGATCCAAATGTTGCCTTACTCTGATAACTGAGCCCCGAGCTAATATGGAACATGGCACAGCAGTGCTATCTCACAGCTGTCAGAGACCTCCCTGCACCCTCTGAAGTTATGTAACCATGGCGACCATTACCATATTCTTAGAAATGGCATTTAAAAGAGGTTGACTGAAGTCACTGTAATAATTCCTTTTTTACAAGGTTAGACTACAAGCTTAATCAGGGCAGTACCAGAACCCTGCAGGAGCTTGCGATGAAGCTACTCAGAGTTGAAATGATGAACCTGTTCTGGAGTTCTGCTCTACGACTTGTGCTGGACAAACTTGTCTTTACCCAGCACTAGTCCTGTGCAGTTGTTGATCCTAGATCTTACCTGACCAGGTTTTCCTTATAGGAGATGTTGGTTTTGGAAGGGGTGAGGGAGATATTGCCCTCATCGTCACACACAAAACTGTCCTCTGTCAGCACATAGTAACCGTTGGAGAGGAGGCGGGGGCTGCGCCGGCAGGAGCAGGGGGATCCAGTCAGGGGGTTGACGGAGTAGCACTCGTACGACGAGTCAGGGGACAACAGGGACCGGCCCAGTCTACAGAGGACAAAGACTGTGGCTGGAAAAGTCTACTAGACAGAGTATATCTCAGGCTCCAAATAATGCTTCTACAGTGATTTAACAGAACAGACATATTATATGCAAGTCATTCCTACTGGCTCACAAACATTTTGTACCCATGATCCAAACTGCAAGGGAATGTATTTTCTGTGACCCACCCCTTATTAAAATACAGCAAGTAATTCCCAGGTCTGAGTTTAGAAAGCCTGCTTTATAATGTCCCTGACAATAGGAGGGTGCAATTCCTTACCTATGATATGACTGGTCAGTGGCTGGAGCTTTGGTTTTAACTGGTGAACCTGTTAAGCCACAGAAAAAAGCAGCATGATTTCATTGTAAAATGTTATATTAGCAAGATGCACATTAAATTCCAGTGCTGAGAACGTTACGTACTTGTAATGGCTCCAGAGAACAACAATGACATGTCTGTAGCAGGCAGATAATATTGCTTTGGGTTATCTGCCATGGGGGTGTACTTCTCTTGTAGTCTGAAAAAACACAAGCAGTCAATAAGCTGAGTTCAAGTCACGTCTCAATGTTAAGGCCAGCGGCTTTAAAAATATTTCTGACAGGTTTCAAGCAGGTATGGGACAACAAGGCTTAATGAACTCCAAAATTAGCAATCATGTGCGACAGATTAACTTCAACCACCCATAGTGTTTTGCAATAGAGTGGTTTAAAGTAAAATTATAAAATTAATATCTTTACTAGTATGGAAAGCTGGGAATTCCACACTGAGAAAAAATTCATAGCTTTTTACATTTTTTTTTTTTGCTTTAATGGCAATGAAGCACTACTGAAGCTGACACTCAAACTTTCACCAACACAGATACGTACATACAAATCATAATTTTGAATCATTTGGAAGAAACTGGTCATTGGTCTGTGCAAGCCTTGGTTGTATTTTCATTACCACACCACTATCAGCCTGTCTCACCATCATACTGATGATTTTACCAATTGGCAAATTCAGCTTTAGGTACATAGATAAATATTTTGGACATAGAAAAGCTGGAAATAATGGAATCTAGTGCATGTTCACAACATGTTGACTTCAAGAATTGAATATTCAAGAGTATTTGCCATTCTCATTAAGACAATAGACCACGGCCATCACTTTCAAGTGCTTGGCAGATAAATCACCTAAGCAAAAGTTGGTGGGAGAATCCGTAGTTTTACAGTTTTATGGCTAAACAACCCATTCGCTCAGTTGAATATGTACTAGATTACTTACATGGCTCAGTTAGGATTTAAATACACTGCCTTCTAATCCAGACATCAGGGCTCCTGCCAGTCTGGCAGCTTTGAGCACTTTAAAAACATTGTCTGAATCCTTTGGTTACCATAAAAGTATCTTGTTTACAACTTCAAAATCAGTCATTGAAAGTGTTGGGTCTCAAATCATGTTTCAGAGCCATATTTAACACCCCATTAGCTGCCAGGCTAAGCCAGTGAAAAAATCTTGGCAAAGGTTATCAGATCCTGTTGCATAATGGGTATAGAGATTAAGTAATTCCAGTCTATTCTCAGAGTTCTATATCCAGTCATGTATGGTATCTGTGAAACTTACAGTAGACTGAGAGCGCATCACAGAACTTGGAGCAAACTTGGAGCAAATGTGGCCATTTAAGTTAAACTGATCCAAACAAAAGTATTTATTTTTCCCTACTGTGTTTAATAAAAAATCACTTTAAAATAATAATAATGCTGTAACACCATTTAGCTTCAATAACATCTAAGAGAAAAACAACATGTATATCTAAATACAAATGCAACATTAGGTCTGTGTTATGAAAACTGTGCTGAATGGACAACGTATCACACTTTTATCTTAATTCACACAGTACAGTGTTTTGTAAAGCACTGTACTGTGTGAATTAAGCAGAATACAAAGCAGAAAATGAAATGACCAAAACTGGCCTGAAAGCATATCATGCGAAGACAGATGTAAAACTGAACATAAACTACATAACTGTACTATACTATTTAACTATCTGCCAGCCACTTGCCCATCACATAAATGAAGAGTGCAGTGCACATAAATACTAAAACCTCTGAAACTGTACGCGGTACATGGTACTCCCACCAAGCTGGTGGACACAAAGCTAAATGTACTGGAATAGCTATTTTCCTGGAATATCTAAAATACAAATAAAACCACAATCCTACTCACCAAATCTCAGTATCTTTTAAAAGAAGAATTTGGCTACATAAAACACGGTTTCTCAGTGCAGTTATGGGGATTGAATGTCTCTCTTGTTGGGAAACACTTCAGCTTGGTGACTGCGCATGCCTTTGTCACTGATAATTTTTCCCACACAACAGCAGATGTCTGAAACTGCTCAGCCAAAACCCTTCTCAGCACCACAAGACCAGCCCTGCAACAGGGCCCCCATGATAAAACTTCCCCTCAAAAACACGAACACTCAGAGACACACAGATGTTAAAAAAGGAAAACGGAAAAAAAATTCCTGCATGAGGTCATTTTCCTGTTAACCCATGGCCTACCAGACTCTCAAAAGGTACAATCCTCTTTTTAGATTATTGACTTCATGGCTTTGCTTCTTTATCAGAACAGACATGCTTAGACTTAAATGAAACTGCCACCTCAGAAAACATTCCCATGTTAAGCTTTGTGGTTTACATTAATTTATGTGACTGTTAATACTTCTTGCAGACATGCTGCTTTTAAGGAAGAGATAGTTTAGCACACATATTGTTTCTAGACACATGAATAACATGAACAAAGCATGCAAGGAAATTCAAAGGCTGTACGTATATCTACATATGCTACACATGTGTAGATGCACATAAACACTACCACGGTTATAGAAATTAAAACAGATTTGAAATTTTTAGCTTATGAGAATAACACTCTTGAAATAATTCTTAAATTGTTATAAGGAAATGTTTCCTGGTCATCTTTACTTGTACATATAATATCCAGCCTATCTGCAGTCAAACCACCATTAGGTCTGCGGGTGCATTTTGTTCCTTTGTGACTGTAGAATCTGCCTGGAGCAAAGCATTGTGGGATCATTCTGGAATGGGAAAACCTTGAGACAATGGAATCTCTTGTTACTGGTGACTTTAAACAAAACACAAGTAGCTATACAGTCACTGTGTAGGTGGACCTTGGTGGACATTTCAGAGAGAATGAGCTGAAAAGCCTCACCACTACTGTTCTACTACTAATGTAGTGAGCAGTGACGCCAGTTGTGTTAACAATAACCACTATTTGTTCACGCACAATTCCCTACCAATTCCTTTGTTCTTGCCATGATGTTCTCCAAGATGCCATGGATAAGCATGCCCTAGACAATAAAAATAATAATAGCTAATGTAAACTGCCACAAGATACTAAAAGCAAACTTTCTCTGTGAACATACGTCAACCGCTTAACTATCTTTACATTTTTTTTATTTTTATATTACACTTACTATTTTTACAAACATTCATTATCATGCTGCAGGACACCTGCAAAATTTGAGCTCTGCTTCTTAGTGGAGCTGTCCACAATTAACTAATTTACATACAAGGGTGTCAACCAAAATCTCAAGTAACCCCTTGTTAATTACCTCTGATATGTGAAATGACATACATAATGGTCAGAGTAATGAAAAGATGGTACAGTGGCTGAATCACAGTGACAAGCCATAGTTAAATCGTGTTCATTGTATTTGAATGATACACATGCATCCATTCTTTACGAGTGACATGATATTTTGTTTTTGCCGGAGCAGAAAAATGTTTTGACGTGATGCAGTGCACCTGTCTTGGGTGAGACAGAACAGTGTTTTGACTTTTAAGTCGTGAAAAAGTAAGGGCAGCTGGACAGTTAATACTGTAGAGACAGTGCCACCCTTTGTTTCGCACAATAATTAGGTCTGACTACTGGCTGCTGCCTGCTGGGATCATGTGATCGGGGAACTGTTTGTTTTCAAATGGCAGAGGAAGCCTGACCCCCCCCCAAAAAAGCTTTACTGTGGATAGATCTCAGTATCTCAGTACAAGATTCCTGTGTGCTCTTTTAAGGGGATGTCCAGCCCCTTTGGCCAACATGTTTACTGTCATATATATACATATATATATCCCTTTTGTAAGGGATAGTTTGTTTCCAGTATGTACTTCTAATATCAGAGTTTCTGTCAAAAAAATGTATCTTTGCATTGTGCGCATTAAACAGCTATCATTATGGGGCAAATCAGATATTTTATCTGAGGTGTGGCGTCAGCAAGAATTACGGAAGCCTTGCTGGTTTCACGGAAGTGTCAAAGGAATTCGCGTTTTGCTTCTCTTATATCCTCCACGTCACCCCAAAGGCATCAGCCATGCTTATAGCAACACAAAAAAGGAAAAATGCACACAGCCATATAACAGCAACAACCGTACAGCAAAGCTATTATATATATATATATATATATAATAACGGGACACAAATAGACACAAATACAAAAAGTTAAACACGTCAGATAAAATCATTCCCTAATCTTCAATGAAGTAAAATATATCACTGTTTATATGGACAAAATCTTTTGACATCCCTCTTACACGATGTCTGAAATGTCAGATTTAAAACACTTAATTTATTAAAAGCGATTTCTGACTCACAATCTTAATGTTCAGAAAATACACTATTTTAGAATATCAGTCTCAACAAATGGCATTCTTTACCACTTGGTCTGCAATGTGCCTGGTTATACTAGCCTATATGTTGCTGTACATCACTGAGGTCCGCTCGAGCGAATTCCCCGAGTTGTCCAGACTGACTGGTCTTCGCAACAGAAAGAAAAAGCGAAATCAGCACAGCATAATTTCTCCAATAATTAAATACACTGTAATGAATACATGTATATATTTGCTGTGAATATGGCAATTAGCACAGTACACAAAAGACCTTAAACTGGAAAAGCATTGGGCATATTTCTTAAATAACGGTAATCAAAATGCGCCCCAATTTGGTGAGCACAAATGCAATATACAAATATTGATTTTCCATTATAGAAAATAATATTTTACACACACTACTTACGTTTAATCGTATCTGAAGCCGTTCTTACAGTTTTAATTAAACAGATGTCCTTGAAAGAACAATAGGGAACGATGGTTACTTCAGTCCTGCCCAGAACCCTTCTTCTTGATCGCGTTCACAAGTGGAAAAAACAATGCTCGTCTATTATATGCATTCAACATCCGCGCGCTGACCTACAATTCTAGCGCATAAACTGTTTTGGTTATGTTCTTGTCAGACAATATGCTTTCTGCTTATGCCTGGGAGCCGCGCCTACTTTTGGCTATCTGGAAATTCCGTATGGTCCTAGTGCCTGGACATATTGGCAAGAATCCTAGTGAGACAAAGCAGCATTGGACAGTGAAAAGGAAGTGGATACACAAACTTGGGATCTAAATGTGTGGGTCTCTGGATGAATTGCTGGTACGACCTAACGCCTCGCCTGTGCATGAGAGGTGAATAGGGTATCTTAAAACCACTAATTCCAGCCAAGACCATTTGATGAAAAGATTACCAAGGCGTAACTTGGCAGGATGACATACCTGCCATCCCAATCTATCCCAGTTGTAAGCAACCCTGTTCCTGGATATATACTGTCTACTGTCACTCCAAATCAAACAAAGCACACCTCCTTCAACAGCTAAAGATCTGCATTGAGCAGTTAATTATTAGAATCAGGTGTGCCAAATTATGGTTGAAATGATCTCCAGGAGTTGGTTACCACTAATCTAACCTCTTACTCTATGCAAACACTGAGCAATGCACTACACAGCTCAACAGGATGAATTACTTTATTTTAATGCAAAATCCAACTAAACTTTGCCATGCATTGTGTATCTGTCCATAAAACTACACACGTTTTCTTGGACAGAACAATTTTGGGATAAATTAGGATTAGGGCTAGGTCCTATGAGCTGGGTGTTAAGTGCCCAATAATTAATGGGCATGGAAGCCATTAAGATTCTCTCTCTTTTTTTTTTTTTCCAAAATACAATCTTTTGTGTTTATATGTATTTTTATTTACATTAGTCAAGAACCCCTATTTAAAGCCAAAATCCACTCAGAGACATAAAATCATGCTACATCATGCATGTAAAGGAAATCCACATAGCACAGCAGTTTTTGACTTTCAGCAAGCAGGACAATTAGAGCTGCATTCTGTTTGCCTGAGGGTTTTAGTCTGAAGCCTGTATCCAAGCAGACACTATTAACCTATTTATATTGCAGAGAAAGGCAGACAGTGATGTCACAAACTGATGTTCCGTTGCTTTGTCAGTTTTGGGTGACCCCCGTGCGGTTCCTTTGAGTAGCATTCATATTACTTGCCCAGGGTGTGCTGCAGTCAACACTTTTGGCATGAAGTTCCAGACAGTACATGACAGACAGTGAATTTAGGGCATAGCCATTTTGCTAAGTACTTCCAAATTGCAGCTAAATTAGATTAAGGGATAACACACTGTGAGGTCTAATTAAATAGCCATTCATTTAAGATATACTTTAAAAAGCATGTTAAAATTTTTAATTTAAAAAATAAAAATGTATAAATATATTCTACTCTTATTAATTTTATTATTAATAGCAAGAGTGACTCAATTGAATCTTTTTCCTCTTGTAAGTGATAATAGAGTAGCATTAATAATCATAAGGTGAAACTGTGCGCCACTTTCATGTTCATACCATTTTTTTTTGGTTGACCAGTCTGCCTTGGTAAAGCAAGATTAAAATCTAAAAAATGTGACAAAATGGATATAACAAAAGTTTACAGTATTAAAATTTTATGAAATGCTGAGCTGCCACTTTTGATGCAGTTGCCTTCACTTCATTATTTTATTGTCAGTTTAAAATGGTAAATATTAAATGTGTAAAACAAATGCTTCTTATCATAAGTCTCACAGATGACATATCCAATGCCACCTGGAAGAAATAAATCTGACTTTATCAAACACTTCTTCAAAATGACTTGAGATAATTTAAATGAGAGCCACATTTAACAGAATTGAAATGGTCATTTAAAAGATAAACGGTTCTATTTGCAAGTGTGCCCATCTAACAAATGTACAAATTAGTCAAGAGATCTTGAATCATTCTGTTTAGTACCTCTCAGGTGAATTTGTGCATTACATGTGAAATCCAGAAAACGTCCAAGTTTCATATTGAAGAAATATACATTCCAGGTTCTCCACATATAAAGGACACATTGACAGGAAAAATACAATGTTTCACATATATGGTTGGCAAGCATAAGCATCTCCTAGGAGTGTTGACATCCAAATGAGTTTTCTTTTCATTAAGCACTCTGTGACCTCTAGTGTTGTATCTGGTTAAAACCTAATGTATCAGAACAGCTCTCCATTTAATTCACATTCACATATAATTCCAAAAAAAGAAAAAAATCTCATACCATATAATCATTTTTGTCATCTTTTATTAAGAAAGTTCATGATAGAAAACCAATTTGTATTATTTCTACCCAGTGGTAGAGCCCAGAAATGCTATAGTTACTGTATGCATACACATATAGGCATTCACATGTATATTCAGTATTACCAGTGGAAAAATAGAGCTGCTGGAGGAGATTTTATTTGATAAGTACACATAGGTCTGCTTTAGCATCCTGGAAAAAAAAAAAAAAATGTAAAAAAAAAAAATACAAACCTATAAATATAGCCCACAGGCATACATGCACACACGCAAGCGCACGCACACACATACACACACACACACACACACACTTTTTGCCCTGCATTACAAAAGGCTACATATGGATAAATAATGAAACATAATATAACATTATGACTTTTACAATACAACAACTATGAATACAATAAAGCTTGAACATTCTGTATTCATACATTAATATCCACCAATGGCAGCCTCAGGGATATTGGTAGCGTGCATGTCTCTGGTCATGTTTGACTTCTCCTTCAATTTGGCCTGCAGCAGTGTGTGCTCCACCACGCCCATGCGGATGTCCATCTGAACAATTTCCTGTTTCAGTTTGGTCAGGCTCTGTTTGATCTTGACCACCGGGGCTGGAAGAACCATGGAGACAAAACGCATCACATAACTGTCACTGACACTTTTCTTTCGTCTTTATTTCCCTCACACAACCACCGTTTGTGCACTTTGTATGCAGTCAGTCTCTTACCCCCGTCTGTCATGCTACTCCCCTTCTCCTCCATCTCCTGTTTCACCTTTTCCAGGTCCTCACTGATCTAGAGAGACAGGACCATAACAACATTTTTATTTCTCCATTTTCTCTCCAATTAGGTTCATTTTTTTTTTTTCAAGTTTCACATTCCTGTAACATTAGCCTGACACTTAAGGTCTTGCGGGCAGTTTGTTTTGTTAGTCAAATTGCTTTAAAAATATTTTACATCTGTGTAGATACACGTATATGGATACTCTTGCATTAAATGGAAACACCAAAGACTTCTGTTAGGGGGCAATGTATTATGTTCAAGCTGGCAAGCTAGCTAACACGTTGCTTATCAGCACACTGTTCACAACTACTATACTTGGCTAGTAGAAAATGAAATCAAACTAGTGAATTCTGAAAATGATGCATTTCTCTCAATGTGGCAGTGGGATATTTGAGCACATTGCATGACTTTTCCATGAGCTTCAGGGGATGGAACTTTGGTATGTCAGCAGGTTCTGACCTCAGAGAGGACTCTTGTCCTTTCTGTAACGCCGCCACTTCCTTGCTGGTAGCGCTCCTTGGCCTGGAAACAGATACAACAAATTCATTTAGGAACTAAGAATTGATTACGGGTCTCGTTTTCATCCACCATGACAAAGTGAGAAGAGACCTAGTCCTAGGGTCATCAGGACAATTAACCCCAGTGTTCTTAACACTTCATACACCCCTCTGCCCCGGGATGGTTCGGCGGGCCTGCTACCTCACTCAGCTTGGACTGCGCAGAGCGGAACTCCTGGATAAGGTGCTCCAGCTGGTTGTTGATGTACTTCTCCCTGCTGCCAACCTTCTCCAAAGTCTTACTGATCTCTTCCTGCAGTTTGTTGAGGTAGCCCTGGAGAACAGTGTGGGTCATGAGCAGATGCAGCCAAACGCTGTGTTCTGAAGCACACGGTCTGAACACCCAGGCTGCACTGTACCTTGGCTTCCTTCAGTGAAGACTCAATGCCCTCCTTGTGCTGGTGCATTTGATCAACGTGTATTCTCCAGTCCTGGAAATGTAGATTGAGATGTATTGCTTGTAACTCCAACTATACCATAGTATTATATCACTTATTCATAGCAACGTACAGTATAAAAGGATAACTGCATTCATCCGATTTACGAGCTATAGTGTCAGAACTGGCTAACAACATTCCCATTAGCAAAGGGCAGCTGTCACCTTGTTGTCCGTCCTGATGGTCACCTTCAGCTGCGGAAGAACCCGCTCCACTTCCAGATTCCACTCGGCCGCATCTGTGTTTGACTCCAAAATATCCTCAGGTTTTGAGGATCCATTAACTTCCTAAACCAAAAGACAATCATCTCTAGGGATTTTACCCAAAGGTGTTCATATTAGTTATGTTTCTTGGAATCAGTTAGTAAACCCGTGTAATTAAATGGCATTACATTCATTTAGCAGACACTCTAATCTCGAGCAACTTGCAATGCAGTGTTTTGGTTGCACAGGCATGGAGACCTTTTTACAGTACACATGCTTTGAGTGAGCCCTCTGGTAGGACCCCGGTTGAACAAGAGGCCATGCAGTAGAGAGAAGTAGTACTGGTGAATGAATCATTTACCTTGGCCCTTTACCTTGATATTGGCATCAAATCACATTATTTTGGTTCATTCTATAACCAACTTGATATGCTTATAAACTCACATTCTGATTGGTCCTCGCCTTCAGTGCATCAAGATCAATGAGATCATCCTCCTCATAGTCATCAGGTTCTTCCTTTAAAGGGGAAAGTACAGACTTATTAGTGTTCACAGTTAATATAGCTTTTTCTCCAGTGACTTACCAAAAACAGGGCATTCACTTCATTAGCTTAAATAATCCATGCTTTCTTTCCTATGTAAGTGCACAAGATAAATCATGGCAAGAAACGCCCTGTCAGCATTCCTTTTTGGTTTTGGACAATGTTACTTTTTTAATGTGCAAATTATTGGTCAAGATCTTTCACTTTTTTTATGCATAATTTATTTGTCAATATGCAATATTGGGTTACACTGTTAATGTAGTGTGTCTGTTGATGATGTCTGTCAATTAAAAATATGAGAATATATATTGCTGAAAATTTGTAAAAGTTTCATGTTATAGTTCATGTGAACCCAAAAACGCTACGATAGAACAGAATTATTTTTAATCTACTTTATAGCAGAAGTGTGATGCATGTGACACACACAGTCATTTCCTCCTCCACTTTGCTCAGCGTGAGCTCAGCATCATCCTCCATGACAGAATCCTCCTCCAGCTCCTCTGTGGGATAGCACGGTCTGGAATAGCCCAAATTATGTGATAATCCGTAATGCAATCAAGTGGATTCTACTGTATTATCATTAAACTACATTATTTTGCCTTTATATGCAGATTTAACTGAGAAATAAAAATATACAAAGGTACAAGTAACACCAGTGACAAAAATGACATATTACAATATGTCATACAATATGTCCCCCCCCCTTTCCATTTCTTTATTTTTGTCACGTTTAATTTTTAAATAGCCTACATCTCGATGCATTGTGGTGGTCCCTTCAACACTTTACAGACCTTTACATTCTAAATGTGGCCATACAAAAAGACAAACACATCGAGTTGACAGCGGCCGTAAACCCAAACCGATCACAGTTGCTGTCACGTGAAGGCACCATCTAAGCCCTATTTTGAGCCAAGAAAAACTATAGAGACTATAGAGACTACAGTACAGGCAACCACTTACCAACTGCCATATGGAATGCAATAATACTGAATTTTGGTTTTAACAACATTGCATGTTTGCATCTAACTCACGTCTAGCAACTGCTTGAATGTGATAATGAGTGCTAGAGGCACTGCCAATGATACCATTTACAAGCAGAGCGGTGTACACTTACTTCTTCCATGTGAAACTTTTCTTTTTCAAAGCTTCTTCTGCCAGACGATCTAGCACATAGCACACGTGTTCCCCTGAGCCAGCTTTCAGCTTTGAAGGAGGGAAATCCACCTTCCCACCCTAAATCCACAAGACATTCTTAGGTAGGATTCTTTAGCCAGCAAAACGTCATCAGAAAAATAACACATCGCAGCCTTCAGATAAATTAAATGAAAACTGAATATTATCATTACCATTTATTCGTATAAAGAGGACTCGCACTGTCACTCAACTTACAAACGCTCGGAGCTCCGCAAGAATGTTTGCCACGGTCGCGTTGGGATCGTCGTATTCCTGCGGCTGCTCAAACGGTCTACCCGCCTCGTTAATGAGCCAAGATGCAAGGATTGTAAACATGTAGAATTGTTCGCCTGGGTTCGAAGTCATGTAGGCGCTTGAAGCGAAGTAATGTCTAAGACCAAAGATACATTAATAGGATTGCACATGTTACATCGCCATTCGTAAGTTCATTAGCTAACTAATAATCATTGGCATATTTTTTTTTAGCTAATCAGACACTGCATCAGCTCACGTAACACAAGAGATCGAATAACTAACTAGTTAGATAGCTGGTCAGTAGTTATGGAAATTAGGGTGTCTGCTTTATGATGGAAATAGTGATTAATTCGTTTAAAATGTTAGCTAGGCAGCTGACTAATATAGCATAGCTATTTACACATTGCTCTGAATTAGTTTTGGTTGTACTTAGCTAATGTTCACAATACCTGGAGAGAGCTTTCATATTGTGTTTCTCCAGAACTGCCTCCTCGTAGTCCAGAAGCTTCAGTTTATCTAGCAGATCCTCCATGACAACAAACATCTGATAAGCAGCACCGGGACCCCGCTCATCTTCTTCCCCTCGCCTAGTGTCATCTGTCATTTCGCCTAACTTAACTATGGCGGTGAATTATATTTAAAAAAATAAAGTAATAATAGCTAACTTACAAGCTATAGGATCAGACGTTAACTACCAATTCGAAAAGTAGACCTGATGCTGAGCCATCTAATGTGTCCGCTTGTCTTCATACGATTGAAAATCCCGGAAATACACGAGAAAGCTCTGTTCGTATCCAGGAAGTTGCGTTAACCATAGCAACCCATTGTACGCGTCTGAGATGGTGCGTCCACTTAACTGTATGGGTGCGTCCATAGACCGTAGGGGTGCATCCCGATATTCGTAAAATGTATCCGCCTTTCCTCCACTACCACCTCCCCTGCTCCGTACCCCTGAAACCGCTCTTTGTGTCCGCCCTCCCTCCAGTGTCCCAATATTTAAGGAGACGAGCAAAGCGCACAGAGGTACTGTATATTGGTGGAGCGGCTTCAAACTAGTCCCCTCCCCACCTTTCCTCCACATACTTGCTGGGTAGAACACGAATGGTAATGGGTAGTGGAGGAAAGGAGGTGAGGAGTAATGGGTCGCACCCGTGGACTGGACTGGAAACGTTCTGTGGAGTGGGACAGAACTATGTTTCGATATTCTGCTGCCACTCGTTAGCGAGATAATTTATTGCAACATGATTTTATATAATCATGGAATATTCTATTTTCTGTTATCTGTTTGAAAATGCTTGTAATTTGGAATTATGCATGTTTTACTTTTTAATTTAGGCATTTAGCAGATGACCTTATCCAGAGTAACTTAAACAGATTACATTTTTCCATGCAACCTGCTTAATAATGGAAAATAGATTTCATTTAATTCCAGCTCTTGTTCTCAATTAAAGTGCTCCACAGTGAAGGAACCTGAAGAAACTAATCTCAATCACCACTAACCTCCAACTGGGGCTGTAACCTGCAAGCAACTTTGTAAATTTGGTTCAATTACAGACTTAATTTTTTTCAGAATGAGTACACATTTAAGCGAGGAGATATGCATACAGATCCACCACTGTATGTACAACACAAGTGAATTTGTGGCAACCTTAGTAAATGTTCTCAACACAGTACACAGGAAGACCTAAATGAAATGTTAAAGTTAAATTATGTTAAAATATAAATACTAAAATATTGAGTGATTTCATAAAGGACTTCAGCTCTATACAGATTTGATACTTTAGATATATGCACATTTAGATATTGCATTGTATTGAGTTTTTATGGAATATATATTGCTGTTTTTCTCTTTGCTGTGCTTACATACTGCCAATCACATTAAGATAATTTCAGGAATGAGCTAAATGACTTATCTTTTTCATAAATGAACCTTTTAGCCATGTTAGAAGAACAGAACCGGTCATGGAGAACAGTAATAGACATGTTCATTAAAATGCTCAGTAAGTTTGATTTCCATGGTGGCTCCTAACTGCACTGCCCTACAATGGCCAAATGGGGGAGTACAGAGATCACTCTAAAATACGGAGCATGCAGCCTTGGTGTCTATTTAAATGAGGCATGACCATTTTCCCTACTAGTGTCCTCAGTTCTGTGGTAACTGTTAGAAATGCACAGTAGAACACTGTGCAATCAATGGAGCCAACACAAGATAACAAGTGTGCGTCCAAAAATGGCATTAAAAAAAAAAAAACATGGCTAAAGGTTTTGATGTTTGTGCTGTGTGCTATAACAGCAATAATGCTGGCCTTGAAGAAATTTTTATTTACGTTTCGGCATTTAGTTGATGCTCTTATACAGAGTGTTTTGCATGGCTTATATTTTTATGTATACAATCTATTTATACAGCTGGATATTTGCTAATGTAGCATAACTTGAAGCGCTCAATGGCAGTGCCTCTAGTGGGAATCAAACCTGCAAACTCAGATTTGCCCACATCATTCCCTAACTGTTATGCTACACTACTGCCCTTTAAGTTGGGAGTATGCTCCAAATTATGTGCCAATTTACAGAAAATGCAGAACAGTATTACTAGTTTTCCCATCATTTATTTGGCTACCTTTATGTTTAAATGATTTATCCTTAGTTACATTTTTTTATCTGTATTTATTGATTCATCCCGCCCACCACTTTTGTAAATGATTGTATGTTAATTACTGTATGTTTCTTGGTATAAATGTTTGTTTGTAAACGTGAATGTTGTATGCTGATAATGGGATATTGAAGTATTCTATCTATCTATATACTGTATCTACTTTACAATCGGTATTTGTTTTAAGTTACAAATATGCAAGAGCTTGTTATTTTAATTTTGTAAAATTAACTTGACAACCAAGTGCATAAACATCCATTCTGGAGTGTAAGTTTTCATCAGCTGTTTAAAACGACAGGCCCAAATTTAAAGTTTTCAGAGAGAGACATGCAGACACAAACATACATGCAAACATACATACATCCTAGCTCAAAGAAACATAGGAGTGGATTCAGTCATTTTTCTTTACCATGAAATTATTACCTGTCTGGAACCTCTGCTAGTTTCTGTTTTCCCATATTTCTGTACTGCCATAGTTTTGTGTAATTTCTGTCAAACAAAAGCACCATTTCTTGTAGGACCCCGGAATTTGTTTCAGTAATCAGCGTTGTGGTGTTGTAGTCGTTGGCTTGGGTGTAGTAGTTTTAGAATTTACTCTTTTAGCTCACCAAAGGAAGCTATGTACTTTGAACCCTTGTATGCCAAAATGGGGATATTTTAGCTGAGCTTCATGTTTGAAACACGTTATAGGTTCTGATCTGATTAAACATGTTTTTGATGCAGTGGGATGAGTTTATGTAAATGGATGATATTGAAATGTGAACCAAAAGTTTAGGTAATTTGAAAATTGAACGTAAAATGACCTTTAAGTAATGGTTTAGTCAATTTAACGGTAAAAATCATAGAGTCAGTGTTACAGAAATTTAGATTGCATCTATAAATCTGGTTGCTTATAGTCAGCACTTCTGCTTTCTCCAGAGCACTGCATAATAAAGGGCATGACATGATACCAGTCTCTTCAGTGTTTCTTTTTGCAAGGTGAAAGGCCTCTAAGTATACCATGTCAGCCAATAAACTCAAGTACAGTATGAAGGGGTCTCTCCTCTCTGGAGACACATGGTGTACCAGTTTTCTTTGCCATAGATCGATAAATCATAAGATAAAGAACATGTACTAGTCAAGGGTATCTGTTTAGCATTTCAACATCATAATGGAATGTGCAGCAAGAGAAGCTGTTATGTCAGATATGAATGAATTAAAAGATAAAAAACTTAATTTTTCTCTTCAGCCCCTGCATTAATATACACAATATAGAAGATGTATGCTGCACTCGAATTAATCACAGAAAAAAAAAAAAAACATTTTGACATTTCCCCAACAAGGGTAACATATATAATTTCTGAATATTCAGTGTTAATCTAGATTTGAGGTATTCAGCCATTTGAAGTTAATTATAGAGTTTTATGCATACAACATAAGACTTAAAGTCCCCAAACCTGAACTTGATATCGGTCCATAAACATTCCCGCCCCCCATATTCCATTACTGTCAATCACTTAAAAATTGTGGAGCTATACAATATTTTGTTGAATTTAAGCACAGTTCTCATAAAGTAGTTTTGCTCTTCCAACTGGGAAAGAACTCTGCTTGGCCTCTGATTGGATTTCATCAGCCTAGGTTCAATACAAATTTGTTTTTAATTTTAAAACTCAATCAAGTGCAAGTATTGTTCCTCACAAACACAGTTTGGGAAATTCATTTTAATGAAAACTGAGCTGTGTATTGAAAAAAGACTTAATGAAAAACATTGATTGATTCCATTCCCTTGTTACAATATTTAAATCAGTCAAAAAATCAAGTATGATGAAAATATCTTGCTTTTCCGCCTTCTGACAAACACAGAATGGTATATAAGTTTGCCCTTCCAAACAATGGTAATGACAACGAAAACAAATTCATGCCATTGCACGTGCAATTTGAATCTCAGCTGTCTTAGCGGGCACAGGGGATAGTCAGAGCCTAATTTGCATACTGCAGTCCTGCTGTTGCACAAATCACAGGAAGTCAAGGGTCGCATCTGTTAATTGCACATCTGAAAGGCAAGACCATCTCCTACTTCAGCCTGTTTCTGAAAACTCCCCAGTGAGAGGTTTCCAATCGCAATTTTAAACTGTGTTATAGGATGAATTAGTTGACAATTTATTTATTTTTAAAATGTGACATCTCCTTGGTGGCCTGTCCGGGGTGTATTCCTGCCTTTGCCCAATGCACGCTGGATAGGCTCCAGCACCCCCCGTGTCCCTGCCCAGGATAAACGGGTATACATAATGGATGGATCTCCAATCCTACCTGAACTTGGAATGTGTAATTCTCAAACTATGTGCAAGCATGGTAATATTTGCCCCTGGCTTGGGTGAGTGAAGACAACTTGCAGTTCTCCTTTAAAACATGAGCTGCCAACCAGATGCTCTTTTCACAACACAGCCGCAAGCCGCACACGTGCAGAGTGGGGGGCAGAGGAGACCCAATTATATGCGTGCGCAGAGAACAAACCACAGGCGCCCGGAAGGGCAACAGGGGTCACTCGAGCAGTGAACACTGCTATCCTGACCAACTGAATCTCTATGTATCCCTTGAGCAACGTGAAGCCACTGGCAAGGGCCAGATACCATCCAAGACTGTGGTCCTCACTCATGCAAGTAGCGCTTTTACCGAGTGAGCTACCCAGTAGCCTGTTGACTAAAAAAACTGAAGAGTTGTTTGCAGTTTTGATGACTGATCTAGGGTTAGGCTAGAGTTCCTTACTCATATTATTCCACAAGCTGCTGTCAGAATAATGCAACCAACACATTTACAGCAACATTTACAGAGATACAGTTACAGAGTTATCACATATCCAAAGTTCATTTATAGGACTTTTAAAATATTTGTTTTCATTTATAGGACATTTGTGGAAAGCGCATTTGCCAACAAAAGCTGTTGTGCTTGTTTTGTTTCTAGCCTCTGACACATTGCAACCATCCAGATCAAAGATTATGATTGCAGGTTTGTAGTTTTCTTGGGAAAAATAGACAAGGATGATTGCATACTATTTTACATTGTGTAAGAAGTTATTGTCATAGCAGTTGTATTTATGTATCCACAAGGTGGCAGCAGAGAACATGACCCCAAAGTGAGTGACATGACACTGTTTCCTGGTTTGCAAATTAATTCCAATCTGCCACAATGTCTTGCCAGTTTATTGTGGCGTTTATCACCATCAAAAAATCTTTAAACATAAATGGAATCTGGGGTTAATCTCTGTGAACAGGAGCCTGAAGAAAATAACTAGGATGCTTCAAGAATTCACCATGTTTCCATCTGTCTTCAGTAGCTAGGCTAACATTTACACATGGTTTTCTGATGGTATAAACACACAGAAATCGAAGATCACAGTCTTTCTTCAACTGTAAGAAACATATTAGCTAGTGTTGATGATGGGTGAATATTGGTGAACAGTCCTTTTCAAGTATGCGCTCATTTTTGCTTTCAAGTACTTTGGAATTTCAAAAGATCACCAATAGTTCAAAGACCCTGGGTAGTCAATCATTGCTTGTTTTATGTTCCTCACTGCAGCAGTGAAAAAGTTCAAGGAAACTCTTTTTTATCACCAATAAAACGACATTCATGTACCACTGAAGCTCCATTCTTTCTCCAAAACTCTCCAGGCTTTGGTTGATGAAATAAAACAAGTTAGAAAGCAAAACTAAATAAATAAATTGAGAAACTCATTATCAAACATGTCAGAGTGGTACAGAGACTAAATTGAGTCCATTCAATGTCCCTCTCCTAAAGGCACAGCCTTTATTATGTCTGGCTTGACAATGGCCACAAGGCACACTTGTGCCAATTACCAGTGAGCCACAGAAGCAGAAACAACTGACAGGAGCCAAAAAGGAGCAGCCTTCTCTGCTCGTCCATAGTCTCTCCCAGTATCCACCCTCCCAGCTCTGACCAGGATATGTTCTGTTCCCATACTGGCCCATGGAACAAGGAGGTGAAATAGCGATGGTTGAGACAGGCTTTGGTAAGCCCAGAGGACTGGACAATATGGTGACTTGTGGCAATAACCCTGGCACAATGATGAGGTACCCACCCAGTCTCTAATTGTTCTATCTGTGGGTGTAATAGCTGGGTAGCCCTGGGTAGGCCACTGTAGCTAGATTCATAAATTCCATTAGTAATTCTGTTAGGCAGGCATTAATATACTCAGAGATCATACCCTCTGTTTGTCTGTTGATCTATAATGGAGAATGTGGAGTGCCAGCCTATTGGCTTTGGCTTGCCTGCTGAGCCTCTTCTTTTTAGAAAAAAATCTCTGAAGCTGTCTCACTCAGTCACCAGGAATGTGATGCTTGCATTCTACACCACATTCGCTCTAGTGCAGGGTGTGGCTACCATGTCTGGTGATGAGTGAGAAAATCTGACACCACAAAAACTGGACACCACCAGGATTATGCACACAAGCCTCTGCACACATGGAGGTAGAGCACCAGTTTTATTTTCACCAGTTAACAATCAGATGAGATTTGAAATTTGCCCATAGCAGCCTTGATGACATCAATTTTTCATCAGAGAACCTATTTATAAAAAATGAAAGATCAAACCAATGAAACAATTATGATGTAAGGGCTAATTACAATGGGTTGTTTGTGGATAAATCTTGTGTGATCTTGAAAAAAAAATCAAGGAAGTTTGAATCATAATATTAAGACCTAATAGTAAGAAGTGGAATTCTATCACTGGTCTGCAGGTCTTGATTTAAGACATAGACAAGGTAGTGAACACCACTTGAGAATACTGCTTGATAGACTTTAAAAATTGTCTATTCACATTCCATTTGCCTAATTAGTCACTGAGGACCACTTTAGCCTAGGTCACACAATGGATGGATGGGATGCTAGGTCTATGAATAATTTCAGTTTTGGTTTGTAGATTTTTCATAAAACATTTCAATATTTCAGCAGAAAGATTATTAGTGAAATGTCAGGAACCAGCACTGAATGGCAGCTGGCATTGATCTTAAACTACAAAATATTTTAGAGGCCACTTGTCATGGTTCTGTGTTTTCCTGTCTGTGTTTCCCTTGTTGTGTTCTGACCTGGTTGTGTGTGTGACTGTTTCTGCCTGTGTGTTTCTGCCTGTTAGTTCCTGCCTGGTTTCTGTCCTACCTGTGTTCTGCTCTGTGTGTGTTTTGAATTTTAAGTTTTCTGTTTTGTGTTTTTTGGTAGTGCCCTGCGTGGCCTTTTGGTTTCCTGTTTTTTTTGTCCCCTGTCATGTAAGTAAAGTCTTTGTTAATTTTCCCTTTTTGAGTTTGTGTTTTTTTTCCCTCTGCGTTTGGGTCCCCCCAACCCGTTACGTGACACCACTTCCATCATCAAGGCAATTTAATGGTATTATGTTGAATGAAAAACAGCATTTAAAATGTGACAATGAGCAAATTCTGAATTTTTAGAGGGCTTAAGAGACATTTTCTGCATTAATGAATGTGTGGAAGCTTTATTATTTTTTAAACTATTGTAACATTCCCATCCCGAAAATCCACAGTTATTGTACATCATCCATCAAGAGCACTGAAGTTTAGCACTACAGTAATATGCAGTATGCAAATACCATATTCAGAGAGCTCCTAAGTGGTTTATCCACTAAATTACAAACGAAGAAAGAACCGGTTCCAATCCTGACTATGCCAGCACCAAATGTCCATGGCTGGACATGCTTCAGAGAATGCTTACACTAGCATGCTTCCTCCCAAATTAACAGAAGACGCTGCTGTGATGAGAGGTTTTTTTTTTGTTTTTGAAGAACTTCTTGCTTTAGCAGTATGTTTGGGATCATTGTCTTGCTGTAGGATGAAGTGCCATCCAATGAGTTAGAAGACATTTATTTGAACTTGAGCAGATAAGATGCTTCTGTACATTTCAAAATTCATTCTGCTGTTGCTATCAGCAGTTATATAATTGTTGTAGACAAGTGAGCTAGTACCTGTCACATCCATGCCCAAACCATAACACCCCCACTACCGTGCTTCACCGATGAAGGGGGATGCTTCAGCCAGTTCCTTTTGGCCTCCAAACATTGCTCTTGTCATCACTCTGATACAAGTGAATCTTGGTCTAATCTGTCCACAAGACCTTTTTCCAGAACTCTAAGGGCTCTTTTAGGTACAAGCTGTAACCTGGGTATCACGTTTTTGAAGCTAACTAGTGGTTTACATCTCACAATATAGCCTCTGAAGTTCTGCTTGTGAAGTCTTCTGCAGACAGTAGTCACTGACACATCCACACATGCACCCTGAAGAATGTTTCTGATCTGTCAGACAGGTGATTGGGGTTTTTTCTTCATTATGGTGAGAATTATTTGGTCATTAACAGTAGAGTTCTTCCTTAGCCTACCTGGCCCTTTGCGATTGCCGAGCAAACCAGTGTTCTTTCTTCTTAATAATGTTCCAAACAGTTTATTTCAGTAAGCCTAAGGTTTGGCCTATGTCTACAGACTTCAAAGGCAATCAAAACCCTAGAATCAAGACTGGATATAGAAAGCTCTTTTATACCTGCACCAAGAAAGCAATTGAACACACTTGAATCATCTGAAACACCTGTGATGCCATTTGTCCCAAACATTATGCTGCCCTAAAATCAAAGCCTATGTATAAAAGTGCTGTAATTTCTGTATATAATGTATATACCAAACACCAAAGTGTTTTTACCATGTAAATACCCTTAAATAAGAGAAGCTAAGAATGTACACTTTAACCGCATGTGAGTTATTTACAAATAAATTATTATATATTATTGAAATTGTGCAGAAACAAATCAAGCAAAATATGTCCCAAACATCTCACTATGTAAAACATCCATGCTGTAGATCATCAAAATTAGCAGGCAGCACATACACAAAGAAAAAATTAATTTTGATTAACATTATTTTTTAAAACAAATTAATATAATTAATTAAACTATATTTTATGTTCCCTATACATTTGCATGTTCTTCATGTTGAATTTGTTTATCTTATAAATTAAAATTGTGATGGGGTATTCCAGACAGTTCAATAAAGATAAAATAAAGATAAAAAAAGAGAATCAAAAATTCTAGCATTTGTATAATTGTGAAATAATTATATATCTGCAAAAAGCTGATGAGATATTCTGTTAGTTCGCCATTTGTTGTTAATTCAGCAGCATTTATAATCTCTTATTAGGTACCCTGTGGCTGCCTGTGCCAGCTTTTGCTTTGATGTGCTTGTGCAATGTGTCCACACTGGTGCATTGATCTTCTTGGTAATTTAGTATCTCCATGCAGCACTAACATCGCCACTACACTACCCCCCTGGGGCCTTCTGCATCTGCTTGTGGAAAGCCTGGGCCATTTAGTACTGTCTACAGCAGTGTGTGACACTGTGTGACAACATGTCATTACGTTTCATTAGATTATATGGATATTTAGGTTTTTTAGACAGACCCCCCCTCCCCCCCCCTAGAAAAACGCCCCCTGTACATACCGAATTATCAGCTTCACATCCAGTTCTACCGTCTCTTTTCTTTGTCGTGTCTTCCTCTCCTATCAGCACCTTCCTGCTTTTGTGTCTGCAGGAAATCAATGACCTCATCCAATGTTGACCAGGTGTTATCCCATCCTTCCTCAGGTTAGATGTTCCACTTTACTATCCAGAGAGGTACTACACATAATAAAATATCATACGAACATACAATTATCAACTCGTATTGCGCATACATGATCAAGACATCGGCAGATTAAAACATGAAGTAAGAAAAATGCTTAAAAACCTTTGTAAAAAAACCTTTAAAAAACTGTTTGTCATAAAAATGACAATTCACTCATTTTTTTTCTCTTTTCTCAGCAGGAAGCCAACATCCCAACCCAACACCCAGCTTGCACACCATTCCTTTAAATAGCTGAATATGAAGTAGAGTGATCCAGGCTAAATATCTTTCTCAAGGGCTCAACCGCAGTGTTCCATCCAGGATTTTAAAGTGCAATCTTTAGATTAAAAGACCGTTTAATGGCAAACTGTCCCACAGTGCTGCTCTCCTCCACATTCCTATCACTACACTGTGCAAACTGGACCAGAGGCAAAACTTCAAATGCCATTTAGGATTAGGCTTCTTACAATGACTTATCCAAATTTGGTGGGAAAGCTTTTTCCTATGGGCAATGAAGTCTGACTACTTCAAAGCACAAAATTCCTTTTTTTTTATTTTAGAATTGTATCAAATTCACTTGTCCTCAAAACAAGCTTTCAAAACCCACAAGAAAGCTTGTAGGCATAGATTGATTGCCGGTACACTGCCATGAAAAAGTATTTGCTCTCTTCCTGATTTACTACTGATTTATTGTTGCATATTTCTCACATGGAATGGTTTTAAATTTTTAGACAAAATCTAATATTAGACAAAGCAAAAACCACATTAAAAATTATTATTTCATTATTATTTCATTTATTTAATGAAAAACGTTATCAAACACTCATATCACAAATGTGAAAAAGCAATTGCCCCCTTAGTTACTCAATCAAGCAATTAACCAAATTGAATTGATAATTACATTCAGCTGATTTAACACAGCTAGGCTTGATTGCAGCCAGCCCTGTTGAATGTAAACCTCACTCATATTGAACCTTATCATCAGAGTGAAGTAGTCATCACAAAGTATCTACAAGCGCACTATGTCACAATAAAAGGAAATTCCAGAAGAGATGAGAAAAAGTTGCTGAAATATGTAAGTCTGGAAAGGATTAGAAAGCCATTTATAAAGCTCTGGGACTCCATCGAACCACAATAAGAGCCATTAACTCCAAAAGGAGAACATTTGAAACAGGGGTGAATCTTCCTATGAGTGGCCAGCCTGCCAAAACTCCAAGGGCACTGCAACAACTCATCCAGGCAGTCACAAAAGTTCCCAGTAGAACATCAAAAGAACTGCAGGCCTCTCTAACCTCAGCTATGGCCAGTGTTCATAACTCCACAATAGGAAAGAGACTGGGTAAAAATGGGATTCATGGAAGAGTAGCATGGCAGAAACCACTGCTAACCCAGAGCAACATCAATGCTCATCTCACAAAAGAGCACATGGATGATCTCCAAGATTTTTGGGATAATGTTCTATGGACAGATGGGTCAAAAGTGGAACATTTTGGCTGACACAGGTCCCATTATGTCTAGTGTAAAGAAAATACAGCACTCTACAGTAAAAACATCATAGCAACAGTCAAACATGGTGGTGGTAACATGATGGTATGATGATGTTTTGCTGCCTTTGGACCTGGATGACCTGCCATGAATTCTACTCTGTACCAGAAAATTCTTAAGGAGAATGCTCGGTCATCTGTCAGTGAGCTGAAGCTGAAGACACAACACTACCCACACAGTGTCTGATTGCAAAGATCCAAGTTCCAAAGCAAAGAAAATGTATTTAAATAGTCAGTTTCCACACAGTATAATGTTCAGTGTTAAATCAAGTCTTTCAGAGTACATATGGTCCCAACTGGACTCACGTGTACTCTGATAGAGTTGAATTAATACTGGAAATTTGACTGTGTGTACTGGTTACTTCTCATGTATTCTTGTGAGTATGTTTCCAGAGAAATATTTTGGTAGGAATTATAGTAGGCTGGTTGCATTTCCAGCTCCATGAATCTTTCAAGCCATGTTTAAAGTAGATAATCTTGACTATCTTGTGCATTTACCTATTGGTGTGTATTCATTATGTCAGTCTCAGTTCTTACCATTGAATTTCCTAACAGAGTGTATTGAGATGTGAGTGAACGGAGACTTAAGCTTTTTAACATAGTAAAAGCAGCCCTTATTAACACTGATTAATACAATTTGTGCTTTATGTGCCAAATGATTAACTTAGAGGGTAATTATTATACGACACAGTTGTAATTCGATTATAAAATCATAATTTTAAATTCAATTATAACACACTTATGGTAATCAACTGTTAGGCACATTGTCTGAACAAATGCACAATGTTTGGAGGTCTGTGGCATAGAAAAGATTATTTCAAATGTTTTCATTAGTGTGCAAACTGTCGCCATGATTTTCTCCCCCAGATTAAACAGACAGATTATAGCCCTCGTTGTCTGTGTATATGCCGTTCTAAAGGTTCATTCTTGGCTTTGTACTTACAGAGGAAATCAACATTGCACTATAATCAAGTGATATGGTATAAACACAAATTTCTGGTGTGCTCACAAATGAGCATTTGGGGTTAAAACATTGTCTGTCACAAATGGCCCTAGGGGATCCACTTTATCAGTGAGTGCCTACCCTGCACCTGTCACCCTTCCCTCCCCGCCACCTTGACCTTCTCATTCACTCATTTAAAGCACACAGCATATTTTTAATGGAGTGCTTAGTGCTACTGACTGACACCTCCATCCATCTTTGAGTAGGATTCAGCCTCCTCTTCCCAGGTCATTGGGAGCAGCCAGACAAGGCAGCCTCATTATTCAGGAGGCTCAAGGCTTCATGTGCAAATCCCAGCTCTTACCTTTCAGACATTTTTGACGGCTCGCAGAACAACACAGATCGCTCTGGGAGCCAAGGAAACATTGACAATGGCCGGTTTAGTCTGCCTTTCTCTCAGAATGGGTCAATGTTTTTCAGAAGCAATTACAGCCCTAAATTCCCGTCATAGCCAGGAGTTCTTAATCAACACTCCGCGCCATTCTGGAACGCCTGACTACTTACTCCAATCTATGTGCCCCAGCTAGCATCTGCATGACTTGTAGATATAGCCAGACCTCTACTGTCCATCACTGTGCTGCTGGCTCCCTCCATTTTCTCCAGGAGAGCAGAAACAGTGGTTACCACCTACCAATAAGAAAAGACACATTTTCTGTTGTGGCTCTTAGGTGAAAATCATTGGTATCACTAAATCACTTTTGTTTTATGAGCCCTGGTGGTGTATTCCAGGCCATGGTACTGACCAGAAATAAAACTGGACAATTTATCAAAATGTCTATGTAATGTAATAATAGGTGCCCTAGACGAGCCCTTCTGTAAAGCTAAGAAATCTGTGTGTGTGTGTGTGAGTGTGTATGTGTGTGTGTGTGTGTGATTAAAGTCTCTACTTGTCCTTTTTTAATATAAGTTCTTCTAGACTTTAGTGTCACACACATCCTGTATACATGGGTGTGCAGTTAAATAAGGTGTATGTTTGCCTCTGTTTGACTCTGCCCCTTGATCTCTGCTGGGCATTACAAATTACAGATTTACCTTGCTGAGCTAAAGCTCAAGAACCAATCGTCTTCTTATTCAGGGGATGACATCACTTGTTTTAATGGGTGTTCTCATGCCCCATTGCTCTTCTGAACTTGTTACATTACTAAATATCCTCACATGTATACTTATGTACTTCACATACATCACATTTACCTTTGGTAATATAGAATAAATTAATCGAAATGAATCTATAACATTTTAATTTAAAGGGGGACCAAAACAAAGTAATATAAGTCTAAGATAAACACAGTCCTCATGAAACTTTTAAATTAGAAGATTATGGAAGGAAGCCATGTGTGAAGTCAAGTGTGAAATGGCCTCTGCCAGGCATCCTTATACTATGGTCTTTTCTCCTAGTTCGACTGAAGCCTCAGCACCTGGGTGGATTAGTTCACTGTGTGCACTGAATTATTGAAAACATCACAATGCTTGAATCAACTTTGGAAGTGATGGAAAATCACTGCATCTTTGATCGTAGGGGAGATGCACTTTGGGCAAATTGCATTACATCTTATTATTATTCTATATCTGCCTAGCTAAACCTCCAGGGTGACGCACACAGCTTGAATCTGACATGCTATCCATTTTATGAAATGGAAATGCACTGAAGCAAGGCTAGGTCCAATTCTGTTCACTACCTTTGTTCAAGTGTACACCAATGGCAGTGATTCACTCAGGACTCTGTCTCACAACTTGTGGGTCAAATTTCTCTGGCCACAACAGAAACGGCTCAAGTAGAACAAAATCTCAATTGACCATAGCTTCAGGAGGTGACAAAGTGTGGTCTTAATTATTCTAGGGTCTTCACCAAAAACAGATATGAGCTGGCAAGCTTCTCATAGGGGGTTGGGGGAGAGGGTAAAGCAGTTCTTAATCACTTCTTGCTGGTCAGGGTTCAATTTGGGGGGGGAGGGAGTTTGGGGGCTGGAGCTTATTCCAGGATACAGTGGCAAAGAGACAGAAATACACCATGGACAGATTGGCAATCCATCACAAGGCCCACACACCATTCACTCACACATTTATACTTATGGACAGAGTCTCCAATAAGTCTACTGCATGTCTTACCCATACAGACACGGGGAGAACATGCAAACCCTACACAGAAAAGGCCTCAGTCAGGATTCAAACTCAGGACCTCCTTACTGTGAGGCCACATTGCTATTCACTGCACCACCATGCCGCCCATCATGGAATTCATTCAGTGAAACATTTGGTTTCTGCATGGATCTATTAAATATGAATGAAATCAAATTAATGTGATATTGACTCACTAAGTTTGCAACTCCATATTGCCTTCATTTCTTAAATTTAATTGCGACTGTAATCAGCAAAAATAAATAAATAAATTTCATTATTTATATGTGCTAATTTACACAGTCAACCAAATGATTTGTGCAGCTTGAAATTATCAAAAATTTAACCCAATAACCAAGAATCAACCACCACATTATCAATCTGACATTCCTCAAAAAAAAAAGAATAAGAGAACAAGACTTCTGTCACTGTCCAAATACTTACAGACTGCACTGTATATATACATATGTAAGTTAGACACTGGGGGAAAAAATACATTGGATTTACTCAATTGAATTGTGGCCAGTGACTCGACATGATTTGCTTACTTGAAATATACCTGATATATTTATTTTGTTTGCATGTTCGCAGCTTAAACACTACATGATTGTGCTGAACAAATATTGTCAGGTTGATTACTTTCAATAGACACTCCTTTTTTCAGTGCACATACAATTAAAACTCACCTGCATCAACATAAAACTGTATGCAAGCTACATATTATTATGATCATGAGACCATTGCCTCAGCTTTTGTATAACAGTCAAGCTACCTTTTTCTGTGCAACAATGGAGTTGAACACCTGTCTGATTCTGAATTCAACTGTACAAGGGTACATCTCACACAGAAATAGGGATTGCACCCAGTTGAAGTAATGTGAGAGATGGGGCTCGCTGTAGAGAAGCACTCAAATATTTTTTGAGGGCAGTGGTCAACTGGGTGACTGCCATCCCTTCAAGGAAGCCACCAATGTAGAGTTGTCCTTGTTACTGCATGCAAACAAAAAGGCCATTCCTGCATTGGGCTTTGATTAAAAGCAGACAAATGCACTGCTGGGGGTGGGGATTGTAAGCACATGCACTTTCATGTAATAATGTTCAGGCCTAGATTATCATGATGCCCAATGCACTGTGGGGGTTTACTGGAATTGTCCAGGACACTAGGACCGGCTTCAGAAAATGGCAGTAGTATGATGACCTTCATGCTGGAGCTGATAGGGATGTGATGGCTTCAGAAATGTAAAAGGACATCTCTCTTAATACAGAGTCTTGTAGATGGAAATCTGAAATACACTCAAAACATTGTACACTACAGTCAACAGGATTAAATATTTTGTCAGCTGTTTGCAGGAATGCGTATTTCATTTGTTGTAAACATGACAGCGAGCCCCACTAGACTGCATATATTGTTATTTGCTGACTGTGCTTTTCAGTTCATGCATTCATGTTTTCATTCTCCTTCCTGTGCATACCTATGTCCTTGCTTATCAGAGTATTAAGGTATCTTATTTAAATGTAGTGAATTTACATTACTTTGGATAGAATATTAACTTGATTTTCAGATTGTATCTAGCCTATACGCATAGTACAATTCCCATGGATATTGAGAACAAATTTAAAAATTAATGAAAACTTGGCCTCACAGCAAGAAGGTCGTGGGTTTGACTCTCGCCTTGGGGCCTTTCTGGGTGGAGTTTGCATGTTCTTTCCTTGTCTGCGTGGGTTTCCTCCGTGTACTCCGGTTTCCTCCCAAAGTCCAAAAATATGCAGGTAGGCCGACTGGAGACCCTAAATTGCCCATAGGCATGAGTGTGTGAGTGAATGGTGTATGTGCCCTGCGATAGATTGCCGGCCTGGCCAGAGTGTATTCCTGCTTCTTGCCCAATGCACGCTGGGATAGGCTCCAGCACCCCCCGCGACCCTGCTCAGGATAAGCGGGTATAGATAACGGATGGATGGATGGATGAAAACTTGGTACAAATTGAACTACTTTGTCATAAAAAAATTTTCTTTATGAACCCTAAACTTTGATGATAAATTTTCACATCTTTTTTCTTGAATGCATTTGTGAAAGAGTTTCTTTACTGTTATGACCAGCAGAAAAAATGAAAAAGTCATGAAAATGTTGATTTTATTCAAGTTCAATGTGTTTCATGAGGGGTTTCACAAAGACGTAATAGCATTTTTTTTGTATTGGAATGTGATCAGATAGTGATATGATAAGTTCACTACCCTCCACTGGCTGCCTGTTATAGCTCGCATCAAATTCAAAACATTGGTTCTAGCATACCAGGCAGTCAAGGGATCAGCCCCAGCATACCTTCAAAAGATATTCAAACCCTACATGCCAGCCAGATCCCTCCGTTCTGCTACCTCAGGACGCCTAGCACCTCCCCCTCTTCGCACCTGCACTTCCAGAACACGTCTCCTCTCTGTTCTGGCCCCACGATGGTGGAATGACCTCCCTGTGGAGGTCAGAACAGCTGAGACTGTGACCCTTTTCAAACGACGACTGAAGACCCACCTCTTCAGGCTGCACCTCTCCCATCCCTTCCCCCTGTAAATGACTAAACTTAGGTTGTAACTAGGCAGCTGTTTAATAGGTGACTTAGTTGATGCGCCAGTCTTAACGACTACTTGTATTTTTATTTATTTTTATTTTTCCATAGATTGCGTTGTTGCCGTTCTCGTTGTTAGTGTTAATCAGTTTAACCACCAGGGTCCAGGTTGAACTATGCGGTTGTTCCCTGTACTTGGACCGGTACTTCTCTCTAGGGGTTTCGTCATACTTGTTCCTGGTTATGGTTATACACTTTGTTGTACGTCGCTCTGGATAAGAGCGTCTGCCAAATGCCTGTAATGTAATGTAATGTAATGTAATATGTAGTTTCACTTTCTTCTGAGGAGACATGCTTAATGCTTGCTTGCATTCCTTTAAATTATCTAAGGCCTCTCCTAGCAATACATAATGACGTGTTTGAAGCATTCCATGCAGTTTTTACTGACGTATATCAGAGCATTCTCTGTGCATGATAAATTTCCTGCTTATTTGTCATAGAATAATTATGCCATGATAATGATTCAAACAGGTTTACTCTGTGCACTAATGATCTTCAAGAATACTGTTTACATTTATAATAAATAATAACAATATTTTAAAAATTATGTATTACTGAACCACTCGGTGATAGTGTAAACAAAGATCAATGGAAATTTTGCACAACTATGTCTAAGAATCATGCCGAACAAATTGATCAGCAATCCTTTGTAATGCCAGCTGTAATTAATTTCTTGACTGCATTCATTAATGGTGAAATTAGTTTTGTAAAGTAATAGAGGTTTGTGACAAACAAAATCCCATTTAGAGACACTTTCAGGAGTTTCTGTCATTATGCCTTGGCATGTCTCTGTTCCTCTCTGCCTCATCTTATTTCCAAAATCAGTTCAATTCAGGTGGTGACTGTCAGATAGAATCAAACCCCTACGGATCTGATGTTCCCGAGACTCCCAGTCTCCATTCCGAGCGAACCGCAGTGCTCTTCCCTCTCAGAAATGAGTTTGCTCTGCAAAGAAATTATGTTATGGGTTTTGAAAAGCAACTGCCATGGCTGATGTGCCGTGAATCAGATTGGATTAGACAAGCAGAAATGGAGAGGCTCTCCGCCTGTGCGTCGCAAGTCATGCTGCTTTGCCAGGGAGGGACGTGGGTTTATCTTATTTGTTCATTTCTGGTGCCACGCACAGATTGACATATGAGTGTGACAGCCCTCAGACAGGCATTGCAAGTTGTGTGATATGGTTCATCAACAACATCAGGATACAACACCTGGTCCACAAAGCTTGAACTTGTACACTAAGTAGTCTGGACAAAGGCACTGCGGTTACAGTACATCAATATGCTATCCAGGTGATATTTTTTCAGTATTCAACCCATTTTATTGTTCCCTGATTCTTATATAATTTTATTGCTTTTTATCGATCGGTTTAGGCAAGCACAACTTAATGCGTATGATATGAAATGTTTGCAGCTGCTTATTTATCCTCATTACAGTCTACAGTGTCATTGTGCCATAGGACTGCACAACTTATGCAGCTGGTGCAGGCAACAGAGCAATCGTGCGGTGGAACCGCTATATCCCGATAAGCTGGGGAATGCCATGCCGGCCAAAAAGCTCTCTCTCTCTGCACAGCAATATAGCTGACTGCAAGTAATCATGGGGTAATGAGGAACTCTAGAAGCAGACCCTGGTAAGAGAATGCCAATTGTGTCCAATAGCTGCAGACTCCTGGGCGAAGGGGGAAATTGTGACTGGAAGCTGTAAGCGAAAGCTCTGCTGTAAGCTTTAGGAAGCCATATTCCAGAAGCAAGCAGTCAAGAGAGAAGTTTGTATGGTTCTAGTTCCAGGTACTTTTTTATCTCCTCCAATATCCATATTATTGTTTTAGTATTATTGAGTCTGTTAGGTTTGCATGTTTTTCAAAGAGGGATGTTTTAATATAAGGTACTCTTTGTATCTGAATTTGCAAATCTCTGATGCCAACAATGTCATCTTCGAACAAGTATAGAAGCCATGCCAATGCTCTCATGCTTGACTGAAAGTTAAGACCTGCTTTCTACAGATAACACATAATTATCTAAATTGCCAGAAGAAGTGTGTCTACAAAATTCAGTGTTTAAAAAAAAAAAAACATTTAACAAGCTCTAAATGGAGGGATGCCAGCTTAGTAAATATGTGATGGCATTTTTGGGTGCATCTCATCCCCTAAATTGCTTGCAAGTTTTTGGAATCAATCAATGCGGTTGTGCACAATCCTCTTTTTCATATATCATTGCTCACCAACAAACAGTTCAATTAAGACCAGAGGCACAGATGAGAAGGTAGTTACTCACCTATGGTTGTGGCGGTCATCGCGTTACTGCAAAGAAGATGAATCAGAATGATCTTGTCCCTATTCTAGGGCAGATGTATCGCTGTAGGCCTGTCATAAAGGATTTCCACCGTGAATCCTGCATTTTTATAATGTCTCATTGAGAACTGTATGTGTGTGATCAGGCTTTGTGATCATTTGTCACTATCTTGTTGGCAGTTGAAACTTCACAGAAACTTTAGAGATCCTAGTTGCTGTCAAGTCAATAAAAATTGTTCCCTTTTTAATGGGAAAAATTATTAAAATGGCTATTCAGCATGATACCATATTCTTCTTCACAGCATCTCCACTGCTACTGTTATTGCTGCTTGAGACTTCGACTCAATTATCTGGACTGGTGCTGAGTTAAGATTGTACTCAGTACTTGTTTTTTTGTGCAGAGAGCTGAACCACAGCAGTTGAGTTGATGATATTTGTGTTAAATGCATTTACCTGCTGTTGACAGGAAGTCAAGCTGTTTTAGAAAATACCAAATCAAATTGACACTGCTCTTTGCGTCAGTCAAAAGACTTGTTTCGCAGCAGGGTTACACAACCTTATATGTACAGTGAAGGCACGAGCAATTTAACAATGCTGCTACTTCCAATTATGCTATTATGACTATTTTTGTTTTCCTGTTTTTTAACTGTTTGTGCGAAACCAGTGTGGGAACAGATGTCTTACCTGTTGTCCAAAGCGGTCCTTGCTGCACATGCCCTAGTCCCCCTTTGAGGCAAAATAGTTTGAACAGCAAACATACTGTCACAATATAACCATAGGACATATGGATGTGATGTTGAGGTGTCCACATACTTTTGGAAATTTAGTGTAACTATGATCTGAATAACTGTGATTTATGCAGTTGATTCATAGTAAGCTATTTCAGACAGGTCCCAATCTTTGGTGTAATACTTGTGGAAAATCTGGCAAGAACTGATGCTTTTATAGAATACTGGTGGTGAGAGAGAGTGCGAAATAGGAGACAAAGGCGTTAAGCCAGGCAAGGAGAAATGTACGGTTGACATAATTTATAAACCCCATCATACGAGAGCTGTTAACGGATATTCTCCACATCTACGCACTTCAACAAATTGTCTGACAAAAATATTGCGCTTGTCTCTCGTCAATTCATTGCCATTTTTTCTTGCTTTTCTAAGCGATGCATAAACTGTGAAACGACCTGCACGCCCATATTAATGGAATAAAGACAAAAGCGTGGGTCCGAGAAATCCATTTTCAGTATTGCCAGGTTAAAACTGCCAGTTAAAAACAAAATGTTTTCAATGTAGGATTTTTAGTCACACATAGATTGTCTAATGCATGCAACTTTACCGCAATTTGCTTTATTCAACGAGCATCTGCATGCAAATGTTATTAAATTACCAGCTGTTACACTAGTACATTAGTCCTGGTGGTAACAAGCTGCGTTTGACTTAACAAGCTATTTTAAATATAACCGTGCATGCTGCTAATCCCGGTCTGATAACTCTGCCTATGTGCCGGGTACACGTTTCAGAAGCGTATTACAACGCGCATGCGCAAACCATTACACGCTCATGCACAAACCGTATAATATGGTAGCACCAGCACCCTGCGTATTGTTTTTAGCATAGACACCTAGCTTGTTACTGCGAGTATTTAGACTGCTACAGCTAGCATCTAAGTGGCTACCGTATGTTAGTGCAGTTATAGCACAGTAAAAGCAAACAATTGGGTTCAGCTGTATACGCTATCCCATGGAAGACTGTCACATATATAGTCAGTTTTCTGGACTGTGTAAATGGCTGAATATGTTATAGCTATGCTCAAATTCATAATAAGATGCATTTAAATATACCTACAGTTTTATCCTCAAACTGTCAACAAATTGAAAATATTAAAACATACCAATTTTAAAGTCAACTAAATTTAGAATTTTCAATTATTATTCAAGCACAAGTTTTTCAGATTGAAAATGAATGTCGTAAGGTAATAAAATCATACAAATGCAAACAACTTGGATTGCCACACTTGCTTCTGTAAAATAGCTAACCTTAGTTATGAAGAAAAGCAAACAGTGACACACAGATGCTTTTTCCTTAGGGAAGCTCAACAAGTAATATTACTACAGGAATATTAAAAGCACAAATTATTATTTGATCACAAATATCCAAGATAGATTGGGAGCTTATTGACCAAAAGTGAATATTCCTCCCAGAGGTAAAATTTATGTATTTAGCAACTCTGAGAATTCAAAAATATATTTTATCTTCATATCTTTTTCAGAAAAATCTTGAAATATCTTGTCTCAATCTTTCTATCAGCCAAATTGTGAGGTGAGTATCTGTGTGTGACCTTCCACGGTGCCAGATATGTTCACTTGGAAGATCCTTGATCAATTTGGCTCCTTATTGTATCTCATCAATACATTTTTGTTACCTCTTGTTGTGATCTGACTAAATACTGTCAAATGATTAAAGTCTGCACAGTTAACAATTCTGCCTCATTAAAACAAAGTTTGGAGAAGTGGAGAGTTCTCCGCATATTTTACTGGACTCTTTACTAAAAGGAGTCAAGCTGCTTGGCCGCATCAATTAACATACCTGAAAGTTAACTGCCAATGCCTTCTGCAGTATGCAATGGGCCCTGAAAAGATATTCATGGCTTGATCGATTGAGAGAGAGACAGAGAGAGAGAATAAAATAGGGTTAATTTGTACATACTGTGACATATCCAATTACAGGTACCATACTGGAAGAAAATAGTTCCATGTAAATAGATGAAGCTGCTTAGTTTCAGTTTAGAGCCTACGAATTGATATGCTGCAGTCGGCTAAAACCATGATTGATTGACCTGAGTTGTTGCACTAGAGTCAGTTTCACTGAAAAAAGATACTCTTTGGTTAACTGCCGAGTAAAGGCATAGAAGTAATTGAAGAGGTTGAAGTCCAGGAGAGCCATGGCAGGAATGAATGGAGTCATGTCATTTGGAGTAAAAACCAACCCCCTACCCCAACCCCCAAACAAAATAGAGAAAAAAATAAAAACATCCAATATTCAAACATGTAAAAATCTATAGACCTTCTGAAACAAAACACACAAAGTTCTTGTATAATGTTCATAAACCTTTATTTTATATCCCGACATCAGTAGAGACCAGTAGAGACCATCCTAATGATCATTTAAAAGTGAATGGAAGAAGAATAGAAGGGAGAAAGAGGAAAAAGGGACTCTGTGCCAAGTTTGTATTTTGTGTTGTGTGTTTTCTGTTCAATGTGTATATTGTATTTTTGTATCATAGGGATTACTATTTTTTTAAACAATTTTCAGAATACATTTTCTGCATTGTGCAACTTTTTAAATTAATTTACACTCGTGTAATGTTTGATGAATTTTATTTCAGCCGGCACTGAACAGGATGCACCCGTAAACACAGAGAACTTATGTGCCTTTCCATCTGTCAGAAGACACAATGGAGGCATTGTGCCTCCTAGTGCCTACCTTGCCTACCCAGACTGCATGTCCCTGCTGGTATTGTATGATCGTCATAAGTCACTTCTTCATATGAAAGTGAATGACTGGTGATTGGCGCCAGGTACGTTCCATTAGAGGGGTATTTTTTCCAGATTTTTCATACTTAGTTCAGTCATCTTGAGTTCTTCCACAATTTACAGCAGGGAGTAGCTATCTGTGTCCAACCACCAACAGATGTGAATGAATCAGCTAATCAGTTCGCTTTAACTGCCAGACTTACGTAGAAAACAGCTGAATCCAACATTTTTAAAAAATATAAATGTGAAAACTCCTTCTAAGTGAGCTGAGCAGTAGGATGTCAATGAGATGCTACTCTTTCCCTGAATGATGTACTTAACCTCAAAGTCGTTGTGGATATCCATAAGAATATTTGGGAAACATGTACAACATACTGTATATCTTACATAAGTGTTTCTATGAAGCAAGGAAAAAGTAATGCCACTCACCAGTACTTAATACTGTTGTGGAGGTCAAAAAGACAATTGCATGTCTGTATAATAGAAGTTATCCATTTTGTTTGTCACTCATGATTGATGAAAACTGAAATTGTGTCATAGGAACATTTTTAAGAAGCTGGATATAGATATATCAAATGGGGATGGAAAGGAAAAAGGGAAATAAGTGGCTAATAAATTCCACTGCCTGTTTTATAAAATTAAGATAATTGTGTCCTACCCAGTATCATGCTTTTGCATATTACGGAAATGTTTTGTCTTTCATGTGAGCCTGTCTATTTTATACAAGTCTGGTTTTTGAACTTGACATTTAAAATGATTACTGCATAATTTGTCTCAAAGGGGAATTTGCATAATGTAGCTATAATAACACAGAGGCATGATAATGGGGTGGCTAGAGGAAGCATGGTACAATTCCTCTGATGCTCTCAGCGAATGCTATCAATAGAAAAATGTGGACCCACCTACACACAACCCACCATTACCAGGGAGGGAAGGATAGTGTCACTGTGGCCCCTCACACATCAACCCTTTTTCAGTTTTGCAGAATATCAAATAATTTACTGCAGGCACTACTGGAAGGTGCCGGGTGCCACCAACTACTAAAGGATGCAATGCTTTCACACAAAGGTGACCTCGAAATGCTCCATCTCCTGGTCTTATCCTTGTAAAACTTACAACTGCCCTGACTGAATTTCTAAATTGCAAATGCATTATGGTGTTATGAAGCTCCTATTGATTGAATTTGATAAAGCTGTTAAGGATCCAAGAGCCAAATGTGTCTGTGATTTCCAGGATTTGTTTCATGCAATCGAGCATCTTGTAGATTTGTCATCTTATTGAAATACTGAATTTTCTCATGAGAAGAGAAGATTTGTGAACTTAAGTCAATAAGGAAAATACAGTGAAATCTTGTTGTTCATAGATACTTTGTAGTTGATAATAAGCCAGCTAATTTCCAGATTATTCTCCTACAATGAAATCTGAAAGGCCATTTTCACTTAGAGCAGGAGCAGCCAGCACACATGTATATTTATCTGGAGTTTCCATGACTACGAAGAGGGGAGTGCGGGCTGAGAGAACATACATACGGTGTTTCTCAAAATGTACGGTCATTTTACTACTTGCACAATATCACTCTGTAACAGGTCTAGTTGGCCATATTTTTACCGTGGCTTTTGAAGATGTGCTATGATCTCCAGGAAACTGTTCATAGTGAGCAAATTTGCATAGATTACTCCCCTCTTGAGAGCAGCCTCTCTCTGTCTTTTACCTTGAGTGTTCCCCAGGCTACTTGAAGGTCTTAGCGCTGCTCATTCCATTCAGATCCTGGATGTGTCAGGAAAAGGGAGCGAAGAGACATACTGACAACCCCCAATACTTGCCCAGGCAGACAAAAACATTGACACCAACCTCCACTGTCCTCTTCATGGTGAAACCTTGAAAACACACACACACACACACACACACACGCACACTCACACACCTCCCTGCATTTGTTTTTCTGATTATAATGAGAATGGCATATGGTCCCTAGTGGTGTCGCCAGAAATGCATTGCATGCATTTACATACATTTGTCCAACCTGGCCTGCTGATGTTGTGAATGCCTCAGTAAACTATTTCTAAAAGAACGTGTGAGGGGCGACATAGCTCAGGAGGTAAGAGCGGCTGTCTGGCAGTCGGAGGGTTGCCGGTTCAATCCCCGCCCTGGGTGTGTCGAAGTGTCCCTGAGTAAGACACCTAACCCCTAACTGCTCTGGTGAATGAGAGGCAACAATTGTAAAGCGCTTTGGATAAAAGCGCTATATAAATGCAGTCCATTTACCATTTACCAGGTGGCTTTCAATCCTCCCAGCAAGGCAAGTATAGAACTAAGGTGAACTTTCAAAAACTGTTTCCTGGTAACTTCACTAACAGGCTGTCATTACTGGTGTTGTATAAAAAGATTTGGGAAAGGGGTATTCAGATAATCCACACGTAACAATTGAAATTTGATTAGACTCTGCACTAGACTAAATTTGAAAAACAAACAAGTATATATAAAAACAGTTAAATACAATTATCCAAAACAAACGCAGCCAACCTTAAAGCTGCTGCCTTAATAACTGAGTTGATAAACAAAAAATATAAATCAGCTACAATGATATTTGTTCAAGCAAAACATAAACACTGAAAACAATGATAATGAAAAGCACTACTCTTGAAAACACCTGCAGTGACAGGGGAAATGTGGAGCAAGTTCAAAAGCATACACATTCATACAACACGTGATTCTGTTTACATCAGTCCTACTTGACAGCAGATCATCGGTTGCAATGAAGCTTTGTCTTGAGTTGACTCATGGTCCTGGGCCACCACCTCTCAAGCCATGCCTGTGGGTGAACAAAGGTGGCCATTTTCAGATGAGGTTGTGGAGCAGAGGGACAGGCGTAGATGCTAACAGTGCTACGGCCAGCAATCAAAGTGACTGCTGAGGTCACTGTGGCCCTGCCCTGGACAACGGTGAAAGGTCAGTGCCTGTGCTGGTCTGTCAAACGAGTAGGGGGTAAGCAACCTGGCTGAAAGGAGAGAAATGAGTTAATCTGAGCTCAGGCATTGTAAAAATTAAAAAAAAAAATAAAACCTCACTGAAGTGCACAGACGGCCATGTAAAATTTGACCAATGCCATTTCTATACTGTAGAATTTTGATTAATTTGCATCACAGTACTGCAACACATGCAGCGCCTGCTGATGAAATTCTTTGAAATTTTCAAGAAAGGCTGTAATTTAATTCCTGAGAAAAATAGCAAGTATATACATTCCTGACCACCTTTCAATAAGTGAAAGTTGTCCAGACAACAAAGGAAAGCATAAACACTTCAGCAGAACCAAGGTAACAATTAGCTAATATGTGGATGTAGAACCAGTCTTTGGACCAGGTGAAAGAAAAAGCTTGGGTGTTGGAGGTGGCAGAGTATAGTTGCTTCGCGCGAGCTCCATCTGTCTGGGAAATGTACTTGCCATTTGGTGGCAAGAAGGAGTGTTACCCAGCAGGAGCAAACCCTCTCACTGGCACAGCTGTGGTTATTAGCTTTGGAGCTAGTTCAAAAAAATATTTAACATCTCCGTTTATCCGTTTTCAGTTGAGAGGGAAGTGGGAGGGGGGGCTAAATTGAGGGTGTGTGTTTATTTCCTGAGGAACACAAAGGAGGGTGCTGAACTGCAGGAGTGAAGGTGATTGCTTTATTTTTGTGACACAAGAAATGACCATGACAGATTGTTTGAGAAAGTCCCATTCCCGTGCCCAGCCTCATTTTCAAATGAATTTTTATGAATATTTATTTAGCTCAAATTGTCATGGTGATGCACCCTAATCCACGAAGAGCTGCTGCACACATTGCATTACAGTGCTGCAGGTAAATGTGCTCTCTCTCTAAATGCTCATTTATATGTATACTCCCATTGGAAAGAATAGAAAAGCCCAGAATAGAATTGTATTCACCGTTTTCGTGCATATATTTCATGAATATAAATAACTGTGGTAAATTGAATCATTCATAATGTATCACAATGGTGCACACTGTAACACTGGTACATTAGAAGATCATATTCACTTTGTTTTCTCATAATTGGTTGCACTTCAGTCAATGAGCACATTTTCCATAATAGTAGTTCTGGATTTCATTAAGGGACCACTTCAACAGTAGGACACAGTAGGATACTGGGATAGCAAAATTTTGAAATCCATTTTGAATGTTTCATGTACGGAGTGGGCTTTATGTTGTAACATACGTGGTAACATTTGTATAAAGGATGAAGAAATCTCAATTGAAACCACTGTTGTAGGTGTTTACAGTTGAGAGAATGGAAGCACAGGCCCATGTTTGAATGGAACCATAGGCCCATGTTTGAGCACTTAGTACTCTTGCAGAAGAGGAGAAGAGGAGTTGGATCTGCCACTTTGTTGTACATCAATATGGTTTATTGCCTTGATACATGTTCAGGGTGAGAGTTTTCATCTCAGTCATGCAGCATATTTTCCATATATTATGTACAGACATAATTTGGTTGCGGATTTTCTCTTGCCACATTTTTCATTCGGTTTACCTTTCCCTGTGATGTTGCAACTCATGGAAATCTTTCATTTTGTACTTCAAACACAAAGACAAGTTGTCAGTGACAAGCAGGAATAAAAAATTGTGGTTTGGAATTAGACTCCAGACGTTCCAGTTATCTTACTGCTTCACTGGTTTGTCTGTGTCTGCCTCAGTCAACATTATCAAAAACATGAAAGGTTTACAAAATGTTTTTACATTTGTTTAAAATACCTCATCAAAATATTTTTTTTACTGCTTGTTCAACTGGATAAGCAAAGAACACATTGATTGAAGACCATGATTGGTTCATTGGTCGAATCATGTTCAATTATTAATTGAACCTACATCTACAGCGAGCTTTTGAGGAAAAAATGAATAATACAATAACTTTTTATTCTGTAAAACAAATCAACAACTTGATTTCAAACCGTACATTATTTCAAACCATGACACTTTGAACTTTGTCCCCTAAGTCTGTAATTTTATATTCTTCCATTAAAAAACAAATACAGTCTGTTTGAAACTGTCTTTTGAAAATGATTCATTATTAATAATATGATTACATGTACTTCTTTTGAAGAAAGATTTTGATCCCATTGTTTTAGCCACAACTGAACTCAAAACTAATTTACATTAAAAAATTGCGCTAGGGCCAGGGTCTTTTCCTTCATTTTCTGTACAACGGGGCCTGCTGTTGAGCAGCAGATAGGGCCAGCTTCCAGCTCGAGAGCTGCTACATCGTTGAACACAGGGAGAAGCCAAGGGACCCGACAACAGCGACAGACCTACCATCTGTATTCATAGACAGGCGTTTTTCCCCTATGGCGACTGACCACATGAAACCGCACTGCTTCACATTGCAGGGACAAGTGTTTGAGAATACCAGTATGAAGAGAGAGGGAACTTGCATTGTTACTTTGATGTTAGTGGTCTTGTACACTCTATGTCTATGGTAGGTGTTTTGTCACTAACGTGTAAGATGCAGTCATTCTGCCAGCTATCATCAAAGCCAGTTGTGTTTCAAAATCAAAATCCATTTTAAGATGCATAATATGGCCTTTATAACCACAAGACTGCTAACTATTTTCAGTGATGACCATATTGGGCATACAGTGTCACTCAACACTATTACTCAAGCCAATGTCCCTGCAGCAGCACTTCTACCTCTCTCTATCAATGGTGTAAACTGTTTCCAATCAATTTATTAATTATGAAAAAAGTGCACAAAAAGTAAGTATCCTAAAAGCATGGGGAAAAGGGTACTTTTTATTCAAAAATGGTTTGTTTCCTGAGTAAGACTTAATACTAAGGTACAATTTTGTACAATACAATACACTTCTATTGCAAAGAACCAAAAAACAGAATATGTCTTAGTATGATGGAAGATCCTAAATAAATTTGAATTTGAATTTGAAAAATGGCAATGACGAGTAAGAGAGAGTAAAAGACTAGTGACATAAGCAAGGATGGTTTAGAAAAGAGAAGCTTAGTTTTAACCATTTTTTCAACCCACAACAGTAACTGGAATGACTGAAAACATAAACAAAATAATTCCCATGAAGAATATAGTTCAGAATGCGGTGCTTAGAATGATGCTTCAATTACAGCCATGATACACAAACCCTTCAGTGTTACAACCATAACCAGTCAATATGTTTTGTCCTAATACTTCAAAGACTTTTAACATTTAAAAAAAATGATTGTTAAATTTAAGCTTACACATATGGGAGCATTAAAAAAAAAAGACCACAATGCAATCAATAGAAGTGACCGAAACATTTCACATCCTCCACTAATGAGGTGAAGACGTGATGGGGATCAAGAGGCTGTAGGGAGAAATGGGATATGAAATGTAATTTGTCAAAAGGAATGGAGCTGCTTTTGCATGACTGCTGTGCTGTTATGATTTGGCTAAACCTTGGCACTAAAGTACATTGCAACACCCATGTGCACTGTAGACAGGCAAAGTGTAAAGGGAAATAAAACTGAGGCTCTTTTTGAATGATTTTCGGAATAATTTCCCAAGAAATCTCAGTTAATTCTGGAGGTGGAATATGGCTGTCAAAAAAGATACACACAATATTCTAAATTGGAGAGATTTGGTACCAAAAAAAGAAAAGAAATCAGATTTCTTTCCAGTATCAGAAGTACATATAATCACTACAGAATAAACCATGTCTGTACTATATATTGTTTTGGAGATAATGGGGTTTACTTAAGACAGGGGGATTCTTACAAAAAGCCCAGGGTTTAAAGTGAGTTTTAAGGGGTTAATCCACAGTATTGAGCCTGATATGCCTTCACATATAAAGATCAAACCAGAATGGCTTCAAAGCATAGTAATACATAATGGTTATGCGGGACAAAATTCAGGGTAGGATTAAACTACACTTCTAACAAATCTGGCTATTACTAGAGAAGGACATTGTATAAATAAATGATATGCACAATTGGCTGAAATTTTTTTGTTTTGTAATTCTTAAGACCCATACACTTACTACAATATAAGAGGTAAGTATCATATATCATTTATCATATATACCCCTACAGCGAAACAAAATAGCAATACTATTACTGTAACCAATAACAGGAATACATTTGAATAAAGAAAACATGCAGCAGTTTGCCATTTAGTTCAGTGCTTCTGAGTATTTTATAGTTTCTTAAATGTCACCGGTGTTGTATCTCTCAATTACCAAAGCCTTTGCCGTGTGAAGGTTAAGGCAAGGTGACAAGTCCCAGTGAGGGGGTTAAGGTTAAGCTGACCAGTCATGGTCAGGGGTTAAATCAAGGTAACCAAATATAGGGAGGGGTTTAAAAGAGGTGACCAAAGGTGACCAGATCGAGATAATGACACAAATAAGTGTAGTTCTTAAAGTGCCTGAGAGCTTAAAGGTTACCTGCCCAACATTTTCACCAGAACTAGTGAAATGATAAGTGTTATGATAAGCCATAGGCTGTTCTTAATGCTTACATGTCAACTTTAAGTTCAGTGAGCCATTTCCCTCCTTTTCCTGCGACAGAGCCTTTTTATCAGAGATGACTGTCAGAGGTGAAAACAAAAATCCAAAGAAATATTGCCTCATGAACGAGAGAAATTGCCACAACATGCGTTACTGTATGTAATTGATTTGATCTCTGCAAGTGTGTATTTTTCAAAGCATTGACATGAGGTTACAGAAAATTTTAGTTTGCACATCTTGTCTTGTGTTTCTTCCTGCTTGAATCACATCTACAGTGTCTTCCTCCTTCTGATTCCTTCAACTGTCAGATTACTCATTTATGTCATATTCGGTCTCTAGTCTATAATTTAAGACTGGTTGTTCATTCTACCTCTCACTGCTTTTCCTTAAAACTCTTTCTTTTACTTCTCAAGTCTGTATCATTATATTCTTCTGTGTAATGTCACATTAATACTTAATAACTATACTGCACATGTAATTCTACCTTATTTCTTCAAATGACATCTCTTTGTTACATTTTGAAAGTGCTCTGCAGCAATTCTGCATGGTGATAAGGAGACACATTAAATCCCTGAAAGGTATTCCACTTTCATTCCCTTTAAAATCCAGGCAGGATGAACCATGGGTGTTTATTCATTTTGGGCTCCTTGCTCTCTGTGAGAGCTGAGTGTAGACTTTGCCTGTACTACTGTGCAAACTTAATCAAACACTGTCTAAACAGTTACAACTTGGGGGTGGCGATTTGGTCCAGAGGGAAGCAATTATATGTCAGAATAACCTCCCTCTGGTTTCCAAATGGCTGTTTAAAGGGTAGAGCCAGCAGGATTTTCTATAATTTCTCCTTGTGGTCTTGATCATGGCATTCAACTTCCTGTCAAAGACAGAGGGGAGCCTGTTATGCTCACATGAAGTCCAAGTGAACTAGGCCTAATTGATTTATAATTTGATTCATTTAAAATAATGCTTACCGGTAAAAGTAAAGCATCCATTGTCCTCCTGCTTCAGTTATGACTACATACTAAAGGGTCTGAGTTTATATTCTGAACAGCTTTTTAATGGGCTGACAGTACAGTCTGATCTGGCAAATACTAAAGAGCAGCTTTCCAACATCATCAGCCTCATACTCACAAAGTGCCAACTAAATGTTAAAAGATCTGGCAGACAAATTATCTTAAATAGCACAGATATCATTTCACCAGCAATCCACAACAATGTCAAATAGTAGCTCCATTAATACACAGATATTATTTGGCAAAGTTAAATATTGCATGTCCCATTTCCATTGTTCATTATATTCATTTCAGATAAGGGGCATCTGTTCAGCTGCAGGGGGGACTGTGATGCATTGGTACTGGTAGTGGTGTATTATGCTTTTGTTACAATAGAAAAATGGTGATCCAGTCACCTTTCATTTTACAGTTGAACTCAGCCAGGTAATATATGATTGGCAGCTGAATTTGTGTAAGTGACTGTGCAAATCACTTCCTGTTACATGCTCTCTGAACAAATGTGGCCATAAGAAGGTGGCAATTTAACATATTCAATAACGGCCACTCCACACCAATCCTGAAATGGTTCACTGCCATTTGTGCATTCACTGATGTGAAATAGTGGCTGACTTGAAAAAGAAAAAGGCAACCAATTATGAAAGATGGTACATTTCCTATGTTCATTTACCATGTTATAATTACATAGAAGATGGAATGGCACTCAGGAGTATTCACTAATCTCTACTATTCTCAATAGGAATGCTTTTAATACAAGATTCTACTGGTAATTGGACATTTTGTGTCGTATGGGCACCTTTGAAAACAGAATATAGCCCTACCGACTGCAGAAATATGAATTCACACCATAAAATCACCTACATTAAGCCTCAGCCATTTTCCTTCAAATGTAAAAATTGATGTTTAGAAAGAATTTGCACAAAATTGAGAATTTTCAGCTCTCTTGCATTCCACTGCCTTGAAAATAATGACCTCACACAGTCTTTACAGAAATAAGGGTCACTAAAAAGCTAGTCGTTTACATTAGATTAGCCTAATTAAAAAAGGAATCGCTGTACCTGACATAGAAGATGGGGTCTCGGATTTCAGGCCAAACCTGAACCAGCCCTAGGGTTTTGGGGGCCTTATACATTATAATGTGGTTGTGCTCTGGACCCAATAGGACCTGGACCAAATAGTAAGTTTAAGAGCATGGCAGATAGTGCCACAGTGATGTAATCTCAAATCCCATCCAGGGATACATCACTACTGATTAGTTAATGCCATGCATCAGTGAGGCAAATTTAGTCCAAGGACCAGATTTACTAAGGGAAAGAATTACTGATTGTGGGACAAGAGCATTTGTGATGATAGAAAATGCAAAATAATAAGTTTGGGGCTTTATTGTGTGGATGTGTGAAGTTGTACTGTAAACATCAAACCCACGGGCTGTAATTGGCATGGCTAAACTATACGTCGGAACCCTAATGTGTTCACAAAAGTGTTTTATTTTGCCAGTGTGAGGACATACTTTGCAATGTAAACCTATGGCAGTGTTTCTTTTCTGGCATCAGCAGCAACACCGCATCAAGCCAGTGAGTAGGAACAAGCTTCAGAGCTCTTTTTGAATGCTGGTGGCCTGATATTTTCCCCATCATGATCTCATTGATCTCTTTTAAGTTTTGTACCCAGTAGCTTATATATGTTTCTTTCTCCCTGCTGGGATAATGTACCATTTTCAGTGTATTCCTTGTTCTCCTTCATTACATTATATTACATTACATTTATTTGGCTGACACTTTTATCCAAAGCAATGTACAATAAGTGCATAATAAGTCCTTCCTCATCAAGAAGTCCTTTCTTTAATCATCTTTAGCTTTTATCCATATCCTTCATCATTAGTCCTGTGGCAAACTGAAAAGAATGCTACATTCATGCAACATATGATTCAATTTACGCCAACAAGCAGGACTGACTTTCTGTTTAACTTTCAACAGCATAGAGACACTTGGCCTGCCATTCGACGGCCATGGTTTTCTTCGAAAAAGCACGAGCTGCATTGAAGTTTTCTGGCTCCGGGCACAGTCTGCTGTTCGATCAGGCGTTTCCTCATGGTAGACTCGTCAAAGCGCATAGTCGAATCTGCTGGCTATTTCTTCCCCCCTCCAATTCACCTTAATTGGCACCTTAGCTGTCGGGCCCCATCAGAGCTGTGGGGAAAGGGGGCCCCAGGGGATCTAAATGTGGAAGGTTATATGAATGCTAAGTTCCCCAGGGCTGGGCGTACGAATGCTAAGTTGCCCTGAGCTGGGTGTCCAGATTGTCAGGTCTGTACCAGAACCCGCGGGATTACACTTGCGGCTGCTTGACTTAACCCTCCATACATTCGGCCGGAAAGCCTGCCAGATGCTGTCCTCCAGATGCACCCTTGCCACTAATGGGACCATCGCTACATCTTGAAGCATGCCAGAGGGGTAATATAACCTCGTCCACAATTCATGAGGATGATTACACAGCAGTTCCTGAAGTTGTTTTGAAGGGGCGGCCTGGTATTTAAATGATGCTATTATACCACTGTTGGATAGAGGAGTGAGTGAAGACAGGAGAGTCTGAACCACTGGTGGTGGCTGTCAGGCCAGTAATGAGGGATTGGGCTGCTATTGTTGAGCTTAAGCCTGACATGCCACACATTTCACAAACAAAGAAGCTGGTCACATGACTCTCAGATATTCAGGGTTTCAAGAATATGAAATTCTCACCTCTAAGTCAACCTGAAAACAAGCCATTTTCAAAATGGAATAAGACCTACAGCTGCAGTTGTGTGGTTGAATTGTGACAGTCGTCCAATACATACACTGTCAGGATTTCACAATCCCATTTTATCTCACATGTAGACAGCAAAATGTCTTATAATCTCGCTGTCATTTCACTCACCCAATTTGTCAATCATAATCTCTTATCATTCTATTTCTACTACCAGCACTAAAAATAATTAAGTAAAGAAGCAAAACCACAAAGTTTTTGTGGATAAAAATTTATGTTCAAAAATAGATGAGAAGCTTGGACATTTTAAAATGTTTTCCCAGTCCATGACCTAAGCCACAAAAAAGGGAGAGTATCAACCATCAAACCTAAAATGTTTGTCCAATCAATGCTTCTATTTCTCCTGGTGTTTGGCATTGAGGATTATCTCAGTAAAATGCATGTTTGGAACTCTTTCCTATCAGAGGATCTTAATTTTAAAAACCTTGTACTGGCATGATAGCCACTCTGTGGTCCTTTTGGCACAATGGTCCACTTAGTGAATATAGCACACCATCTGCAGGTCACAGGGGGCTGGGAGAATTCCAGATTACACTTATGCAGCTCAGGGGAAGAGATACTGTCTGCACAGATGGCACAGGAGTTATTAGGCATAAATAATTAACACACAGTTATGTCGCTGCATTTTCACATAGGAAACCAGGCAATCACCATTCTATTTCCAGTGTTAAGAAAAAACAGTTCCAGTATTAAAGAGCATTTAGGACCCTCAGAACTTAGGGTTGAATATTTTCCAGAAAATTGAATAGAAAATACTGGGAAATGCATCATTCTCAAGAACACCTGGTTTTTCACAAAAGTTCAGGAAGGGATACTTAAAAATGTGTTTTAATGGTTGAATATGTAGTCAAATGAAACTTGCTATCTTGTAAGTCAAATATAGATAAATTAAAGCCATTTAAAGCCATTTGTGTACTGATATAATAAGTCAAGGAGTATGAGTCAACTCTGAAGGCGAACATATTTGCTTTGAAAGCTAGCTAGCTAACTTGAAATGATCATAAAGATCATGAATGGAGTTGGCCTAGCTAAATAGGGGGCGGAATATTGAATTGTAGATAACATTCACTCATGACATAGATAAATGGGTGAAAATATTATATCTGTCAAAAATCAAGGATGACTACTGTACATTGGAAACAAGTGACTACTTTCCTCTGTGTCATAAACAAGCTGCCAAGGAATATGCAAACTCAAATGTCAACATCAAAAATGAATTGGCATTGAAACATTTCCAGCTGAACATTTTTGACGGCTCAAAATTTAACATGGACTAAGAATATAGAACTCTTACAGTAATGAGTTATACATAAAACAGGGAAGGTCTGGGATACTGTAGCCTGATTCAAAAATATACTGTGCAGCACAAAGAAACCATTCACAATAATTCCCAATTTCTAGTTACAGTAAATTAACTGGCTAAGTAAAACCACAATTGGAAAGTAAATATACACATTAGGTCTCTCATTATCAGGTATGACAGGCCTATACAGCCTTATTTTTGCAAAACAAAAAGTGCATCCACTCAATTGTTGCTTAATTGGCTCCTTATTTTAGTAAAGAACTATCCACAGATGCCTGTTTAGCCTCTGCCAATGTTTTAGAATATCTGGCATAAGGTTAAAACTCTTGCCAGTGGCAATAAAAGAAAATCTGCACTTGGGTGCTGGAATAACACTCTCTGAGAGAAAAAATATGTATAATTGTTTCACCGCCCAGCCCAGATCCCTGTTTGGTCAGATAATATCACCACATATTAATGTCCAGGTCTGCAGAACCATCTGAGCAGACCTGCTGGTCACTGACAGACTGTGACAGGCACAAAAATCACAGATCCACAGGCTTTGATGTGGGCCTCGTTCAGCAGTCTGAGGGAATTGTTTCAGCCCTAGAGCTGAAAACCAGGGTAAAAAAGCCATTATAGTGTAAAGGCTTTGCTATTGCAGTATAGCAATCCCTCATTGGTGTTTACTTCATTGTTGAACTTAGGAATTCACTTCAGCACCACTTCAGGTGCTATACATTGGTGATGGCAGAGGTCAGTTCATCACCATTCACTCACACACTCATACCTATGGGCAATTTAGAATCTTTAGTCGGCCTACCTGCATGTTATTGGACTGTGGGAGGAAACCGGAGTACCCAGAGGAAACCCACGCGAACACGAGGAGAACATGCAGTCAAAAGCCTGAAAATGTATTTGATCAGCCCTAATGCTAAGATCAGCCTGCCCTCCATTAAGGTGTATCAGTACAGACATTTCACTACTGCTGCAGCCCTGTATATGTCTACTGTACTTCAGACAACAGGTACTCGCAACTTGGCAGAATTCTTAATATTCAGACATTCTTTTAAAGAGCTTAATCCATACACTTAGAGTAATGCACTGTACAGTGCATTGCCAATTTTTGATATTAAAACCAGAGGCAATATTTACAGATTTTGCACTTTTATAAAACATGCCTCATTTACAGTAAGCCCATATATCCTATTTGGGACCACATAGCTTCTATCACTCTTTCAGCAGAGCTTATCCAAAAACTGTGTCGGTACATAGAAAGTATGAAATATTTACAGTGAAATAAAGACTTTGACAAAAAAATAAGAAAATAATAAATATTTACAAAGTATTCAGACTTGACTTAGTCTATGTCCAACTTGCGCTCACTGTAAAACATGTAACTCACTGACAGCAATAACTCGCAGCAGTTATACAGACCAAGCCCCCAACAGTCCCGCACAGACTGGCTTTCATACTCTTCAGCCTCCTGGAAAAGTGGAGGGACAAACCACATTCAAATTCCCACAGGGCAATTAGTTAAACAATTTACAGAAACGACATATGCATGTCTCTGCACCTTTCATAAGGAATAAAATACATTTGTACAAAACCTGAATATTTTCACACTTCAATACCGTGTACACCAAGCGTATATAGCCAGTACAGCATTACTAAATAATTACTAATTACTAACATTACTAACACAATAGGGGCGCTTATTCCTTTAACAATACGCGTGCCATAGCGCTTCGTTTGCGAGTGGGAAACCAGACGCGAAGGTGAATCGACTGAGTTGAGCGTGAGTAATGAATTAAAAAGCATTTCACATTTAAACACGGTTTATACCATTCTCTCAGCTGATCCATGACATGATAATTAATTATGCACTTATTAATCCATGCAACAGTTATGAGAGAAAAGATGTACAGTGAATTATAAGTTCGTGAAAGTTTATTTTAAAGGTGGGAAATTGTCCGGGAGTGAAAAATGCGGAAGTAGCGGGTTTGAGCGCTTCAATGCTTAAAGGCGCGCTCATGATAATATGCGCTTCAGCAGATAAAGGCGCGCGCGTGATTATATGCGCCCGCATCATTATCAGATTATCACACAGCCACGCAATGATAGAATGACCCGCAAATCACTTTGATTCTCATTGAGGGGACTTAATATTATAATGCAATGTATATATGTAATATATTACACTGGTCAAATTTATATTTTATCTGCTGAATGTATCAAATAAGATACTGCCATCTATCATGCCCATAATTGGGTATCAAAGAGAATTAAGTCTTGTTCTGCACAAATTAAATATAAACTATTAACCTTAATTGATTCCCTGTTCAGTGTAAGGCCATTTCAAATTCCATCATGGCCATCTTTGGAATGTTATCTGTAACACTATTAATAGTGCTTTGAGCACTATTAACACTATTTTATAATGCTTTGAGATCCTACAAGGCACTATATAGTAAGTTCAATCCATTACTATAGGAGTTCATGTTCAGTTGCCTGAACTGCCATTTGCCCTGCATTCTTTCTTCACTCCTAGCTGGTCCCATCAAAATATGATTTTGTGAAATCTCTCCCATGGTTGAAGAACATAATATTTTGTGAGGTGACTGATGTGTGAACTGCAGCATCCCCCACACTTAAATAGTGCAGTAGTGTGGGCCTGTCTTTTCCTGTCAGGTCGGTATTTTCAGGGAGGTTGCTTATCCTGTTCATCCCTTCTGGCTGACAGCTATTGAAAAACCTGGGCCCCAGTGTGAATTCCCAACTCACCTGCCTTTCTTTCATTTTTTCTTTCCTTTTCTGCCGTCTCTTGTCCCATCTCTTACTCTTTATCATACCATTATCTAAAGGGTTAGCTACGTGGCTGGTTGTTTCTGTGGGAAAATGGTTTGTAATTCAAATAAGAAAGGAAAGGATCATCAACCAGACAACAAGCACAGGGGATGGTGGATGGCTGGAGAGATGGGCCTGTTTTCCCATTAGCCTTTTCTAAAACAGTGTTGATTTGCTATAATTTGACTGTGGCCTCATGGAGAAAGTGATTGTTCTATGGCCTGTCTTCTGTTGTATCCAAATTGCCAAGGTTATTAAGGCCTGATTATCTTTGTGGCTTTCAGAATAGGGAATAGGGACTTTCGCCCCAAGACCTGCAACATATGAATTTACTGTGACATGAAATGCATACCCTTCAATGTGCTTTATGCGTTTCCAACATTAGTTGCTGTTGGCTCCAGCCTTAAAATGGTTTTAGCGTTTATGAGTGTAGTTTATGTGGAACAACAATATGTTGTATTTGCTTTTGATTGATCCTATAGACAAAATGTGTTAAGTTCTATTTTAAAGGCATATACAGGAGATTTTTTAGGTGAATAGTGAACAAACCTCAGCTGCACATGCAGCATACTAGCATTGAGAGGGATGAAATATTTAACTTGTCAGCTTGACAGGTATTAGCCAGAGCACCAGGAAATAATTATCATTTATTAGGGCTCTAAAACAGTTTTACATTTCAGTCTTTGTACAAACAAACATGCTTCCCCCCCAATCATTAGGCCATCAAGGGAAGCTCTTCTTTGAGGCAACATCATATTTTTAAGAAACAGCATTCCTATTATTTTTCTGTAGAAAACATGCTACCTGACCTTGACTGCACCAGCCGGATATTTCAAAAGCATGCACTGGGACTCTATAGTCAAACTTGACAGTAAAATCAGGTGGATGGTTCGGGCAATGTGTGGGTAAGTTTAAGACTTGGGGGACTTTTGAAAAGATCAATCTAAACAGATACTTCCTTTCTGTAAACCAGTAACAACCCCTGTGTCCTGTCTTATGATTCCCCAAGGTGAATTACTTGTTTCTTCCTTTTCCACTGTGTTTATTTTATCTACTTTGTCTTTGCTCTGCTGAATTCACATTCACATTTGCTTGGCAATCACATTCAAATTAGGAGCTTTTCATTCACAGTAGGTAAATCAACCAACATACTATTACTCCTAATAATGATGATAATAATCATCAACACTCATCAATCATCATAATAATCATAACTGAAAATGAAATAATACTCAGAGTAGGTTAATAATTTAAATAATGCCAAAAAGAAATGATGCGCTGATTGTGAAGCTGGGTATTACATAGGTATGTCATAATCTAGATATATTATCCAATGCAGCATACATGACTAACCATTTATGGTAGTTACAGCATTAATTGAAACTGAACTCACGTGTGTGTCTCTGCATGACTGTATAATGCAGAAACACATGCACACAATGCCCTTCCCCCCTTCCCAGTAGCAGTGGGCTAAAAGCATCATTCTGCTGTTCATCGTATTGCCCTTTATCATTGAGACAGAGGGTGCTTTGGCATTATCTATTAACACAACTGGTAGTTCTCTAAAATTACACCTGTCAATTAATCAATAAATATTGGCTATACAGGTAGTGCTCCCATGCAACATAACAAATAAGACATACATAATTCAACACCCTCAGTGCATGAAAAGAGATTATAGAGCACTTTATCATAGCAGAGAATGAAAGCCATGCACATCATAGGATTCAGAGCTATGAGGTCCACTGTGATGTATTTATGGATTTATTCATGAACCTTTACATGGATCTGCCATCATGCAGCATCTCCAGTTTTACATGTGATTGGCAATTCACAAGAAAAACAACGCAGACTGATAATTACTGTGGAAGGGTTCAAAAGCTAACAATCACACATAGCAGGAGGGAGCTTTTGATCAAGTCATTAAAGGCTAAGAATTAGTTTAATATTTGCAAAATTCTTCCAGTGTGCTGTGGAGCTTTTTTATGGCTAAATAAATAAAATAATAAATGAATGAATGAATAAATAAATAAATAAATAAATATTCCGCATTGTGAAGGCACCTCAAGAACCAATATGGCATACCAGTAGGGGACAGAACTGAAATAACTTGCTCATGCTGTGCACTGGTCAAGCTGACTGCTTTGCCAGCTGCACAAACAATTAAGAAGCTGCCTGGCAGAAAAGTGTTTTCAACCCTTCTTCTCTGACAGGAGCTAATATGGAGCTAATAATTTGCACACATATGAGGCACTGGCTTTATTTTACATGTTTTTGGAGTCAATGTCCCTCCTATAGCTGTGTCCATTCACAAACTATAATGAGATTTTACACATACTACATGTGCAAAGCGCACAATTCAGTTGTAGCATAAATTACCATGCCGTGATTCAACTTGGCAGACCCTTGTTAAGAAACCCAGAGCTTGAATTTACACAAAACAATGGCTTTCGTGACAAATATTTTATCTATTCATATAACTTCCTCTGCAGATTGAGAAAATAGTAACCTAAGGTCTTACATTTTGGATTATATACTAGGTTTATATAGTGTATGCACTGCTTATTTTACATCCTCTTGTAGCATGTCAGAGCTCATCTTAGCCCAAAGGTAAAGAGCACTGAAGTGCAGGAAGTAATATTCAGTACAGTTTCTGGCTTGGTAATTAGCACAACTATTCTGGATCAGAGGTACATGCGTATTCAGATCCCAGCTGGGACACAGTTGTTAAAACTGGTTTAGATGAGCACTGTAAAAAAAAAATTTGGCCATCGCACAAATAAATATCTGTTATTATTTGCAACGGCTTTTCTTTGTTCACCCAACTTCTACAACGAAACAGATATTCCAAGAATTTGGTGAGAACACAAAAGTAAATAGTGGACTAATTCATATTCATTGGACTAATATACATATATACAAATATACATATGTACATAAGCCCAAGTATCATCAAATTAAAGCTGATACTTTTCACTAAAAATTAATTGGTATATATGTTATGAAACAAAATCTTAAAACCATAACAGGACTCAATATTGAGCATGCTAATGACAAACGCTATAGCTAGGAGGTTTAAATTAGCTGTGGGGTGCAACAAATAAAAAAATATATATAAAACTGATCTATACATAAAGATATACATCTACATATGTCCAAGTATCATAAAAGTAAAGCTAATGTTACTTTTGACTCCAAATACTTAGGTATGATGAAATGAAAGCTTAAAACCGCAAATCTTACGCAGAAAAGAGAAATGCACCTAGCAAACAGCAGATCAGAGGTTATGTTTTCATATAGATGTCAGTGTAGGTGTGCATGTAGTATATATATTTTTTTGATGGAGTTCTTCATGATTATGAATTTGTACTTTTATTTATTAATGTTAATTTATTTATACTTGCCATGCTAATAAAGCAGGCTGAATTGATTTGATCATGAATAAGTAAAAGATCTGTATTCAACAATATTTTATCTTTGAGCATATATGTTCAAATATTTCCTTGTGTGGGTATTATGGCTTTGTTAATGCATTTCACATGACCTGGATTTTTTTGTTGTTGTTGTATTTAATCTTTTTTAAATGCCTTTTATAAAATTCAAGTTCTATTTTTTTTTTACATATTCCAAGAGTATTCATGAAATGTAGGATAATGGTGCCTGCAAGATGATGATAATTGACTATTTTATGGCAATAAATATGGACTGTACACTAAACAGAGTGATCTCTTATTGCTTAGAATGTAGTCAGTAGGTGCTAATGAGATCATTTGCTTATGTTGAGTCAGAATGGGTGTCTGAGATAATTTAAAAATGCATTTGATTTGCTGAACATGTGACCCATAAACAGATTGCATTTTCAATGGAGCCAGCATATTTAATTGTCTGCAAAATAACAGGTTGTATTATGCGTAGGATGGCTGATGTATCTACTCACTCCCACTGAATTTGTTATTCACCGATACCACATTCAAGCTTTTAATTTTCCCCTGAAGAGTACTTTTTCCTGCAACCTTTTCTGTCAGTATAAATTCCTAGATTATGGTTGTCTTTCAGTACCTTGATAGTTAAATTAATTACAGAAATCCCAAAATACCGGTTATTGCAGAATTGCTTAGAAAGTTGCATTCACTTCGCATTCTCTTCTTCAACATAAACTGGAGATTGGATTTGGAGATTTCAGGAACCAAAATTGTACAGGTGATTAATAAGAGCAATGTGTATTTGCCTAAAAGGAAAATAAAGAACAGTTCACAGTGATAGATGTATCAATAGACTACAGTGCTACCTGGCTGCATGCTTGTGTTCAAGCATATTCTTTAGTACATGCTGGTTATGTCACAAAAACTTAGTCTTCTAAAATGTTATTATGACTTGAGAACATAGTTCAGCTGCAACATAAACCTTATAATGTCAGGATAATATCACTGATATGTTCTGCCTGGACATAAATACCCTTTCACATGCAATTGGAGTTCCAGCTCTCTCCAAATTTAGTTTATGACTCAGTGACTTATCGACGGGGAACTCCAGAGTTGTGACCCACTTGCCATGAGCACACAGTTGGGTAGTTGCGCTGCAAACTGAAAAATACACATACATTTTCAGCAGTAGTGCTGAAGCCATATACATTTGAAAATAATTTATACTTGAATAAATTCTGATTCTTTTTCACTGCACTGGTTACTGAATAATTTTGCACAGTTTCCTTCTAAAGTAGGGTCTGAAGTGAAGTGCATCGTGTGCAAAGTGCATATTTGGTTCAAAAGCTATTCAAGCAAAGTATATTGAAGGCTCATTGTTTTCCTTTTTATTTAAAATAAATAATAAAAAATCAGGTGAAAATTGGTTGAACAAATAGCCTAATCCAAAAAAAATCAGATCATAAAAATAATTATGCACATATCAGGGTGAAATTCTGATTTTAATTCCAAACATGTTGCATAATCATCAGCTTGTTTACACATTTTTCTCTCCACTTTCTGTATCTGGAAGCTTGTTCTGAGCCATCCTGCAGCTAGCTGAATCACCAATCAAAGCACTCCTGTGCATAGCAATAGCTACTACTACAGAGTCTGTCAAGCTTTTGGCCGAAATTGTTACTTTCTATGAGGACTGTAATTAAAATGAGGAGCTGTAGCCTATCTGTATATCAAAACTAAAAGAAAAAACGGCTCAACATTGCACACAGGCAGAAAAGATGGATAACATTATGCGCAAATATTTTCCTTATTTGTTTTATCATTAATATAACCCTGCACTGCATACTGGAGTTACTGCTATCAAAGTGAAGGGGACACACGTGTTAATAAATAATTGAAACGAGTTCTGTTAGTTGCTCCATGCACCAGTTTTTTAATCAGATCATCCCCAGGTCAACAGTGCTGATGTGCCACGTTATTGGACTGAGTCGGGGCACTCTCTGATGGAGCACGGCTGCTCTCTGTCTGGCTCTGCCTCACCAGATTTCCCCCCCTTTAATCTTTTCTTCCCTGAGGTGTTTCATGTAAAAGGAGGAGACCTGGTCACACTGCCTGAGCTTTGAGCTTACATCCCAACTCATCAACCCGTCTTCGGGACCTGCCTCATTTGCCCTGCAGAGCCTCCAGCCCACCTCACGCCCACCCATGTTAATTAAAGAGCATCTGCTACCGAGCACCACCAGTCACCTCAGCAGTCTTTGCTGGCCCGATGGTCTTCTGACGCTTACAGTTTGCACTGAGCTTGACCAGGCCTGCTTTACCTTATTCAGGATACTCCCTTAGCTTTCTCTTGAAAGCGCCACCATCTCAGTCTGTTATTTTTTTTACTTTGATACTCTGTAAGCCAGTGGTCTCAAACTCAGTGCCATGGAGGGCCGTGTGTGCACTGGTTTTTATTCCAGCCTCAGATCTTGATTATATAATTAGTTCAATTATTTGCTGAATTAGGGATGCAGGTTTGCACATAATGGTGACCCGACGTCTATGGTGACCCGCATTGTCTAAATAAAAACTTGCTTATATTCTGTGCTTCAATGCAGTTAAATGCATATGGCTGAATGAGTAATTGGACTCAATTAAGGCAGCATTAATTGGTTGGAATGAAAACCTGCATACACATGGCCCTCCATGGCAACGAGTTTGAGACCACTGCTGTAAGCTATATCGAGCGATATAAGCTGCATTACCAAGGTGGCGACAGGGCACATTCAATGTTTCTCTTCACTTGAAAATCTTTTGAGATCTTAAGATGAAAGTTGCTGTTTATACACAATATATTATTAGGGTTCCACTGTGAAGCAGAGAACCCTATTGTAATTGCTGGAATTCCTATTATTATTATCATTCTCCTGTATTTTGTCTAATAACTCGTCCATACATTGGTAACTTTTTGTCCATTTCGGCACAAAGATAATCCATGCCACCCGTAGGCCATAAATAAATGGCACATATTGGCCCATAGGGGGCGCTACAATAAGCATTCTAAGTCAAAGGCTCATTGCTGCCACCACCTTGGTCCTAGCGAAGTGAAACTTCATACACATATTGCAGCTGGACATCCTGAACAATTTTGCAATTGGGACCTATAATGTCCACCTGTAATTTCTTTCCGCCATTTCTTCTCATGAACCATAAGTCCGAATGAAGCAAAATTTTCAGGGCAGGTCCACAGGATATGCATGAACATAGTTTGAGAAAAGCTAAGGGATTCGTCAAAAATTAATTAGGCAAATTATTAGGCAATCAATTTTAAAAAAAAATTGCAAAGAAATTCAATTTGCTGTAAAATCATGACACAGTAATAAATCCACTTGGAATTTGTCAGGGCGACCAGAAACATGATGGTAAACATGTCTACCAAGTGTCGTGGTGATATCTTGATATTTGAAGAAAATAAAGCTGTTTAAACTTTGCCAAGCCTATCTTTGACACCAAAAAGTGGCACTGATTGGCCCATAGGGGGCGCTGTAATAAGCACTGAAAGGCTCAGCCCGGTGTCCCGCTTGTTTTAGAGATATAACCCCTGGTTAACCCTCCTGTTATGTTGCGGGTCAAATTGACCCTTTTTAAAGTTTGAAAATCTAGGAAAAATACTTAAAATTATTTTTTCAGTATGAAACTTCTTCTACTGGCCTTAATTAGTGTAATCAACATTCTAAATGAAAATGGTTCATTTCATGTATTTGCAAACCCCCCCTGTATGTTTATATCACCCGGGAACATTTTTGCTGTACCTAAAAAATGAACAGAACAGGAGGGTTAATTAACCCACAGACATGTATATATGCCTGTGAATTAACCTGCCTTAATATCTCAGCCTTAATGTTAGGTACTATGTTCATTTCATTGGTTTAAATAAAGTTCTCACATTTTAAATGGTTAAGATTGAAAGACACAGCCCACTTATACAATCTAACTTGATTAAGTTTTCTTTTCTGCACTTCTGATTTGTCAACACAACAAGACAAGTTTCTACAATTATGATAGGTCAGGGGCGGGATTACTGTAAAGACGTGTGAGCAATTAAAATCTCTCTCTTTCCTTATCCTCCGAGCAGTGTGCAGCCTATGGTGCAATTATGTGGGTTTGTTTTCAATTTGTAGCGCCTAGCTACATCCTTAAGTGCTTGTAATAGTGCTAGTAAAAGTGCTGGTTTTAATAGAATAACGTTATATTCATCAACGTCATTGTCAAAGTGCGTGTGTTGTTATCAGGGAGATTCGAGTGGAATCCGCATCAGTGAGCACCTGTTAAGTATTATCGGAGCTAGCTAGCTTGCTATTGCTACAGAGTGTTGCTTCAGCTTGCATTTAGCTTTATTATGGCAATTTAGCTCGCGTTAACATAACGCTAGCGCACATTCAGCACTGAGGACTGGAACCTGGACACTGACCATTTATCCAGATAGCGCTCTATGCTACCAGGAATAGCATAGTAGCACCTCTGGCACCTGGAAACCCGACAGCGCTCCGTGTGACCCGAAAAGCACGGAAGCGCCTCTAGCAACAAGGGAGAAAATCTGCATCGTTCACAGTAAGCACATTTCGATAAGGCCTGCAACGGGGGTTCTTCTATTCTTTATTATTGCTGGCTAGTTTGTTTTATCTTGTGTGTGGGCCCACCAATTGTTTGCAATTGGGTTGTATTTAAGGTGAACACGGTTGTAATTTCACTGCTGTTAAATTAAGCTGTTTTATGTTGTGGTAGCCATTCCTGCATGGATTATATCAATATTGGAACTTAGTAGTATAACGTAATGACGCTAATAGAACATTATTATTGAAATACACTATATTGTATACGTATATTATTATAGTGTTTTAAATAATATTGGACTGCTTAATAGCTAAACTTGTTTAATTCAATTATTCTATGAATACATACTAAGCTTTGAGCTAAAGGGTACTTAGAACTTAAAGGTATATTACGTTCAGTAACCTTACATTGAGTGAAAGAAAGGGTTCACTTTATTTGTTGCATACTTAGCTTAGGGGTTAAAGAGTGTTTATTTCATACTCGCCTCGGCCATCGGCCATCTTATATCTTATGGTAAGGTCATATAATATTCACCTAGGTGATCAGAGTATATCCAGTGAAAAGGGGAAACACACTTAAGACATACTGAGTAATCTTAGGGTTAAAAGAACTCCTAGGTCCTGTATCTCATGTCCAGGAGTACCGAGGCAGCGTTACAGAGAGGTGATACTTGGTCCAGTTGATGTATATCTGGACTAATCAAACAATTTAGCCTTTACGATCCGTTTTGTCCATTCCTTGTCATTCAGTGGAACCCGGTCCATTGCTGCCATGCAGCTACATTTATTATTATTAATAAACAGTAAACAGACGATTAAAAGTCACGGTTGCATCCCTTTAGAGTCGATGTTGTCTGTCCGACCCCCCCCCATGCCCCCCCCCCCCAACAGTCTCCACCTGAGTTTCTCCATTCTGTACCATCTCTCATCTTGCACTGATTTCTGTTGCAGTGTCTGGAGATTTTCAGCCATCCATCATATAAATCCAATTGTTAGCAGAGCGATCAACACACATGCTCACACCAAAATCATGCTGTTCTTTTATGGATGAAATCCAACAATCATGACAATAATAAAAGAATTGTTGCTGACAGGCAGATTTTCATGAACTGGTTTTCCCCCTTTAGTTTGATAGAGGACTGGCTATTTAATAATAGACTTTGGAAAGGGTCAGCAAAATGAATTACAGGAAAGCCATAGTTGCCTTGCTGTTTAATTATTTACATTTTCACATGCTAAGGTGGAACCAAACACTGACTCATCTTCCTGAGTACTTTGGAGACATATCTCCTTTCCTGTTATAATGCAGAAGTGTTCTATAGCTGAAGCACTGTCTGATGACTGGTTCTAGAAGATACTGTATCACCTGCATGGATGCATTTCCCCAGTTTACTCACTGCCCTGAAATTATATTAATCAGAAAGCCATGTAACCCACTGCAAAATTACTATTCAGCTTTGGTGGCCGGTGGTGTTGAGGTCACTCGGGAAAGATTAGACATGATTGCTAATTGATATCCACACACATGGATTGATTCAGGTTAAATTTTACAATAGCTCTACAGCGAAAAACGACCATCCCCGTTTTTCTACCTGTGTGAGAAATTTTCTGGCCTCTTGCCTGCGGCACTATTAAACATTTTGGTTCTGGGCACTCAGAAATGTGTGCATTTTTATGTCATTCAAAATAGATATCCAATAACAACATGTTATAATTAGGCATAAAATAAGCAATATGCTCTTCAAATAGCAATATGTATAAAAAAAATAAAATAAAATTCAGGCCTTTGGACTGGCCCTCGCCATAGTTCTCAAATAAAAAAAACACATTCCAGGACAGCTTTGTAAAATGCATTCTTTCCATGAGTTTAAAAATAACATGGACTGCATACAACCTTTGGTGATTATAAAGGATATTGAACAAACAAAAATATGCCCTGGCAGTCAGGGAGTCCATTGTTGGCAAAAGCGAGTGTCATTCAGTTGATAAAGTTGCCTTTCATTGGATTTATTGTAGAAGGCAGCCAGTGATCCTTTGTGAAGCTCCTTCCTGGCTCCCTTAGTGCAGTATGCTCTTAACATCTTCCCCCATTCCTTGTGTCATCTTGGGAAGTTACCTCTATTGGTTTGCCTCTATTGACAGCAGAATGTACAAAAGGCAAATTTTTCATCGGGTTCCATTTGAAAACTTTAAAAAAGTTATCTAACCAGAACCAGTAATCCCTGCCTACATCTGATGCAGTTCCACTGCAGAACCGCAGTGGCGTTTCACAGTGAGCATGTTTAAGAAGGCCTTGTTCCACACTCACTTGATGAATCTGTCACCATGACTTTCACCCAATATTCTGTCACTCTCCCTCTCCTCTCAGACTGTCTCTCCTCTGACAGTTCCCAAATTCCAGTGTCCTGAAAATCAACCTCTCTCTTTTCTTTCAAGGAACTCTCTTGATCTTCTTTCCTTTGTCTACTTTAACTTTACTTTCCTCCCTTGTTGTGGCTATTTAACTCCTGCCGCCAAGTAGGTATGCATCACATGCCTTCTGGAAGAAAGCCACTGGTTTTTTTTTGGTTTAGAATGATCTTCCAGTACTGTGTCAAGGTCATTTTAGTGTGTACTGTGTTTAAATTTCTCATTTTTCTCTCTAACAATCTAATTTTTACTCAAAGTAGATTGGTTTCAGGGCTGTTCACTTGAATGTTTCATTTTTACCCATAGCTGTCAGACTGGTGTAATGCCAATGATAATTGTATCTTTCTCTTGTTTCACCAGAATCAGAATTCTCTTCCGATACTGAGACATGTCTTCCTGCCTTTGACATGATTTTTGTAATGGTCAACAGCATTACAGGAATCAACACAATTAGGCTAATCCATTCAATATATCTTGTTTGGGCCACTGCAATTCTCTGCTGGCTGGTTTCTCTGCCTATACCACCAGCCAGACCTCAACTTGATCTCAACATATTCACTCATGCAATACATGAGAATGTTACCTGTGCCTTCTGTAGATCTAGAAGATATTCCCACATTTGGTGTTTCCATGTCTAGCTAATCTGAGTGCATCTGACATTCTAAATATACAAGACTATATATGGATGAATAAATATTAGTGCAGGAGAGATCCATGCACAGATCTCGGTTAAAAGGAAGGTGGATTGTAAGCTAATGTTAGTACCAGAGTATATACTGTATGTTGGCGATGTGGGATAGGTGGCTGTAACCAACTAACAATCAATGTGATATAACCTAAACACAACATTACCTACGATCAATAACATACTTGAAAACAAAGAACAGACAGAAGCTTCCTAAGCAAATACCTGGATGTCTTATTGCTGGAGCATAAATTGTGTGTGTGATTAGTCACATGGCTTGTTCGTCCAAACTTCCTTGGGCACCATCTCTGGATCTCCGTTGCGCTGTTGGTAGGAAAGCTCCATGTCCATCCTTGTTTTTTCTTGCTGATCCTTCAGTCCTTTTGGGAAGTTGGAGCTGGTAGCTGGAAGCTGTGGTAGCTGGAAGCTGTGCTAGCTCGCTGTTGCAGGAAGCTACACAGGCTACGCGTCATTGTGCTTCTATCATCTATCATTGTGCTATGTTGCACAATGATAGAAGTGCATAAAGTCAGTTAACTGACCCTGTGTGGATGCAGTTCCTTTAGCTTACTTGATATAGCTAACGCGTTTCTATAGTTATAACCGCTGGTCATGGCTATAACCTGAGAGAGGCAGTGCATCTCTACGTGTGGTCTTTTGCAGGCAGGCCTTTGCTTTCTTTTGGCCTGTCCCTTAGAGAATGCTTTGTGCATCTCTCTCTTGTTGAGCAGCAAAGAAAGAATGGCAAAGAGAAAGAAACTGAGATGGGAGCGCTCACTTTATAGGACTGGAAATGACGTATTGTACCCGGTCACCATGACCAGTTTCTCCAACCGTGATAGTCATGAAGTCTGACCTTTTGTTCCAAAATGGCGCCTAGTCCTTTAATCAGTTTGATTAAAACGGAACATTTTACTGTGTACATGGTTAAAAGTATCTTATGTAATTATGACTTGTTTGTGTATGTCTGGGAGGAAGGTTTCTGTTATTACTGCAAATCTGACTTTAAAGTATACAAATTATGAGGTTAAAATGTAGCCTAATTAGTCAAGGCACACAGGGCTAGGAAGTCACACAAAAATGAAACAACACAAAACAACATATGGAGGAGGGCAGATGTTTCATCTTCCAGAATGTTTAACAACTAATTAATCCAGGATACAGTATTTTAGCTTGAAGAAAAATGCATTATTCATTGTGAAGCAATACTACTGTATGTCTACCATTTGAATTTAGCAAGTCTCCCACAACAAATTAGCGACCAAGATGGCTAAAGTGGCTTTTTGCATTTTATTCTTGACAGAAACAATGCTGTTATGTGGCTTGATATTGTACAAAATGCTTGCTCAAAATATGAATGCCCAGAAGATTAACCACAAAAAGGAAATGTCTAATTATTTATAGTAAAACGATAAACCAGCCCAAATACCATTTTCTAGAGGTAATCAAAACTGCAGAACAATCGCAAGCACCTCAGACTAATTTATTTTCCTTGTTTCAACTTAGCAGGTGAGCAGTGGACAGTGCCTACAGCAGCCTATGTCAGCCAAGGCATACTGAAGTATATCTAATTAATCATATGTTCTAAAAAGGACCATTTGTTATCATTAATCAGGTAGCTTACAATCAATGAAAATGCACTTAACACTTAAAGGAAGTACACTTGGGAACACCATATCAATTATCCAACTAATAAAAATTTCATACCAAGCAGAAAATGAAAATGTGCATTGGTTCCATAACACTAACTGTGCATGAGGGAACATGCATGCAGACAGTATTCATTTAACATGTTGAGTCTCAAACTCCTCTTGGTGAGCAGAATCCAGGAATACTGAAATAAAGTTGAGTGATTCAATCAAGCTATGTGCTGACTGTGCAGTTGGCCTGTTTTTATGCATTTAATTGTTCTTGCGTTCCATCAAATCATAAAACTATTCATTATTTTGAGAAGTTTGTATGGAAATCAGAAACACATCAGCTAAAAGATCCCCATGCCTTTTTGAACAGGACTGGTTGCATAACGATGAAACTTACTTGTATCAACAAACTTCAAAACTGATTTTCCATTGGAAAAAGGAAGGTCGCTTCTTGAGGCGGATTAAAAATAATGAATTAGTGAACACTGGAAGAAGAGAACATCTTGCTAAAAACAATCTGTTTAGCCCTTTGCATTATTAGGTTCATATTTCAGCAGAATCAGTGCTGAATCTGGTGGAGTTTATGAAGCAGAGGCACCCACACATTAACAGCTGTGGTAAATATGATGTGTCTCTGAAGTCTTCAAAAAACTTTAGTTCGGAGCTCAAGTGCACCTCTAATGATAATATATTAGATAATAACAAGCCATGTATTTGTTGGCTACTAATCTCCATTCTCTCATTAAAAATGTTAGAGATGATACAAATTGACTGTAGTTTGTGTGCTTTCTGGATTCACGGAACCCATTATAAAGACATTTGTCTAATGTGGTATAAATAAAAAAAGAACACTTTGAAGTAGAACCACTTTTCCACAGGGAATGCCCCATTTGCTTGCGCACACCGTGCCTTTTGATTTCCCAGTGGGCAAAGTTCAGCAAGAATCTGTGCCGATTTCCAGCTTGTCCCAAAAGGGTTCCGGCTCGCAGTGACATTTCATTCACCTCTACTGGAAAGAGCCGCTCATTATAAATGCAGTGTTTACTCTCCGAGCGTGATAAATCGAACACTCTTTTTTTAATTAGAGGATTCTGCTCGCAGCAGAATTATGCCGCAGATTAATTTGCTATGTTTCGTCCCTTTTATTTCTGTGTAGTTTTCTGTGGATTGAGCTTTTCTTTTCCCTGGCGAGGGGCTTAGGCTGCAGTCTTGGAGAGCTGGGAAATGGGTTACTTTGTCTCTGTCAACAATGCAGCCTGACCGAAGGGGCCAATGTTGACACTAAGGAGATGTAATTTGGCAGTGCTTGATTACACCTTTTAGTTGCACTCCACATCGATTATGGAGTTCACTGCCTACCTACTGCTGATGTTTTATTCCTCATATCCAGATAGTAAGAATGATGCATGTGAAGGTAGCAAAAGCGGCTAATGCTATAACTGTGTGAATCTGTATGACTGAATAGATATTATACATGAAGCCTATAATTATTATTGGATTTATGGGAGCACATGCACATATACATGCACAATACATAAATGCACATATACCTGTACAAACACATGCATATAAGGACACTTGCCTTTAAACATAAGCCAAATTAATATCTAGATTTTTTTTTAAAGTAAAAAAAATCACAATTGTGTTCCAGGAGAGGACAGAAAAGTTGTTATGAGCGTATGTCAGAGTCTTAATTCTAATTAAAAAGCAGTGTTCTCTTTGCATTCGGTGTTTCACGTTCTACAAAATTAACTCAATATTAAACTGTTGTGAGACATAGATAAATGTTTTTACAGAGCATTCCTGGGTGAGTTGCCTTGGCAATGTTCAGCTAATTAGCCCATTTGGATACAGAAGCAAAATGTACTTTTCCCTCTCTTGCAAGTAGCTTGTGTAGTTTAGAGAATTGATTGTCAGTGTAGTGAGTGAGTTTATACTGGGAGAATTAGTACAGTTTGTACTTTAAGGTGAAGGTTTAAGGTTAAGTATTGAAATGTGTTAGAATCTGGAATATTGTATTTAATGTTACATTTTAAAAGCTGATCCTAAATGGTGCCTCGCGAACAACTGTTCCAAATACTCACTATATTTTGTCCTGTGGTCTGTGATAGTACTATTTAACTGTCGATTATGAAAATAGGTTTTTACCATTTTGGGAATGAAGCTATGGGGAAAATAATGATCCATCTGCTTTTTGATGGTTTAAACCAGACAGTTGATTTGACATATTTTGCAAACAATTCCAATATTCAAATTCAGTAAGAAAGAAATAGAGTCGTATGAATTAAGTAACGTGCCACGGTATGGAATTGACTGGTAGTACTGCGGGGCAGTCCATAATTGGCTGTTGTGTAGCTCAAGGAGGGTCAGCATCAGTAAGAAGGGCACTACCCACCTTTCAGCACAGAAGCCATTCCTCCAGGGGACTGGGTGCCTGCAGTCTGCTTGTGTCAGGTGCGCACGTGTTTTGCTTATGTGCCCTCCCAAACTGATGAAGGATATTTCACCATAGGACAGGCCTTTAGGCAGGATCAGCTGTTTCAGCTTTGGAATGAAAGGGAAAAACTGGGTGATAAGTAAGCTTTAGAAAACTGAGCAGAAAAAATGACAACATACAAGAGTTTTATGAAGTCAGTGGAAAGACAACTGGAAAATACCACACACCCATACAATGATTAACCCGCTGCTAATCATAACCATTGCATGATTACTATTTATTAAATATACATCATTTTACCAGTGCTGCATAAAGATGAGATGGCTAGACTTGGTTTTGTGAGGTAGGGAACAGTTTTCTTTCTTATTTTAGTTCTGTAGTAAATTTGAATTTGAATAATTTTATTAAAATAGTAATTTAGTAATATGATTGAGATGGGATAGTGTGTGTGTGTGTGTCTGTTTTGTGATCTGGGGTAGATGGGGGAGGTAACTGCTCAGCTCACCCCCCCAAAATAAATTCCCATCTATGTCACTGGGCAGGAGTACCCCAATAATGAGGTATTTCCATTAGCTACCAGAGAGAAGAGCAGTAAGTATGGCAACAGGGACAAAGAGGAATGCTTGAAGGAACAAACCTTCAAGTGTCCTCATGCCCAAAAAGGTTAAAATGTACAACTTTGACACTTGGACCTGAACATGGACTGAACCAACACAGAACGAATTTAAGCACATTCAATGCATTCTCAGTCTGAGCTAGAAGTTTAAAGTGAAAACCCAGAAACATACACTGTGAGACCAGAAGCCCAAATTTTAATTCAGGGTTGCAAATTTATTTGAACAGTTGCTATGCAACCTAACAAGTGAAGTGTACGGTCTCTCGAGATCTAAAGTTGATTTAAGAAGTGGATAAAGCTGAGGTTATAAAAAGGACATTTTGCTCTGAGGAAACATTACTTCCAGAATAATTAAAACCAGCAGTAAAACGCTTAAAAGAGATACCATTAGAGGTTCTAAGAAGGGTATTGAAGTTGGTAATGTGGCTGAACAACATTAATGTCCAGCATGATTAAATGTTATTCTTGTGACTCCTATGATGTGATCATTCTGGGGTATAACAGTTGCCCATTTCCTAATAAATCCAACAAATTAATAATATACAGCTATGAAATTTATCATACTGCTGTGACATTTATGCATTTGGAAATGTGCAAATAAGATCAAATTGATCGCTGTTTCAGAGTTCATCTGCATTCATTCAGCTCATTTACTCACCTGTCCCCTCTCGCTGATGTTATGTAAATGGTTGTGATCTCTTATGGTTCCATGCATCCCAGCCCCTGTTAGTCTTCTCCAGTCAGCTGACCTCAAGGATGCATCTAACAAAACCAGAGGGTTTGAGGTCATAGAGGAAGAAAGAGATCTCAACAATAACTGTATCAAGCCTGAACAGGACTTTTTTTTTTGCTGTAAGTGTTTCCTGAGAATCACTGAGGAATTATATATTGCTGGAAGCTTTCTCTGTGCATGCTATTCAGAAATTTCAGATGAGGGCTCCTCATGAGATAACACTCAGTAACACTTGAATACAACCCACTTACAAATGTATAAAAAATAATAAGAGTTGCAAATCAGAATAAAGTACATTGCTTCATATATTAACAAATGTTTTATTAACAAGGAGGCCAGGATTGCCATGTTGGAAAAAAAAAAAAAAAACATTACATTATGAAATAATGGGAAAGGCATATATGCAACATGTGCGATTGTGACCTTGTCTGGAACAATTTCACATTACAAGCAGTCCGCAATTTTAAAGTGTGACCAAATTATTAAGCCGAGAAAATCCTCTCTTGTGCAGTAGTACTGGAAAGGTGACTGTTAGAATGGTCCCAAACCCCATTGTTACTCATTATGTGCTTCAGACCAGTCGGTGACTGTCGTTTGACTGTGTGCTGTTGAAGATGATGAGCTGTTGTGTCTCCCAAGTGCTCAGGACAGGGTAGACAGCCTCTGTCACTGACTGTGTGTTTTTCAATCCCTCGAGGGCCATACATAGAGCAGGGTGTCTGTGTCAGCTGAACAGACATATTTTTACTAGAACCAACAGACCCTGAGACAACGTTCTGGTGGCAGCCCCCCCACCCCCACCCCCCCAACGGGGTGATTTTACAGATCAGCGACTGCCATAAATCAACTCCACCTTCTGCTCTTTCATGCTGATAAGCTGAGGGGCTGGAGTACAATAACGCACAAAAGGCAAGGCAGTACAGTCCTCTGATATTGAACTGTTGTCGTCTCCCTCTCCCTTTTCCCAGCATCACCGGGGCACACCAAAGCTTCATGTTGGAGTGGGAGTGAATTATTCATGTCTCTACAGTGCGGCTATAATGGTCTGTGTACATGCTAAGATGGCGCAGGCAGATAGGGACGTTTCCCTTGGATCTGCACATTGGTTGCCGCCGGTCGCTGCATCTTGGTGGTGCGATCCACCAATTAAGGAGAGGACAGGGCTGCCTGCGTAGAGGCGGCTTATTGGGGCTGGTCAGAGCAGTCCCGCGGCTCAGCGGAGGAGGAGATGTAAGGATGAAAGGGGCTTCATAATGGCTGCCAGCTTCAGAGAGCCGGAGAAGGCAGTGAGCTGAGGCGAATCGGCAGGGCAAAATGAAAAGAAGAGTCATGGGACTCCTGTTCTCATTTGCATGGAAGAGATGATGTAGGCTCTGCTTGCCTACCTACATGTAGGAGGGGGTGTGTATTTATATGGATGTGTGCCTGTGGCTGTGTACACGGCCACTATGAAGTGATTGTAGTGGATGTGCATTCCTGATTTGTCAGTTTTGCGGGTGGCTGATATGCATTGAAATACCTCAGCTTAAAGATCTGTGGAAGTGCTTGACTTGCAACAGAGCACCAATATGGGGAACCCCCCCGAAGAATCATCATCACTGGCACTTTATTGCAAGGGAGAGAAGATTATTATAGCCCCTTGCGTCTTATCCAGGGAAAGGCGTGGTCCAAGTGTTTTGGGAGGGAATGCTATAAAGAAGACGACAGAATCAGGCAGGCTTTCACTTTAGTTTGACTGATTTTAAGGGTGTGCCAGTGATTGTGTGTCTGTGCGAATGGCGTGTTGGTGATTGTCCTGGAATGTATTCAGTAGAATGCAGTAGGTCTGAATGAAGGAGGTGTGAACAAAACACACTGTTTTTTAGGGGCAGGAAATTCCAGCAAATTTGGTCACAAAGCAACAATAATAACTAGGCAGCTCCAACAAAGGCCTTCCCTGTTTATTGCTAGTACGGCATGGTTGCCCCCTTATGACCTAATTTTTTTCTGCTTAGGTTTTATGCTTTTCTGGCCAATCATAAACCCCAGGCATTCAACCTCCTCCAAACCCAGTCTGCATTTCTTTGGACTGCCAGTTAGCCCTGAGTTCTCGAGTAATTTCAGTTGTTGACCCTTATGAATATTCCTGCTATTACTGTGAATGACATCATCATCATAGGCTATGGCCAATTCACTGTGCACCCGGGGGATGTAGTCCATCAGTCGTTGTAGGTGTAAGGGGCCTCAATCTGGCAAAATGGCAGTGCTATATAGCCTAGTGGAAGAGCCCAGTTTACATAGCAAAGGTGTTATTCCTTGGAACTGGTGAAATAGTACCTGCTAAAATATATGCTGGTGTACCTGGGCTGACTTTACAAGAGACCACCAAGGTCTATAGGTCAGGCTATGGAGCATGTAACTGCCATTTAGGACTGCTGTTGGGCCATCTAAAATCTGTTAATCTGTCTAACTCTGCAGCCACACAGGACCAAAAATAATATGTTTATGACCTGTTATTTAGCCTCAAGCCATAACATTCGGCTGTAAAATACTTGTAGCACTTTCTTATTTTTTCCTTGGCTTTAGGATTCTCCTGCCTTTTTTCTGCATTGTCATTGGGGGGCCCCATGCAAAAATGAATTCAACAGCTCAGCAAAGGCCTGATAGTTATCCATTGAGTCCACCTGCTAGTGAAGGGATTTGCAGTTACCTTGGCAGATCATGCCCTGGAAGATCTTCTATATGTTACTGGTGCGGGGCACAGAAACATAATCAACCAGGCCCACCCAGTACTTAACATTCCATAAATGTAAGTTTTTTTAATGTATTTTTGGATCAGCTTCTGATTGCTATAACCATTAGCATTCATCTTGAATAGCAGATAATTCCCTGTGCATAAATGTCATGATCCATCTAAATCAGCCTTAGTTTATAATCCAGACCATCATATCATATGTTGTTATGTGATGTTCTGGAGGTAGTCTTCCACATCAGTGTACCTATTTTGGGTAAATTGATGTACTGAGGAGAGTAGTGCTACCTATTTACCAGCAAACTATCCTTTTGATAGTGCAGCACTTCCCAGTTTCCCTGTGAGCTATCTAGTTGAATTACTGTTAGATATCAGTGGCAGCAGCTGTTTAAAAACATAGGGGGGTCTTTTGTGGAACATTTCATACAACTTAAAAAAGACAAAATTATACAAGGGTAGTCATACTCTATGATCTGAAAAATATAATGTAATTGCTTATTGTCTAAATTTTCAAAAAGATGAACATGAGGGTGGATGGACAGAATTTGGACAGGGTAATGCACCTTTGTTCCCTTGTTAAAATACGCATATGCCATACACTAACTGGGTATTTTGTGTGTAATTGGAATGAAATTTTGTTCACTATGCTGACCTGCAAGGTGTGGGGTACATTATATTTTAATATACAAGTGTTTATATTTGTCTTAACACTTCTAATGTGAATTTCAATTGGGAACAGCAAATGATTCAATTTTGTATTCATTTACTATTTATATTTAATGTGTATTTATTTCATGTTATGTTCCAACAGAGTACACAGGCATAGAAATAATGTGGTACAGTATTAGTTTATTCAATAGCATTGGCAAGTAGGCTTCCATTGGAATTTTCTATATTTTTGAAAGCAGAGTGATTAAAAAAAGCTGTTTCAAGAAATATCATCTTATGAACTTTCAATGGCAATAGTAGAAATAATCTTTCATGAAAGTGAAGAGTTTCCCCGGGAGCAATATCCCAATTTCCTGCAGTTTGTCCATGCATACTTAGTGCAGAAGCTCATGCATCTTCTGCTCTATAAGGTAAGATGTGTGAGGCATGCAATGTGGATATGGCTGGCTCTGACAGCGTGATAACAGATTAACATCCCCTCTGGGCCTTAACCTTCGCAACGCAAAAAATAACGCCGGGTGCTTCATCGGAGTTAAATCATGTAGGCTCAGGAATTCCAGTGAGATCAGTTTCAAGGTTTGTTGTTTGAAGTGGACGTGAAAACTTCTTTGACCTGAAAATTCAAAACCTTTCCAGTGAGAAGAAGAAAAAAATATTTAAACAAGAACTGCTTCACCACACCCTGCCAGCGCAAGGTTAGAATTTAAGGTTAGAGGTCAATAAAAAACAAGAACCCATTTATGAAGAAATAGACCCCACAGAGTCCTATGGAGCATTTTTGTTATCTCTCCCCCTGCACCATTGTAAAAAGCTCTTCTGCACAGCATGCAGAGGGCCCTGCATAGGGCCCCGCTGCAGGGTAATCTAATCTCACAGCACAGGTTTGACTTTCATGCCACTGCTGACTGTATCCAGATCTATTTTAATGCCTGTACCCCACTGCCTGCACCAGGGACACTGAAATCATCTGCACCCACCAAAGTGACGAGTGAACAGGTCTACTGGCGAGCATCTTTCACCAAAAAGGTCAACTGAATGCATTTTGTCCATTATAAATATTTACAAAAAGGCACAAGAATGTAGTGTGCCTTTATTAATCTATACTTTGGTTACAGTATGTCTGCTGTGCCTTGAAATGTATAACTTGAAATTTTATTCCATTCTATCCAGTTTTTTCCACCCCATGTGTATTCACTTTAAAGGAAATTACGTAAATCATAATTTTTAAACCATAAATCAGGCAGTGTTATTAGCGAAATATGACTGGGAATCCACAGCAGTGGGACACAACTGGTTTTGTCCTGCCTGTGGTTGAGTGTATTTGAGTTATCCAGGGCTGCTCCAGTTACTGTAGCATTAACTCCTAATGATGTGCTAGTCACCCACAGGTCACCAGTAGTCCTGCATAGGAGATTTGCCAACTCTCCAGTAACTCCCCTCTGCTACTATGGAGCCTCTAGTGTGGACAACATTAACTGGCTTGCTGGAGAGAATATGTGATGATGTCAGTGGCAATAATGATGGTCATAACCTTCAAATTGGGGAAACAAGTTCTTTCTAGACTTTAAAACAATTGTTCATTCTATTCCTACCTTGTTCCAAGTTTCAAATCAAACCAGGTTGTGCAAACGCAAAGCTCACAACAGCCTGTGAGCTGCCATAAGCAACGGTTGTACTGGGCCTCTTCAGCTTCACAGATCGCAACTGCATGATGAAATGAAAGCATAGAATTGGCCTATCCAGGTCAGCCTGGATCAGAGTATTTCACTATGAACTTATGTTATTTTTGTGGACTTCCTCTTTATCTGACTCTGCTGCTTGTGAAGTTTTTCTCACAAAAAGCTTCCTGGACTGTACCTGACCCACTCTTTTTGTCAATAATAGTAGGGTGTAATGCAGTGACCCGACTATGTGTTAGGCATAGTTTGTGTCAAATTCCACCTGGGTTTCACAGACGAATGCATTTGCTCATTTCAAAATTCGAAACATGGTCCCAAAGCAACCCTAATCTCATTATTCTTCACAATCCACCTTGAGGACCCTGCATCCAACGCTTGGCCAAATGCGGGGGGATTCTATCAATCAAATTGCACCAGCTGCTGTGACTGTCAAAGTGCTCCTCTATTTAACTGCATAATTAAGTTTCAAACTCTGCATTTGAATTTGCAGTTTCTTTATATAGCACACAGGTGTTATTCCCTGTGACAGACTGCTCCTCCAAAGACAATTACGTTTCCTAGCATAAATACAACTTAATTGCCAGCTAGCCTCGATGTGTCATTATCTCAGAGTTTAAATTGGAATGTAAATTTGTCAAGCTCTGCTTTTCTGTTACGATACAGTAATACTATTACCTTGTTTTCTGTGCCTCTTGTATGACCTCTGACCGTTCCTAGATTTATTTTTTCATAAGTGTGCCTATACTTATAGTTCCTTAATTACAAAAAAACAAAGGCAATAGGAGTCTCTAAGCAAGAAAACAGAATTTTGTTATTGTATGATGAAGTAGTCATTAATTCTGACTGTGTTATGTTATGACTGTATTATGCTATATTTGTACCCAAATATTTGTACCATAAATGGGGCTGATTAACAATACATAAATTTAAACATCACATGAAAGGAATGCAAGCAATATAAATATATATTACCTCATGCGGTAATCAAATGGAGCATAAGTATAATCTTATACTCTTCATAATGAATCAGTCTCATAAAATGAATTTGTATTTGTAAATCTTACGAATTTCAACATTATTAAAATTGTAACCAATAACGTAACAACACTCATAAGTTCTTTGACATGGTAGGCTCACACATTTATTCGAATAATAAAATAGAATTTGTTAAACAAGCAAACATTTAAACTGAACATATATATATATATATATATATATATATATATATATATATATATAACTTGTCTATATACTCTGCAAAAGGTGCCATTTAATAGCATAAAATGTCATACAACATAGAACAGAGGTTAGCTTCAAGACCATACTCTTCATGTTGTTTTTTTGAATATACACTATTGTATGGCAACATTATCATGCCTGACACAATTCCTCTTAATAAATATAATCTATTATATTGCATTATAAATAGCATATAATGTATGTGCCTTTGCACATTTACGTAGGTGGCTTTTGAATTCATCAGTCGAGAGTGAAACTCACAACCCTTTGTGCCTTTCTCACCTTGCCACATATACTGCCTAATAATAAACAAACAAGAAGCTTCTCCCATATGAAATCCTACATGCTTTGATGTGAATATAATCAATTATAGTACAAATGGATTACCCAAGGGCTGTAAGTAAATAGAAATTGCAAAGATATATGTGGCTTCAATTACCAGCTATCCAATTTTTTGATCATTATCAAAGCCCCTTGTGTGGCGGTGAAGAAGCATGTCTGTCTAATGTGCCCTCAACCCCACAGAATTGACAGATGATCCATTACAACCTTGTCTGTCTCCTGAGATGGACAGGGCTGAGCTGTTCCTGCCATAAAACCAGAAAGAGGCCCACCATAAGCCTGTCTTTAAAACAAGAAAGTTACTTCTGCATGTTACGCTTTCCTCCGCATGGCTAAAGTCATGAATAAAACAACTGCGTCAGGTAGCCATGTTAGAAGGCCACTGACCTGTCTCAACATTAGGAGTGTGGAAAAAGGTTAGATCCAAAGTGATAATCCACCGAGTAAATGCGACGTTCTTTCTACCCACACTGTACTTGAAAAGTCAAGTCAAGCTGTCTGCTGAAGCATGACCGATACTAAATGGTGATGAAGGCAATCGCATGAGTACCATGGTAAGACAGAATGTTAAGAACAATGGAAGTACTTCATTTCAAATTTTGCATGCAAATGGAAAAAATATATGTGCACACTAAAATAGATGGCAATGATAGTAATATTGTTAGTATTGGCCTGTGGAATCAGAATCTAACAATGGTTAAGTTGTATTGTTTCATTCGATGCATTATTTAATTATGATTTATTGTTACTGTTCAGCACCTTGAACCTGTGGCCTGAAGAACAACCATAAATAAATTAAGTTATTATTATTGTTATCTATCTATTATCTATACCTATTTTTCCTGGGCAGGGTCATGGGGGTGCTGGATCATATCCCAGCATGCATTGGGGGAGAGACAGGAATACACCCTGGACAGGCCAATCTGTGATGGGGCTCACACAACATTCACTCATACCTATGGGAAATAGAGTCTCCAATTAAAATATTATTTTTTTTAAATCAATTAATTTCATAAATTATAAGTATGCGCAATATCACACTCATCCCTCTACATTTAGGTCAAACAGATTAACACAAGAAGAAAATAATTTCTCATGTTTTTTTGAAAATAACATTCTTTGAAAGTGGCACGATGCCTCAAATTTTATTTTAGGGTTGGGATGCTCATTAACGAGGTAGAGAATTAAGTGGTACTCATAGGGTTTATCTGAATTATTCCGTTTTAACTAGATGATGAGAATCAACAAAGCATATTGATTTGTTCATTGGAGTCTGTGACATTCCTCCTGGAGGGGTAGCTGCTAGGCAGGAATAGAATGTGTCAGATTGGGATTTCGAGTGTTAGGTCACTGGCTCAAATTCCTTGCCCAAGTTCTGCTGTTTTACCCTTAAAGCATTGCACTTCACTAATATTGTCTCCACCAGTCATTCATCAAACATGTGCTTGCACAATCGTTTAGTAGTTCAATGGCTGCCTCAGATAGATTGTTAATTATAAAGCATATTATCCCTATCCAATTAAAATCATATTTGTGGCAGATATAATAACAAATCTCCAACTGTCGGTATTTCCATAAACAAAATAAATAGGACAGTTTTAACAGCCTTCATCTGTCACTTAAAATACACTGTAGTTATAATAATAAATAAATCACATATTTTTGAGGACAAATGAACTGAATATATGCAGATGGCTTGCACTCACCTCTGAACGGTGCAGTGCTCTAATAGATTTGCTGACAAAAATGAGTAGATATGCTTCTCTAACGCAAATGATAAACTTTAATCCAGGCTAATTTTAGAGCTGGCATTATTAGCAAAGCCCATTTTCCTGGTTGCCTTGACAACTTTAGATGTGGGAAGCACAGGTGGGCTGGGTCATCATTTACAAATGCACGGAGGCACTGTTTGGTGTCACCTTTCTGAGTTAGCAAGGGCTATAAAAAGAGTTTCTGGAATGAGTCTGAACAGCTGACAGCCCACATAGCCCAAGATTATGAATTCGGAGCCTTTGCACCACGCCCCTGCCTGTTGTGCTGTAGGATTTAGTGGCGAGACTTGGTTTAACTTAAGATCAGTGGCGTAAACCCACTATTTTCATGTGAATTGTGTTTCTGTGTTGTATTGTTGTACATGCATATACAGTATGCTCATATTTAAAAACAGTAATGATTTCTGTGTATTCATTTGAGGGGTTCTTGGAAGCCCACAGGCAATGATGGTTTTTGTGTTCTCTTTGAAAAAATAAAATAAAAAATAAACCCGAGGAATCAGCAAGTTCACTGAATAATGTTTTAACAGATCTTTTAAAATGTTCCATTACAACAAAGGCCAACATAACATTCTGGCCTCCAGAACCAGGGCTGAGGATCCCTGCTGTTTATGGTGTTTTGATATACCCTGGACAATTGTTACTTAATTGCTACCGTATATTGACAGTTTTGACTGTTTTTACATATTTTTAATATATAACGACGGACATCAAACATTTTACCGCATACATTGCTGTCCATGTACGGGCATGTTGCCAACCGCTGATCCCACAAGTTAATCAGATAATAATGTAAGCACTGTGATGCAAGATGAGTGTACACAGGATCTTGTGTTGTTCTGTATACAACCAACAGTAAATAATTCATTTTCCACAGAATTCCACTGAATGGCCAAAAAACGATCACTGTCTTCAAAAAGATTTCTTTCAAAAGGCATGCAGGAACACCAGATAAGAGGCGCTGAGTCATTGAAATGGCATTCATTATGAACGTGAGCCAGAAGAGTTAAAAAACAGAACTAAAAGAGAATTGTATGCATCATTTCAGAGTCCAAAGAGAATTCAAAATGTTCTAATGACATTCTAATGCTTCTAAAAAGATATTCAGCATTTTATCTTTTACATAAAGTGTGGCAAACAATCCTATATCATTCAGAAATGCTGTTTCATCACACTTTGCTATTCTGGAGACAAAAGGAGGTCCGACCCAGTACTAGATGGGCATACCTAATAAAGTGGGTATGGAGTGTGTATACTGCAGCTACTGTTGCTAAAGAACAAAACAACACAGGTTACTTTGGATCACTGGTCACTGAAAATGAGATGTACATACATTAAGCCTGCAAATAAATAAAAATATAAAAATGAGATCTGGATAGCTTCTTGTTGTGTGATTATTAATATAGACTAATCATAATTATAGGTGCAAAATTAGCATGGCTGATATAAAAAAAATAAAAGTATCAGTAACTATATTAATATTTCCATGAAAATCAAGAAATTCTGTAAAATTAAAGGATAAAAATAATTTTTAAGTGTACATTTTTCAATATATGAGCATGTGAGAGTAAGACTACATTGTACAAGTACAAACAAAAGGCCTTGACATTCAACCAAGTCATCCTGTGGAGAGAGCTAGGTGTATTTACCCTGGCAGATTGAGCAGGATGGGGGAGACCCTATCTGAGGGTGGCTCTATGTAGGTCATCCTCTCATAAAATATCGGGAGTCATGGGAACCACAGCCTGCCTGAGCTGGTTGGCAAACACATGAACCTGCCTTTCAGCACTGACCTGCTTCAGCTCAGGCAGGATTTCATCACATATTGGCAACATCCATTGGCTGGAAGGAAGGGAATAACCAATGATATTGCTTATGATCACAAAAAAAACTTGAAATGTTAGCATTTACCGAAAGCTTCAAAAGACAGGAAATTTAATTGATCAGCCTGCTCTCCATCAGGTGGTGTATTAGCACAGATCTTTGGCAAGTAGTGCTCTGTACAGTATATTGGCATTTGGATATTAAAGCCAGGCTTGCAGATTTTGCACTTTTATAAACCATGCTGCATTTCCAACATGCCCATGTGTTGTATTTGGGACCACATACCTCTATCACTCTTTCAGCAGAGCTTATCCAAAAACTATGTTGGTACCTAGCATACAATTTTTAAACTAGTGTGATGAATTGACAGATCCTGCATTCAAGTGTATATTATAGAGTGCAGAGTGTACAGTATGTTGCTATGATCTCTTAAGGATATGAATCAAATTTTCAACTCTTAAGTCCAGGTCATACCGTTCCTACCTCATTAATCATAATAATCATAATCATCAGTAGTAGTAGTCCTTTGGGTCAGTCGCTAAAGTATTGTGCTAACAATGCAAAGGTTGTGGGTTTGAACAGGGGACTACATATACTGAAAAATGTACGCATTTATATAATGTCCCTCCAGATAAATGTCGGCTAAGAAGTAAATATATGTACAGAATGTAATGTATATGTACATATCTTATATATTGCACTTTTACGGTTTATGTTTTATCTGCTGAATTTATCAAAATAATTAATATAGTGCCATCTTCATACCATGAAAATAATTTAGTATACATAAGGGTAATGTCTTGTTGTAAACAAATTAAATATAAGCTATTAAGATGTATCAATTCCTTGCACAATGTGAGTCCATTTCAAGTGCCATCATGACCATCCTGGAAATGTTATCTTTAAGAGTATTTCATCAGTCATAATTTTTCTCAGTGAAAACATTTATATGGTTGTCACTACTCTGAAGAGCATGAATTGGGTTATTTGATAGGTGTGAATCTTAAGCAATATGCCCAGAAGTTAGTACATGTTGTTTGAAGTACAGTAGACATATACAGGGCTGTAGCAGTTGTCAGACTACCGTGCTCAGTTTAATAACCATGCCAGTTTGATTTTGCTGTAGCTGTTGGTAATCTTTACCCTTCTGCTTTCAAGGACAGTGTATATATTCATGCTAGAGGTTCCTGTCATCACACTAAAGGCCAGTGTGATGACAGGAGCTAGACTCAGATCTCCATTAGTATTGACTAGAATAATAAGCAGAAAGGCAGATTCTGGGCCTTCCTCTTCCAGAAGCAATTTGTTGTAGGAAAAGGAAAAACTTAAATTTTAACCAACTGCTTAATTGTTCAATATTCAAACATCACGTAGCTAATGAAATACCATCCTGAATAAAAAAATTAAGAGAGAACTGAACAAAAAAAAAAATATAAACACTTGCAAATAACAAAGATAACTCAGCATTTTGGTATGATTAAATCATCTGTCCATCCATTATCTAACCCACTTATCCAGGGGGTGCTGGAGCCTATCCCAGAGTGCATTGGGCGAGAGGCAGGAATACACCCAGCCAGTCAGTCACAGGGCGCACACACCATTCACTCGCACACTCAAACCTACAGGCAATTTAACCTAATTGACATAAGGACATAGAAAGGCAAGGAATTGAAAGTAAATAGGAACACAATCAATTTGGTGGGAGGGACTGCTGAGTGTTTGCCTGGTATAAAACCCCTAGTGGTGACCACAAGGATAGATCCCATTTTAAGTGAAATGAAACAACTCAATACTCTCAGGTGATGCACCATGCTCTGAGCATCAGAAGCTAATTCAGTGGGCAGTAGATTAAACCAGTTTCCCAGTCCAGCCCTGATCCCTTGCATTGCTGCCATGGTGTCCTTTGTACATTTAGTTATGAACTCATGATTCATAATACATCATCATTAATGATTTAGACAAAGTGTTTGGATTTGAGCTATGCCAGTGCCTGTGGTGTAGCACTGCCAATGGGGAGGGAAAGATAAAGAAAACACCTTCTGGTTGTTCCAGGGCAGCATGTGATTGGCTCCCCGCAACACTTCAGACTACACAGATCCAGGCACTGAAGCTCTGCCAAGCTGGCTGGAGTCTTGGTTGTGTTCATGAGGTCAGAGCTACAGTACATGCTGCAGCATTAGGTATCTACACCCCCCCCCTCCATTGTGCTCTGGTGCCACAGCTCACTGGGGGGAAGGCCGGATCAGACCTAAGTGGTGGCTTTGCCATTATTTGTCACATCACAAAGGAAATATTAGTCAGATGAAAATGTATCCAAGGGTGAGAATCACAGTGAACAGTACAGTGAACCATACAAGTGTGGGCTTGCTAGCTGAGCGACCTTTGCTTTCAGTCTCAGCTGTCACTGAAAGATGAATGCCACTGCCTCATGCTGAGAAGATTTTAGATGTTTGACTCCAGGAGAATGCGTGGTTTGAGCTGTTAGGGGCAGAGTTTGTGGATCTGAAGCACCCAACTCTCCCACCATTGCAGCAAGCTTCTTTTTAACAAGGCTCCAAACCTGTATACGAAACTCTGATAAGCTCCTAAAATGAATTTAATTCCATCAATGAGCACCTCAGTTTAGTGCTCTTATCCTTAGCCAATTCCCTGATAGTGCAAAAGCATGAAAGCGTCATTGAAAAAAGTAAAGACATAAAGAAAAGAGACATTTGTATGCTCGCTATGTTTTTCAAATCTACAGGGAACTGGCTTTGAGATTCCAAGAAGCGAAGTGCATAAGAGCGCACATGAATAACAACTCTCGATGAAAGCGTTTGCCTGCGTTTTCCGAGCGGAGGTCCGGAAAGGAGGAACGTTAGGAGGCACATCGTAGCAGTGAGCTGTCTGACGCATTAATGTCACCTCCTTATTGCACGCCACTGGATGCAGACAAGTCCCCGGCGGTGCGAAGTAATTTCATGGTTTCTGCTTGCCGTGTGGGCATTAGCATGGCTGAAATGAATCTAATACCTTTTCTGCAGCCAAAGCCCCGCTTGGGTCAAGGGTGATCAATATGGTAGACTTGGCCCATCAATATAAGAAAATCATTTTCTTATTTTTTACCTCACACAGACAAGATCAATAGATATTAACTCCTTTTTTATATACTGTCTATCCTCCCTGTCAATCTACAGGGAGGATATTGCCAAATGCAAATATCACATAGCTTCATGCGAATTGGTTTACATAGTATGTGGTACAGTACACACACACACACACACACACACACATTAGGCACTTTATTAGATACACCTATGTAGTACTGGGTAGGACCCCTTTTACCTTGAGCCTTGAGAACAGCCTGAATTATTTGTGGTGTACAATTGTCAAGGTGCTGGAAACATCCTTTGGGGATTTTGGTGCATGCTGAATCAATAGCATCATGCAGTTCCTGCAGATTTCCAGCCACACATTCATGCTGTGAACCTCCTGCTCCACCTCATCCCAAAGGGTCTCTGTTTGATTGAGATCTGTGCAGGTCATTGGAGTAAACTTAAGTCACTGTCATGTTCGTGAAACCAGCTTCAGATGATGTCCATTTTGTGACATGGTGCATTATCCTGCTGGAAGTATCCACCTGAAAAATGGTGGACTGGGCATGAAGGGATGCACATGGTCAGCAATAATGCTTAGGCATGCTGTGGTATTCAAATAATGCTCAATTGGTCTTAAACATCCTATTTGCGTGAATGATCAGGTGTATCCAATGAAGTGTGTGCCTGTGTGTGAGTGTGTGTCTGTGTGTGTGTGTAATTATTTTCATATAAAGAATTAAGCGTATATAAAAAAAATGAATTTCAGTGAATATTGAATTTATTTGATTATGGTGGAATTTCATACTAGGGTATATATTGCTTTAGCAAATCTCCCACAAATAGCAGTGTAGCATTGTGTCTCTTGTAGCTGACACTCCAATAAAGGTATAGGCTCTGTCAGGCTTGTTGGTAACCAGAAATGTTGCCAAGAACAATAGTGACCGTCGTTCCAGGTAGAAGCAGATCCGAAGTTAGTGTTTAAAAATCAGGAAGCATTTATTATACAGAAAGCCAGCAACAGGGATTCACACAAAAATGTTCAATTCAACTGTTAGAGTTTGTGGAGTTTATACCGTTACATTTACATATATTCAAATTTGTGCGCAGAATACAGCATGAACTCTGATTGGTTGTTTGTTATACAGAGTTGCCCTATAGGCTGCAATTTCTACCACTGTGTCTTATTGGTTGTCTTTGTAAAACAATGGCGGACTCTCACATGCACGTGAGGTTTTGGAATACACAAATCTGTCTGTCTCCTACAGCACAAACTTTCTGTATCCTAACAGTCCCTCCTTTTGACACAACATGAATCTCATGGTTAAGTCAATTTTACAGTTACATTTATTTAGTCATTGTTCAGGGTGAGGGCGAAAACCTGTCAAAAACCTGTGTTAGGAAAACTTCAGGCAAAATTCCCTCACGTCCCCCTTACGGGCGAACGAGATGTACTCCAAGAACATAACTTGTAAAGAAAAAGTCCTTCTGTTGCTGGCTGGATGGATAGTGACATTGGTTTGGTAGGGAAGGCTCGATTCAAGGCTTGGTGGGATTTCTTGCAATTTACTCCTGGTTTGCAGCAACATGGTCTTGGAGGGGTGGTGTCCTCGGCGCCGGTATGGTGTCATGGGAGTGTCCTCTCCGGCATATGAGGAAGAAAACAGAATACCATGTGAGGGCATTATCAAGTACTCCCAAGTTATTACAACTTGGTTCTATATTATGTATGCTGTCGGAGTCTTTGTATAGTGAACAACTTGTGTGGTTTGCTCATTAGTTTTACCACAGATTAACTGTACGAAAATTAATTTCACACCTTTAATTATCAATGCCAGTACAGTTAATCCCAGTATAATCAGAAAAATGTATTCAACTACAATTTTGCCAAGGTCACCCAAATAGCTCGATAACCATTCAAGAAAACCAGGTGTTGTAGGTGATATTTCATGTGCGGACCGGGAAACATTATTGATTTTTGAGATCACACGTTTCAGGTCATCCTGATTATCGGGAATATAGGAACAGCATTCGATGCCAATTATTTACATGTCCCACCCTGAGCTGAGAGGATATAATCTAATGCAGCTCTGTTCTGTAGAGCCATCACTCTGACAGCTGTCAATTCCTCTGAAATTTTGCCTAGACCTAATGCCGTGCTATTGGCCAAAAGCTCTACCTCTTTGGAGAGGTCGCCAATTTGATCTAGAGCGGACATAACCCCATAAGTAGGAATGAGAGCACCAAGTGCTCTGTTCCAAACAGACTGATGGTGAGTTCCAAAGACGTCAGTTGATCTTTCATATCTGACTCGGTCCGGTAGAATAGATGTAATTCTCATGGCCGGGACCAAATGTCCTAAGGCGCAGATACCAGACCATGAATTAGGCAACTCAGAATAGGCATTGTTCCCACAAACCCAATAGACTCCCATAGCTGTGTGGTTTTGTACAGGTTTATCATGGTAGTTAATAACCGTATGCAGTCCAGGGTCTCTCCAACATAAATAGAGCCATTTTGTTTGAGGCACCACAGATATGGGCCAAGAGACAGAGCAATGTTAATGGGTTCAGGATCACATATATGTTTAGGTCTGGTAACAAGTTCACTTTTGCTATCGCTATCTGCAGTGTTATACTTGGAGGCGATAGGTACGGACATCATTGGAACACCAAGTGCGACAGAATGTGGTATTAATCCCAGACATAGCAGCCAGTCTTATTTGCATGTTTGGCTGTCATGTGAACTAATTGCATGTAAATGTTATTGTCCACAGCACTTACTCCACCATGGCTCAAAACTGTGATTATAATTACAAATGAATTCAGCATGTTGGATGGGAGCATAACTTGAATGCTCAATTTGGTTGAGTATGTGAAAAAAATTGGAACGTTTGCACCTGATTCGTGAAGGCTGCAGTCGTCCGTGGCAGGGAGTTCTTCAGGCTTTTTGAGGTCTTCGGGTGATGGGCATGGTTTGGTCCGGGATTGGTGGATCCAGACCGGGATGCCTGTAACTCGAAGAGCAGTCTCAGAGGTTAGTAAGACCTGGTGTGGTCCTTGCCATCGAGGTTGGAAAGATCTAGGATGAGGGGCTCTATTTAGTGTGCGCTTTCACTTTTACAACTGCTAGTTTGTTTGGTAGTTTAGAGGCAGTTATGAGATTCTGAACAACCCCCCCATTTTTTATCGGGGTACCTGATGAAGTCAGGAAACCCCGAGATGACCAGTTAACTGCATATCCTGTAACTGGGTGGGCCCCATTGTAAGCTTTCAGTAATCTCATGCCGTCAGAACCGAGGATGGTACCTTCTGCAGTCCTACAAATGAAAAATGATTGTGTCCAATAAGCATTATTGGATTCCACAAGTACTGGAAAGGATTTATATGCGCGGACAGAATTACCCCCAATGCCAGCAAGATCAATGGAATGCTTTGTACAAGGGAGCGGTAGGTCAGTGATAGAAACAGAAGCGCCAGTATCAATTAGCATATCGCATGGCCGGCCTCCTACCCACGCACTAAGATACGGTCTGCAATGAGCCTGAGTTTCTATACTACTGACTGAAAAGGAGGCCGGTAATTCCTATGCTTTCAAACTGTTTAACATGGCGACAAGTTGTTCTCGGTTCAAATGCGCGTAATCGTCATTGGAGCAGTGCGCGATAGGCCCAGCTTCTTTGTCTGAGGTTGCGTATTCTCCACTGGAGGCGTGCGCCTTAGGTAGGGCAGCTAAACATTGTGGCGCTCGATGTCCCTGTTCTCCACATCGAAAGCATTTATCTGCTTCTTTGTTTGGGGGGGTGTTACGCCTACTTCTCCTATAGTCCCTCCCTTTGCATCGATCCGTGCTATGGCCCGTTTTCCCACAATTATCGCACTTCAGAGAGTTGTAGCGAACAGCAGCAATGGGATGTAAAGTTGAACTCTTCTTCCGTATCTGTTCCTCTAATCGCGAGGCCCACGAAACAATGTCACTAAACGTATTACCCGGTGTATGCCGATTGCTAGTACCTTCTGAATATGCGGGCAGCCTCTGCCAGTAATTGTTGCGTAAAAACAGCCATGTCTCTATTTGGATTAGGGAAGCCACAATGCGTTTCAAATGCTTCATACTTCCGATCGGCGTATTCAGCAAAGGGCAAGCTATTTTGTACTACTGCCGTGAAACAATGCCATTTTGGCGCACCTTTACCTAAAGCAGTCTTTACAGCCTCGCAGAAACCGGTAATCGCGTTTTGTAATTCATTATGATTCGCCCAGGGGCCAGATGCCCATGGTTCCTGTCGGAGATCAGCTGGTTCAATTTTGTTCCAGCTTGAAACTGGACATTTTGCACGCACAACTGAAAACATGTCTAGAGGGTGTAGAGACATGCTACGCTGTAGCTCATTTAGTTGTCGCCAAAACGGTAAATTGTCGTCTTGCGCATTAAGATTCGGCAAATCCTTTAATAAAGCTCTCATTTCGATCAGGCTTAAAGGAACGTGATCAACATGCAGTCGTTGTTCATTTCCTCTACCGCGAATTTTAGTAACCATAGGTGCCATGGGCACCGTTTTATTCTCCTTTTCAAAATACAGTGGGTCAGTTATAGTGTGACAATTTAAATCTGGGTACAAAGATGGAACACCTTTTATTTCAGTCGGAATGCACGCAAGCGCTGTGCTCTGGTCAGAGCTGTTGCCTTTGTTCTCAAGAGATTCTATCTTCTTACGCAGACCAGCTAATTTCGTATCTTGTGCTTGTAGCCGATTATACATTTCGTCACACTTCTCTATGAGCCTCATATGCTCCGTAATTAGTACAATGGTACCGTAAGCCGTCCTATTCTTTTTTTGTTTCCCCCACCATTCTAAGGAATCCGGCGTGGATCCTTCGGGGTCCCAGCCATTTTTACTCATCGCCTTTGCTTGCTTTACATACTTTTGCTGCAGATATGTGGTTATACTCCCGTTTGCATTCTCCTTGTTTGGGGCCATTTTTGCTCGCGAATTATACTTTGTTGGTAATAAGTTACGTCTCTCTGTATAAACGCACGTTACTGGCTAATAGGTTACTAAAGACAACCAACACGAAACAATAAAGACTAAGAGGCCAATATTAAACGTAAAATTCAATAATGTCCACAAACTTGTCGGGAGTGCGACACACACGCTCGCGTCACTGACTGACTCTCCCTTAAACGAACAAACAAAGATGCGGCTTTGCGCTTCTTAGGTATCTTTCGACCTAATACCCAGTAGTGAAAATTAATCACTTCTGTGCTGTGGGCGACACACTCGCTTACCACGGCCACGCAACCACGTGTAGAATTTAGCCTGGATTCACACTTTCCATAGGCAGGGGTGACTCACAAACACCCGGTCACAATAGGCTTAATACACAGGCCTATATCACAGTCAGCAGCACTGGTAACACATCATCAGCACTGATATTTATAACAAACAATCGTGTAACGTTACACAGACGTTATACCAAAAGACACAGTTTTTAAGCACAAACAACTGATCGCTTCTACACCGGTCAAGATATACGTTATCGTACCACTAGGTGGAGCGTTCCAGACTTCCGCAGTTTTGCCGTCCAATTCGCCAAGCCAATGGTAGTAAAACCCGTTTACTCACTTTTTGGTCAGGAAAACAACGAAGTTCTGGAAGACGAATCCACCCTGCTCGCAGCGCCAAATTGTTGGTAACCAGAAATGTTGCCAAGAACAATAGTGACCGTCGTTCCAGGTAGAAGCAGATCCGAAGTTAGTGTTTAAAAATCAGGAAGCATTTATTATACAGAAAGCCAGCAACAGGGATTCACACAAAAATGTTCAATTCAACTGTTAGAGTTTGTGGAGTTTATACCGTTACATTTACATATATTCAAATTTGTGCGCAGAATACAGCATGAACTCTGATTGGTTGTTTGTTATACAGAGTTGCCCTATAGGCTGCAATTTCTACCACTGTGTCTTATTGGTTGTCTTTGTAAAACAATGGCGGACTCTCACATGCACGTGAGGTTTTGGAATACACAAATCTGTCTGTCTCCTACAGCACAAACTTTCTGTATCCTAACAGGCTGCTTGTCAGTAGCGCGGAATAGCAGTTGCAGCCTCAGCTATCGGCCATGACATCACCCAAACAGTTCACCATCCTAGTTTGAAAGATGTGATAGGCTACTGAAAATGATCACTATGTCATTTTAATGTTTTGACCGGTCCGCAAATAATACCTGGAAAGAAATGGCATGTTATGAGTTGTGTCGAGAGAGGGAGAGTGAGAGGGAGGGAGGGAGATCAACAGTTCCTATGCTCAATTTCCTTAGGAATGAAAGGACTGATAATGTTTGGGGACATATCAGTACATCATAGCCAGTACCTCATGAGTGAAAGGAAAAGGAAATGCCCATTTCTGTCAAGACGGCAGGATGTGATTCTCTAACACAACAAACGTGGACCCAAGGTTTTGTTGTAATAACGTAAAGCTTTTGAAAAAAAATGCTATTGCATGTGTTTGTACAAAGCAAATAAAATGACTGATGCTGATATCCTAGCAGAATACAATTTTAATTTTTAAACGGCTTGATTTATGTCACTTGTAATCACACCTGTATTTGATGTCATCAAATCATATTTTTGTAACAGATGCTTTCCATTGTACTTGCCATATCTTTTTCTTATGTGTTAGCATTGCCTTTTCATGTCTGCTCCAAGTCACATGAAATAGGTTTCTTTATCAAATCACAGCATGCTGATTTAATAAGCGATTAGCCTGACCCACTGACAAGACCCAATATGGCGCTTTGCATTTCAATGTGTTGTTTTGCCTGCTGCTCAAATGCTGCTAATCTTTGGACAGCTTTAGTATCAAACCACTCCAGCACTGCCCTCATCATATTTGTTGCAGTGAACAGAACTGCTTTTTGTGGGACCAATTGGCAGCTTGTAATGGAAGGAAGAGACCTGACACTTATTCATTTTATATACCTATTTCTGTAGAAACCTTGACTGCTGCAAACTGTGCTGATTACTGGTGATCTGGAATGCAGCGCCAAATGAGAATTATCATTCTGTGACTGTAAATATTTATTTGTCATTAGATGTGTGCTACCTAGCCTAACCTAGTATGATGTATATTTGTTGGTATGTTAGTTGTATGTTTAAAAGTGTGGTGTAACACCATGAAAATCTGCTATTTCCCTTGAACTAATCTGGGGACCTTTTTTTGTATCTGGCCTGGCCAACTATGTGTCAGCCTTGGTCTATTTTTATTTATTTATGTATTTCAATTTTTTGTGGGGAAGCCCACGGCTCACCTCAGATGTCACTGTCCAGCAGCCAAGGCCAATGATCAGTGGATATATTGAAACGGCATTGCTAAATTGATTGAGCTACTCATAAAAAAAGAATGGAACAGTTTTCCATTTAAAATGTAAGCACTGAGTACTTGGCTTCAGAAACATTGCAGTGAAAAATAGAAATTGCACCACAATGTTTTTTTTTTGTTGTTTGTCCTGAAAGGGTGTAGAAGTAGTCTGCAGCACAAAGGTGTTGATTATTACTATTAATGGCATTATTTATGACCGCCTGATGCCACTGCTATAAGAGTACCATCTTTTTATAGCAACCTGTGGTAGGCTTTTAACACCGTAATCTATTTCCTATTAGTTTATCTATCCTTACTGTCATAAAGAGTTGGAAGAAGCCATTAATAACTGTCAAGGAGAGGATATTAAATATCTGAAGTAAGAAAAACCCCAATTAGAATGATGTGTGTGTCTCAGATTTAAAGGCCATGGAAACCATGAATATATTTACTTATTACAAAATTTAGGACCTAAATTTCTGTCCATGTTTCCCTGCAAATAAATAAATAATTTAAGAAATCATTGTCACCAATGAATATTGTATTATAGAGACCTGTTTCCGCCATAGAACGTATACATATCAATAAAGAAAAGCAACCCTGGAAGCGTTTTCCCTCTCTGTAGGGCAACTCCTGACATTTTTACCGAAAGATGTGCTGCTCTGGAGTCAATGGGATGAGTCACTTGGGGACACACTGATTGTGAACTAGAGCCCGACCGATATATCGGTATGGCCGATATATTGGCCTTTATTTGACTTTTTTTGACGACATCGGGATCGGCAGTTATGCCGCCGATGTGCCCCGATTTTTTAATAAGTATAATAAACAAAAAAACAATGATTATTTATCTGTACTTGTCTGTTCGAACGTTGTAATTGCTATTTACTAGAATTATCCAGTAGAGGGAGCTCTAATACAAGTGTGAACTGCAGCAGCTGACGCGCTACTTCTCTAATAAGACGTTTGTCACTCGTGCCTCATCAAATATTCTCCACTGCAAGACTTGTCTGCACAGATTCGATTGCAGCAATAAAGGTATGTATATTTAGTGAAAGTTTTTAATTAAATGCGTTTATACGACCACTATGTTTATCAATCCTCATTATCAAGCGAGCGAGCTAGCTAACATATTTGGTTCACTTTAGCAAGCTGGCTGGCTAGCAAGCCTTTATGAAGTGGCAGTGAGCACATAAGCAGCGTAGGATCTACATTTCCAGAGGACATCGCTGTATTCTCAAATAAATAACCAGCCAAAATAAAATGGTGATTGAATGTATCACACATTTGTTTTTCGTAATCTGAGATAATGATATTAGCTACTATATGATGCTGTGTAAATAGCCAACGCGTGATTGCAAGCGAGTGTGTCATCTAGTCACGAGTCATCGTAGCAAGCTAACCAGACAGTAAAAACGCAGATAAAACACTTCTAACATGGATCATTTTAAGCCATGTTATCTAGCTTTGTCGTGATAACATGAGAGAAGGATTGCTGTTGGAGAAGTGAATCAACCAACAGTTAGCGCGGGTAACCTGCACGAAAGCGCATTGTAGTTTTTTTTCACGTATTTCATCCAGTCAATTTAATTTCATCTAACGTTACACTCGATTCACTCTTTAGCTCCGCTAGTTAATGTCTTACTCTTTGAGATCATGTAGTAGAAATAAAATAAGAAAATATTATTCATTTAACTTACTGATAATATATAATAAGAAATAATGAGGCTGTGTCAATAGCTAATGCGTTATTGCGAGCGTGTGTCATCTAGTCACGCGTCAGAGCGCATTGTAGTTATTTTCACCGCCTAATTCTTATGGACAGGGAAGCTCGCTAGATAGTCTTACTCTTTGAGATCATGTAGTAGGAATAAAATAAGAAAATATAATTAATGTACTGAGAATAGATACTAAGAAATAATAATAACAAATTAATAACAACAGCAATAATAATAATATTCATAAAAATACATGTTTGAGACTGGAAAACTTAATTTTTTATAGATGGCTGGAAAAGAAAGGAGTGAAAGCAAGGTGTGGAGTTATTTTGATTTCACACAATTAAAGATGGTGTTAATATATATATTTAATTTAATATCATCTTTTACTTTTTCTATCTAAAAAGTTCTTTGTGTGTTTATTTTTATTTTTATTTGTTTGCTTATAAGTTTTTCAAATTGATTTGAAAATGTTGCACTTTTTGACAAAATATCGGTCAAAACATCGGTAATCGGTGGGCTAGGACTCTCCAAAATCGGGATCGGCATTGGACCCAAAAATCTGGCATCGGTCGGGCTCTATCGTGAACCCTGACAAATGTCACCTTTGATTTAAGAAACAGATGGTGTGTGTGCGTGTGCGTACGTGCGCATGTGTGTGCAAGTGAATATATGCAAATGCATGTTTGTGTTCTTGCATGTGTCTGTGTGTACTGCATGTGCATATGTGGTTACACATTTCTGTTTGTGTGAGCTTGTGGAATCTGCATCCAAGTGAAAATTGATGAAAGCGGCAGGTCTGATTTCATCTTGGCATGAAAAAGATCTTTTTATTGGCTAAAACATTTAGAGATCTGCTGTTTGACACACTGTGCCCTGCTCCCCCTCTCTTTTAGCTTCGGGTTCACTTCCTGACAGCAGAGGTGATCTTTCTGAGTAAGGGCCAAAGGGAGCAGATGTGGTTATCAGGAAACCTTTCTCATTCAAAGTCCTCCATATTGTAGAGACAGGGCATTTCCATAAATCAATTCATCTGAATGAATTAATCTGTTTATGAGTGTGTGCTTTATAGGCTCCGAATGTAAAAACAACTCAAATCCCTCTATTTCAATTTACTGGACAGGAGCATAGAGTAAATCTTGTTTATTTTAAATTTATTTAATTCAAGACTGATAAATAATGAGTTTTTTTTCACATTCATGTTTTGGTTGTTGTTAAGTATGTTAAGTATTACATAGATCTGCAAGTACGTGATTATATTGGAGTCTTATGTTTAAATAGACATGCAAATCTTGGTGTCATATATATGGTTAGCTATACTAATGTTAAGGGACAAAGTACAATGTGTTTAATTTATTATCTTGAATTGCCTTGGCTCAACTGTTTGGATATTATAACATGAACTGGTGCCAGCAGTATCCTGCAAAAGTCATTGATTGCGTGATGAATGGTTGGACTGACCTTGCTTAGCTACACAAGAGTGCTGGAATGACATAGCTACAATTGTGTTAGGGTCATGCAAGTCTTTTAACAGCTTGTCTTGCATACACCTTCACACACGCATGCACACACACACGTACGCATGCACACAAGTACACACACCACTGCGTTGCTATAATGTATTGGCTTAGCTCTCGATGCTTTGGTGTAACGTATTGGCTTAGCTCTCGACTGGTTGTCACGGCAGCGCCTAAGCAGGAGTAGAGCCCTGTAGACATGCTCGCATGGCCCTGTACTCCAACCACCACCTAAAGCGCAGGTACCAAACCTCTGGAGAATGTGAGGCATCGCCCTGCCCTTTGACTTCAAAAGAGAGATCAGGGAGAAGGCACTGCCGCTATCACAGAGTCCCGTGGGAGAGCACAGAGCCGCAGTCTCTCATGAATAACACATGGGTCTGTGGAGGCACAGTCTTAATTTGCTCTCGGTCAGAGGTGAACTCAACCCCAAGGCCATCTGGCCTCAAAAAGCAATGGCTCTAAACAGCAAGATGTGCAGGGGTAGAGTGCACCTAGCTTTCCTGATAAAGCCTTTTCATAAATGCGTTTTCAAATATAAAATTCAATGTCCGATCAAGGCATGGTACCTTGTTATACTCCTGTCTTATGCACCTAGATGGTAGCGGGGGCTTAAAAAGCCACGCTTCCGTCAGCATTTCTGTTTTTTGAAAGACAAAATACCCCGGCGTTTCATCCGCAGCTGAGATGGAAAGTGAGTGGCATTTCATTTCTGCCTCAGTGCCCCTGTGGACTGGGATATCCATTTCATTGTTGTGATAACAGCTTCCTTTCCCTGAAGCCCTGAAATTCAGGACCAGCTGTAATCGAGATTGCCTCCCTATTGATGGTTGCCATATATTTACGGTAAAGCCTGATACATTGGTATAGAGGCCTACTCCTTGCTTAATTAACACTTAGCAAATAAATTAAAACTTGGGATGGAAGAAAAAATATAATGATAGCTTTAGATCTTTAAATTTGAGCGTGAGTGTTGATAAAAATGTAACTCTTGCATTCTTAGCAGAGAAAACTCAAGTTATGAACATTATAGGTAAGAACTAGAAAGTATGTATCTGTAGAGAACCAACGGTTAGTATTATGTCTTTATTTAGTTGTATTAAATAAAAAAAAACAAAAAAAAACAAATGAGCCTATAACAACCAAGAATTCAGTCCATTTCCATGAAAATGATCGAAATGTATTTTATATCCTCAGGGTCTTTTGGGCCTGTCTTACCACTGCTATTTACTGATTTAGTCAATCTATGTCATGCAGTTTACTTTGCAGTGCATATCATGAATACAAAACATATAATTTGCATAGCTGCTATTATTCTGTTCTATTATTTTTTTCAGTATAAAACCTAAACTGCAACTATTATTGGTTATGCAAAATCTACTTTGTCAGAAAGAAAATTCAGCTTATATTTCAGATTTGAATTCACAAACAATTAAGAGGACATTCTATATAACCATGGGCATACATTTTCCTACAACATAAAATCAACATACAGCAATTTCACAGATTTTCTCTCAAATTATTCACAATTGTACAGTTATTTCTGAAGGATAAAATCATGTGGATAAATCTTAGTTCTGTTAAATGCAAAGAATGCCCAAAGGTATCAGGTGTACAGAGAAAATTAAAATCAGCAAGCCTACATATTGCTCTACTACTCTCATAAAATATTTTGAAACTTTGACTGCAGAGTGGGATAGAGTTCATTTGCCAAGGACATTTGTACATAATTTACAATTCCTTACTACGAAGAGTCAAAACAAACTATAAAATCTTTTAAAATCATGCACACTATCACTCTGTGCTCTAAGCGGGACATTTGTTGTGAGTTTCCAAAGCAACAGCCTTGAGCAGGAAGCTGGTTTATCAGCTAGCGCTTCTTATTATTGACACTTTAAATATGGCTGTCCATTTAATACATGAATAGACAGACCTTGGTGCATATACACAGTATTCATGAACAGACCAATCAGTTTATGTATTGAGCAGAGCTCACCACACTGAGAAATATGATCAAATGCTATTTGCTGACTACCACAAAGAATTATTCAAAACAGAATATATATATTTTGTATGAGATTAATGCTGAATGCAATTCACTTTGCTCTTCACATTGTGCTGTTCACAGAGGCTAGTATTGGATTTTATCAGTATCACTGAATCTGCCTTTTTGTATTGTGCAATTTACAAACAGGCTGTAGCACAACATACCATGTATTGCCAGTATCACCATGTGTTTGATATCAGCAATTTTAAGATACTCTTCAGAGACCAGCTGATTGAGTTCTTTTTATTGATAATGTCTGCAACTGTCATGCACTCCTTGGTGTATTGGATTCTTCGTTGAAGTTTATGATTACAATAAACAATCTTGCCACTCATCAGACCATTTAAAATGACATTAATTTTACTATATGCTTTGTCATTCTTTTCCAAGCCCCAAGACCTCATCCTCATCCATACTCCACATCAAAATACCTAATGTGCTCACAAACGATTGCTGCAAGATGACATTAGAACGTCTTGTAAGATTATGTAAATGGAAATCAGACAGTGAAACATTGGTTAGTGCCAGTTCTCAGCTAATAATCAGTTAACATTATTTTCAGTCTCCCAAAATTAAAAAACTTAAATAAATGTTTTCAACTCGCAGAAATTTCCAGTAACACCACTCTGTTTATTGGTTTTTACATAAGTTAATTGATATATTTGTGAATCAGAGTCTGTGTACAATGTAAAAAACAATCAGTTATTGTATTATTTCCAAAAGCCCGACGATTGCAAAAAGAGCCGAATGTTACAGGAAATTGGTTTTCTTCCTATTACATTCTATCAAACAGAAAGCCACAACTTCAACTCAATCTTTCACAATGACCTTCCAAACTGACAGGAGACTGCCTTCAACCTTACCAATCCTCCAAAACCGACCACATTCCGAAAAATCACCAACAAATCTATAACCCTGGGATGGCCTTAAAAGTTCAGTATTCCTTTTGTAAAAGAAGATAAATTGATGTGATATACTGCAAAACCGAACTCCTCTCTTACAGCACACTGCACACTCTGTGCCTATTACTGCTTTCCCGTTTTGTTCGTGGAGATGAGCTGCCTGCTTAGGAGGGTTACTTCAATTCCTCGGCCGCCACCCCCTTGACTTCATCCACAGCTTCCCCTATCCGGGTGGCCGCAGGCTCCTCCACGGGACCCTCCCGCTTGATTTCTGTCACCACTTCAGTGTAGGTGACGTCGGAGCTGGACGTCTTGGGTTCTCCAGCTGGCTCCTCCGCATCCGTGGCCCCCCCGTCGACGCCCTCGGCCCCCTCCTGGCCCTCCGCCACAGTCCTTTCCTTCTTCAGCTTGATCCGGAAGGATTCCTTGGTGGGGGCCTTCTTGGCAATGTTGTCCTTCAGCTTCTCGCTGGAGTGCTTCAGACGCTCGCCGGCCTGGTGGATCTTCTCACGGCGCTCTGGCGGCACGATGCGCTCTCCCAGGTGGTTGAACTTGGTGCCAATGTTGTCTTTGGTCTTGGTCATGTTCTCACGGGAGAAGGCTGCCTTGATGTTCTCGATGCCCTTCATGCCCGATTTCTTCAGGCGGGCCGCCTTGGAGTCGGTCTCTTCCACCACCATGTACTCCTCGTCCGAAGAGAGGTCTACCGGGGCATCGTAGGTGTCCGGCTCCACTTCCACCCCTGCCAGTCCGCTTCCTTTGGGGACCTTTGTGACTGCCACTGAGGGGATCTCGGTCTCTCCCTGAATGGAAAGATCAGAATTCAGAATGATATAGTTGTCTAACTGAGGCATCATATCAAAATTCTGAGAAATAATCAAAGGAAATGATTAGATATGATAAGAGCAGCTATGAAATATGCTCTGACACCATACTGCACCAAGAGAGTGGCGTTTTATAGGATTTGCCAAGCGATTAACAGACCATTTATTAAAATATAAATAGATGTTCAATGTCCTTAATAATATAAATTATGAACTACTATTTACCAATGATACCAATTATTGTTGGACAGTGCCATGAATAAGCTATTGGGTTTATGTACAATACTATGGTTATTCTGCCCCTAATCATAAGAAATGAATAAAAATTGAATTGCCTCCTTCTCAAAGAGGTGTAAATCTGGTGTTTTGTTCTACTCTATTGCTCATTATTTCAGAAATCACCTTTTGTTACAGTAGAGAATTACCATTTTCTACTGTAACATTTAGAGACTTACAGAAATGCATGACTTCAAACAATCTATTACTGCGTCGTTAGGACTGAACTTATTTATTTTAAAGGACATAATTGAAAAGCACATATATGAATTATGATATACCATTGAATATCATGTATGTACAGTATGTATGCATGCATGTATGGTCACAAGAAATCTTGTGCAGGCATCTGGAACATTTATTTACATGCACAACTTGTTAGGCTTCAGTGACCAGGTGTTATTTTTTCAATAATTAGGACCCAACTGATTTTACCTGCCAGTCTTTAATTGGATTTCTGCACTTTCTCATATAGCACATTGCTGAGAATGAAAGCATTAGTTAATCTGACTGATTAAATGCTCTGGAATTTGGATATGAATATTCATTCTTCATGGTCTGCAGGGCTATTTCTGGTATAATGTGCCTGTAATATGGCCAGTTGGCACTAACGTGTCTAAATCAGAACAATTGCCAGCTTATTATAATTCAGAGGTTGCAATAATGGCTGGAACGGAAACAAGCATACTCAGCAGGCCCCCCAGGACCGAGTTTGGAAACCACTGATCTAAGTAAAGGATTTGCTCCCATGTGCAATCCTCAGATCCTTCACCTTTAAAATGTCAAGGTAGCTTAACAAAGAAGAATGCAATTTTAGTATTGTATCTAAATATTAGCATTTAGTCTGCAGCCAAATAAATACTTTTTTTAAGGTGAGCAGACTAGTCTGCCATCCATTCTTATTTCTCAGTTTATTTATACACAGGTAAAGTAGAGAAAGTAGAGAATGTCTGTGGCTGTGACATTGCTTTAACAAATAAAGAGTAACTGATTAATGAAAACAGTCAAATATCAGAATCGTTATCGGACCACATATAAAATTACTCCTGCCTTGTCTTACCAGGAATGAGAAAATCATAATCTCACAAACAAGAGGAAATTTGTATGAGCTGAGCCGTGCCGAAGTTTGCTGCGATGTCATTGGCTAACAGAGAGCAAGCACTATGATCATCATCTCGTGGCAGCTCACGGTGCTTCTAAAACTGTTTTTAAAATAAAATGAGAAGTAGTAGGCTTCTCTCAGGTCAGCTCGGGTATATCAGCTGCAGTTGCCTATACCTAAAAGCCTTGGACCCATCATACAGTGAATCTTAGAAACAACTTTGAATTTTAGACCTGGACCTGGTGGACTGGGTTTCAGGGGATCTGTTGCTTTAAGGTTACACTCAAATTAATCATATCCCAGTGTTCCAGAATCACAGTATTTGCCCTTGACAGCTGGTTAGAAGCCATTGCAATTTTTTTGTAGTAAGTTACTTTAGTGGAGGAAGGCCTTACACTTGTGTCAGATTTTAGAAAAATCCCCTCCTTCCATACAGTGTTGAGTTTCCAGCTATGTCATCGCAGGTCTGAACAGTCAAATGTGACACAGGCCTGAAGCTGTGATATTGTGCTGTGAAATGAATCCTGAGCAAAACAAAGGTGAATTTGGTATTTTCAATCAAACACTGGCAAAAAAACACTGACCTGTAGCTACATGCTGAATTTAAGAAACCAACTTCATTTTATACTGAACTATTCTGGAAGCACAGGCAGCCTAGCTTGGTTCATGGTGTGAGCTTTGCTGAAAATGTTCTTTTGTGTAACACAGTGTGGTTAAAAATCTGGCAATGGCACCTTAAGGCTTGCTGGCTGATCTTCTTTCTACAGGTGACTTTGTATTTGTGGCCTAATTAATCCTAATTATGAATCCTTAGCAAGGAAGAATTGTCGCCATTAATCAGAGACAAAAGACCTCTGCGCACTCGTGCTCAGACATGACACAATAATCTTACTTTGGAGAACAGTAAAGGCATGCTAATTGCTTTTTAGTGGTCTCACCTGCTGTTGACACCAGATGATATTTTTGGAACTGAGCAAAGTATATACAGTTAAATGCAAATGTACTGGGGCAGTCGTGGCAAATTGGTTTTTTCATTGCATACCCTTTACATTTGATGACTGCATCACATCACTGTGACACATGGACATCACTAGGTTCATGATGAGATCCTTTGAGATGCTCTGCCAACACACAGTTGCATTTCTCTGAATATTGTGGACAATATGTTTCTGTACACTTCAACTGTCATTCTGTTGCTGCCATTACTGGTTACATTATTCCATTGATCAGGTTCCAGATGTAGCCATACAGGCCCAAGCTATCACACCTCCTCCTCCATACTTGACAGATGAAGTAGTACAGCAAGGGTCCAGAACAGTCCCTCTATTTCTCCACACTTTACCTTTCCATCGCTCTGATAAAAGTTTATCTTTGTCTTATCTGTCCATAAGACTTCCAAAACTCATCAGGCTCATCTTTTTTCGTAATTATAATTCAAATCACTGTGCACAGTGTCCAGCGATTCACCCTTTCATCCACAATGTATGGAGATCATTAGAAATTATGCAAGCTGACAAATGTTTTTTTTTCACAACTGTTAAAATCATCACTTTCTGATGTTACTCTATTGGCCTGATTACCCTCCAGTAGTTAGTTTCTTTTGGTTGTTAGTACTACAAACATGACTGGAAGAGTAAACAGTTGCTAGCTATGAACATTATTGCTAGAACAGGACATTTATCAAAAACAACTTAAGAATCTATATTAAACATTTTTAATTTGTAATAACCCTCAGACCAAATCATAGCCAGAATACCAACCGTATTTCACAAAAATGAAGTCGTAATTCCTTTTTTGGCAATACTATAACTATATAGGCCTAGTTGGAACAATGTAAAATAACGCTGCTGTGACTGATTACCTTCATAATTAGGATATTACTTTTTAGGCCTTGTTTTATACATCTTTCCTATGCATGATGACCTGTGTTCTGAAAGGATTTATTCTTTTTTCATCTCTCAATATGTAGTACACCACCACAGTATTCATAGGTGTGTTTGCCTGTGCATCCAATTGCAATGGGCAGCAATGCCACCGGAACCATGAATAGCCATGCACAGTATAAGCACATCCATTGGGCAAGAACTGTTCTCCAAAAAAAAGTTTTGATGAGACCCCAAGCTCCCCCCCCCCCCCCCCAGAAAAAAGTGGCTACAGCGTCAAATTCAGTAGCACTATATTTGGAGATATATGCCTCGCAAGCAAGGCCTCAGAATAACTGCCAGTGAATCTGTCATCTGGATATATTACGCCGAGTATGTTGTTGCCTTCAATCTCTGGTAAAGTTCATGCCTTTCATGTATGCAGGCAAGTTGCAACAAATTATAGGCCTACATCTTGACTATGGAGACTAACAACATTGCTAATGGAATTCTTGGTTGTGCAGCTAGTTCATTCTGGAAACTATTGTATCTTGTTGATATGCAGAATCAATGAATACAGCAAAAGCTAAACTACTGTAATATTCTAAAATCTGTGGCATTTAGAATGTTATCATGTCAGTATGTACATGCATTAGATAAATTGATTACCAACAATCAACAGATAATATGGATTCACATTAAAATTTGTTTCTGAGTAGTCTTGAGAGTAATAATCCAGACAGAAGGACTTTTAGACAGACACATTTATTTTGTTAATTATTCATCTCTACAGTGCATGTGAATAATCTCTTTGCTACCCAACAGAAAATTACTGGGGTATTAGTGCTCGAGTCATGGTGGAAGTGACAATTTACAGTGCACTTTAAGTGATAAAATGTATAGCTTTGCTTGATCAGAAAAAAGATGGACACAATTTAGCTGCAGCAACCAGCCAACTCCTTGTCTCAGCACATTGACCAGACCTGTGTTAAACTTGCTATATATGGGTACTGACGTTGTTGTTAGTTATCCTCTGAAAATTGCTACCTAGCCTATTTGCATTGAAATTAAGACATGTCATGTGCAGTAATCTTTGATTTATTTTTTCTCGTCAGCTAAAAATGCCGCTTCAATAGCTTAAAAGAATGCGGTAACATTAAGAAAGTAATGGCTGTGGTGGTGGTTGTGCTTGATGGTTGTTTATCTAGCTATTTTGTGAAAGACAAAACGGGTGTGAAGTTCATTAGTCCATCTAGCCCCAAAATATGATTAATATAACAATATAATAATTTCTATTTTTAAAAAATCTGTGGATCTTGCATGTGATAATGAAAATGAACTTTGGATAATTATAAAACCATCTTTACTCCACCCTCTCCACCCTCAGTTTTGTGGTCCAGTCCTTGAAAGGGTGGCTTCTCTTCAGTGTGATATCAAAGCCCCATAGTAGCCCAGAGAGGTATGCCGTGACTTGCCTCATTGGTGTGGGCCTGTTGCCACACACTACCCACCGTAATGGAACCCCAAACCCTCTTTTTCTCTTGGCTACAATTTATCTTGCATCCCTGTTGGTGGCAGGGCATGGCACATGCTAAGAATAGCAGGGCTGTCATTGGGCATGAAGCCACCCGCTTTGAAGTTACAGAAACATGATCACCGGCTCCTTTACCTTCTGAAAGAGTGTGCTAACACTCAACTCAGACTCTCAGTTACACTGATTCAGAACCCCAGGAAATATGATCATTCTCCACCTACCCCAGACCTAAATGTAGGACATGCCTGTGATTCTCCTTACCGTATTACACAGATTAGTTTTGGCCCTATCATCAATGTCTGTATCATGATTCTGAGCTTCCTTTATCCAGTCCAATGGCATGGATAAGACATACTTTTTCACACCTTGGACATTAGGTTGATATATGAACATCAACAGATCAAGCTAATGAATTTCCTTGATTCAACCCTGCCTGTTTGCATAGTCTTTACTAATCTTTTGTCAGAACTTTGACATTTTCAGATCTTCTTTTTACATTTCACTGAGCCACCAACAATTTTAGGGGTCGCTTTCAAACCAGCTCAGTTTTGTCACTTCCAAAAAACGGAAATTGTGCAATGGATGCCCAGTATCATATTGCTTTTTATACTTTTAATATGAGCATCTAGTACATTTGTTTTCTTTAAGAGAGGATAGAATTATTTTTAATACATTTTCAGTATTTCTCGAAAGCCATTTTTAGTATCGTGTTAGTGTTGTGATTCACCGTGCACAATTGGTACAGCTACATAATTGAGAGATGGAATGATATTTACCTGAAATAAAACTAGCACTCGCACTAGCGCTAAGCCTGATTTTCCGCCAACTGACCTGGTAGATGACAACACGGAACTTGTTCCTTGTCAGCAGCTCATCCTGGGTGGTCTCCACCTTCTTAACCCGGACGTGTTGCTTCTCCACACGCGCTCGCACGTCCTTGACGTTGGCGCTGACCTTGCGGGTCTTCTGTAGAAGCTTCTCCACCACCCCGCTGGTGGTGGTGTGGTCCTTGGCCAGCTTGAGGACATCACCCTGGATGATTTTGATGTTTCCCTCCAGCTCCAGCTGCCTCTCCTCCATCCGCTGCTGGCCGGCCTGCACGTTGTCGATGATGCCGGCCACCCGCTCCAGGAGGGACAGGATGGTCAGGGCGCTGATGGGGTTCCCTGCCTCGTCCTCCACACCGGTCACCTCCAGCTTGTCAGCCATGGTCGCCACACGCTGCTTCTGAGGGTCCATGATGGAAAAACAAAATCCACACACAGGGGAAAGGCTTCTTGGGGTGGGGAAAAGGGAGGGGGGGTCTAGATCATAGACCCGAAGCGCCTTTTAGACTCGGCTTCTCGGAGCTTCGACCCCGAGACTCTTGTGTGTCAGCTAGACCTCTGTGGAACGGGTGGGTGGGTAGTGGAGGCGATGGACAAAGAAGGACCCTCCCAATGACAGCAACAGGTTTGGTGGACGGGAATGAGGAGACTCCACCTACCCTGACTGTCGGCTGGTAGGTCGGGACAGGAGCAGTATGAAGCCCTCAAAACTATGTGAGGGATAGAGAGGGGGCAACAGAGGCACCAGCACTCATTTCATAGTTATAAATACTTTTTGTAAGGGGACACTTCTACATTTTGGAAGAGGCTTAGATGGGATAATAACTCTCTCTTGGCTCCCCACTCTGTTAGAACCAGTTCATTCATTTTCCATTGTACGATGCTTCTCCAGGTATCAATCAAATGTATACATGTGAATGTAATTGTGTTTGGTCTCAGGCCCATGTATACCATTGGTGAAATATTTTGAGGATTAAATGCATTTGCGTTCCCTTTTACTTTCTCTGGAGCAAAGCTGTGTACACTGTATACACTGAGGGCGAAAACATTGCTTTGTAAAGCTGCTCTGCGGAGTCCTCTGGGAGTTAGTACTTTGGAGTTATGAAGTTTTCAAGTTTAAAAAAAAAAAAAAAACAGGGATTAATAAAGAGGATTACAAAACTTATTTTCAAGTCTGACTGCCTGCCAGCAGAATAAAAGTCCATAAATGGGAATTAGTTAACAGTACATTTTGCACCGATGCTTTCAGTACTCATTTTTATTTTTCCCCCAAGTTATTAGTGAGCAAACTAGCTTACCAGGGCCTGGAGTGTTCTTGGAATGTTCACTCTCTATGGACTATATACAATGCAGAATGACAATGTGGTTTTTATTTTGTTTTGATTTTATATATATTAATACCTGGATGAAATTAGCATTTGTCATCAACATTGACTTACAAATTGTATAAATGTAAGTGTATTTTTTCTTCATTGCAACTACAGGTTTAAAAAAATAAGTTAAGGACAAATATTGATTTAATCCTGGCCTATATCTGTTTATGTTCAGTATCCCTGAATGTGAACAGTTTGATTCATTGCATTGCGTTATGACTTCCTTGTGGAAGATGTAGACTACATAGTTGCAGATTGACTGATCAACTAAACCAGTATTTCATTGGAAGTAGGCATATGCAATTGTCTTTCATGCTGCTTACTACCACTAATGCAAAAATGCAAGCATGATGTGAAAATGAATCATAATTTCCACTGAAAGTCATGTCTTGCTGCTATTGTTGGACAAAATATAATTGTGACAGTCAATGCTGTTTCACTTAAAGAGGACAGAACAAAATCAGTTCACATGAGACAGTAACAATAGGTCAATGAAAATTAGATGGATGTTTGGAAAAGAAAAAATATGAAGGTTTGGTTACGATTATTGCTAAAAATTGTATAGTTTCATTATACTTACATTTGCTAATAGGCTACTTTGCAATACAATTCTGATTAATAAAGGACTCAGATGTCTTAAAATATGTGTATAGTAAAGTCCTGCATAACCCTTGACCTACTGGATTATCCAACATCCTAATTTCAATGTTAATGTAAATTTCTAACTGAGATTGACAGCCTGGCTATCTATACTTTCACTCTTGGTGCAACCTGGGCCTACTGGACCTCTGCTGTATGTATTTGATTTTTTTACTGTATTAATTATTATTTACTGTATTAAGTATTAATTACTAGAATTTTTTTAAATCCCAGAATCCTAATGTTTCTGAACAGTGCACTAATTCACCTCATACTATAATTATACTGTAAAAACCTATAATCTATTACCTATTCATTGCATTTGACATTACCATTGTTTTTTAATTAGATTTATTGTTTGTCAGTGTTCATGTTATTGCAATTCATATTGAAAATAAATGTTTCAGATTGTAACAGGTGAAATTCTTTATTTTGGTCTTAAATGCGCATTTTCAAAAAATATTTATTGAATAATTCATTTAAGGTTGGTTATTTGAGAGTTTTCTGTATTTTTCACATCACTTTTTTTGAATATTTCACAGCTCCAAATGACCTTCTTTCTCAAGGTGTTCATATCTCTGAGGTTCTGCTATATCCCTTTTTTGGCCTGGGAAGGATTTTGTCCAGTGGACTTAAAAAAGCAGTTCAGTCATTGGGGACACACCCTTTGCTGTAAGCCATAATATACCATCTAAATATAACAGTTAATCTCGGGCCTTCCTTTGGGAATAATCACTTTGCAGAGTGAATACATGCACAATTAGTGTACCAACTGCTGCAAGAAATGGTTCCCCAAAATGGGGACGATATGTGTGGGGGGTATGCACACTCCTCCCTCGGCCTCCATTGACCTATTTTATTTTTATTTCATTTCAGAATATCAGAAGGTCAGGGTGTGTGTTCCTGTCAGCCAGCGAGACAAGCAAGCCATTCCTGCCTTGAGGAGAGGGCGGGCAGGCCCCATTCCCCTGCCGGCCAAATCCCACCAATTGAAGTAAGCAGCTGCTGTGCGCCCCAACCCCCACACCCACCCAAACCACCCCTACCCCACCCTGTCTATAGTTACACAGCAGAGGGAAAGTTTTTGCCTTTTACATAAGCTAGTCATTTACACCATCCCCTCTTGAAATACATTTCAACCCCCCTCCCCAACCCGCACACATGCACACACACCCTGAGTTCATATTCACAATGAGAGCTGCTGACCTCTGCTCCCATTCTGCCTTCTGCAGACAGGCAGTTTTTAATTAGATCCGAGGGCCAATTAATGAGCAACCCTCCCCCCCACTTTCTGCCACTGAAAGCATACAACAAATTTGGGAATCCTGGCCGGAGGGTGCGTTCAACCTTGCCAGCCCACATTTGTGGCGAGATATATTATCTCGGATTCAGTTTCAACGAGGCCGTCAACCGCGGTGAGACTGTTGCCACAGGAGGTTAAGCGTGATAAGTAAGCAGCGTTGCATCTGTGCACAAAAGCAATGATGGTAATGAATGGTGCCCCCGAGGATTTGTGGTAGTGAGTCGCGCGGGGAGTCTGAAGGTCATCTCATTAATTCCTGTCACTGGGGACCCACCACCAGATACACCGCACATTATATCTTTCTGATCAAATATGAAGATGCTTCTCTTTCTGCACCACATGTGTGAATGGTATGGAATCCCAACAGCCCCAGCTATCAGTGGCTGCTGAATGGAGAGCATATTGAAACATAGACGCGAAACAAAATATTTATTAGACGGGGTTTGTGGTAAGCCTGGTCCCCTGCGTGGTATTTTCCTTTAGGTTTTGTTGCTCAGGGATTAAATAATTCTCTGGCACTTATGCAGGCGGTAATTATTAGACTCTGCTTACTACTAAGTGGTTTAATGGACCATTCAAGCTTTTAAAAACCATCATTTGGCAACGTCTAAATACAAAGGCATAAAAACCTGATGAATCAGAAAAAAATAATTAACGAAATAAAACTGCAACCACACAGAAAATTTTAAAAGGATGTACTGCATTAGTCCCACTATTTTCACGATTATATTTCACTGTTTTACCAAGTTGAAGTCAGGCCAAATTGTGGTAATAATATAAGCTACTAGTGCTAACAGAATAGGTATTATATCTTGATTTTTGTCTTGAATCATGAATTATTATTTTTTAAATTGGTTTTACTTTGTGATATTGCAGTATAAAGAAAGTCTGAAATGGGAAAAAAACTATGAATTTTTCTTTTACAATTTTCTCAGCTGACAATTTTTGTTCTCAGGACATTCCTGGAATGTTTCGGTAAGTGCTCCTAGCACATATATTTGTTCAGGATTCCAAAAGATTCCTGGATTCCACTTGAACCTTATCTGTAAGACAAAAGGAAGAGTAATGGCCTTAGAACATTATTTACCTGTTATTCAAGTAAAAAGAAATATTTGTGGATGCTCATTCATGACAATTTTAGCATGAATGTTAAAAAAATAAGTCATTCCAATACTACCTTTCAGAAGATTCTGTAAATACGTCATGTATTCCCAAGTTTTTTATGACTAAATGATGACCATCTAAGTATGATAGCAGAAAGATTTTACGTGACATGCCTTGAACATTTTTCTGTGACTTTGACAAAACTTTGGAACAATAACATTTTCTAAGACTGTTTGGGGAGATTCACATTATTTCATGATAAACAAGAATTTAACCAGAACCTCTCCCAGTGTTCTCGAAGTTTCTGTGTAAATACAATCCACTGCATCCTGTGGGTAGCTGAGGACTAAGCAAACCTTTAGTACTCAGCATTTACTATTGGAAAAGGGCTCAAACCTTTCAAGAATGGGTATTGTATTCAACGGCAGAATCTGCAAAAGCCAGAGGCAGCAGGTGTTTGTGTGTGCGTAAAATAAAATAATGTGCAAGTCATGCATTTGTTTAATTTGAGATAAAACAAGTATTGGAAAATAAGACGGATACACAAGTCAGTGTGCCACTGTTGGCATGTGGAGATTTTCCCACAGATAGCTGCCACAACATTAATGTGACCACTGAACTTCTTCTGTGGATATAAAACAACTCAGACATTCCGCAACGAGTAAAGAACTAATCAGACTGTTAGAATACATTAAAAAAGCATTTTTATTTTTTGTTTGAGACAAAAATGGCTGACCGCAAAGTCCTACATGCAGAATATTAATGACGTCAAACAAACACATTCTACTCACATTTTAAGAGTCACTGCTGGATGGTTAACAACAAGTTTATCGCTAATCTCAATGAATTACAACCAGATGAATTCAAACAAGGACCTCAACCTGTAGGCCACACCACCAGAATGTGAAAAAAACTGTTCATCTAGGTTAGCACAGTGTTTTGGACACTACTGTCATTATGACAAATCCTGTATCGTTGGGATGTATAGGTAAAAGAAAATCACTGTACAATTCAAAATGTCTGATAGAGTTGCGAACTTAAAATGGTTTTATTCAAAAGAAAACAAAGAACCACAAACTCAAATATAGCCCTTGTTTTTGTGTCTTCTCAGAAATCCATGTTTTCATTGATAAATAATTAAATCTAAAATGCTATACTTGAATGTGGTGTTCTTTAATTTATTCACTGATTCATTTAGTTGTTTTCATAAATGTTGGCTCACTGAAATAAAATGCTTCTTTGACATGCCATATTCATTCTTGTCTTGATAGTTTAAAGGGTGCCTTGTTATTAGTGTACAAATCCAGACAAACTTATAAATAAACAATGTTTTCCTCCAGTTTCAAATAACTGAACATTATACAGTCCTTTTTCTCTACTGACAAATTCATTGATTCTTAAGTCCTTACAACCACCAAAACAACCATTCACTTCCTCAACGGTGATCGTAACCAGCACACAGAGGCCTATTAAAATGTTTAAACAGCGCTGGAATCATTGAAACAGTAATGCTTGGATGAAAGCTACGAGACTGTCCGGAACATACAGCACAGCATTTAATTTAAGTTTAAACTACTCCACAGAACACAGTTTCACAATTCATGCGATATGTAATGTCTAGATTTAGAAATAATAATAATAATAATAATAATTTATTTATTTAAACATAAATGGCTACAATTTAAGAATAATGTAACTATGACCTAGTCAGTGTGTTCACTGCATTACATATTTACGAACAACTGTAAACCTCTTATCCTGGCTGTCTAGTGTCTTGTGTAAAACTGCATTTGGTGTTCAGCTGCACATCAATAGCCAAATAAAAAAGAGAAACGTCCAATGAAGTTGCCAAGAAGTAACCATTCCATAAAAAGCACATTCCAAGAGGCAGAAGTCTGTTACATTACCATGGGATTCAAGGTAAGTGTGCCGAAGCTACCACCTTCAAATGCTTTCGTCAAAAAAAGTGAAGAAAAAAGTGGCTTCTTTGTCTTCTGAACAGTCTGTAGCTGTTAAAAATATGCTGCACGCTGTTGACAGCACACACCTTGAATGTCCAAGAGTGGAAATGAAAAAATAAAATAAAAATAAGGCCCCTGAAATAAATATTTTCATTCCTCGGTTCTCATTTTGCACAAAAACACAACAAAAATTTGTACATTAAAAAACATATTCCACGTGGTAAGAAAACATCTCAAAAAACGAAAAAAGAAAAAAATCACGAGCTATACCATCCTGGATGAAGTGTCTGAAGTGAAGTGGCCAAGGTTCTGCTTTTGCCGACGCCCCCTGTTGTTTTTGGGACATTTCCTGGGGAAAAAAAAAATCATATCAATTTACAGATAAACACTTTGTTTTCACTACCCACATCCCATATGACCATCCATCAACAAGCTATCAATATGTTGAGAATATCTGCAACCTTTTGCCCAAAGCCTTTCTCGTTCATGCTTCGAAATAAGGGATTTATGGTTTTTCAAAATCTCAGTTTAATATTCTTTTTCAGGACTTTGTTTTCAAATTTCACACTGGAAATTAGAGTGCTGTTTTAATACTGTCTACAGCGTCTCTTAATTTCATTGTCCACAAAATTGCCCTGGTTTCTATATTTGGGTATTGGGGTGTTTACTTAATCGGGGAGTCGGATTACACTTTTCAATTTCATTTCAATTTCAAGGACAGTCGCTGAATGGTTTTATGAGAATGAAAATGAATGTGAATCATATGCTATGGCATTCGCAGTCACCAGATCTCAACCTATTTGAAAGCCTATGGGAAATGTTGGACTGACGTGTTAGACAGTGATCTCCACCACCATTATCAAAACACCAAATGAGGGAATATCTTTTGGAAGAATGGTGTTCCATCCCTCCAGTAGAGTTGCAGAAGCTTGTAGAATCTATGCCAAGGTGCACTAAAACTGTTCTGATGGCTCATGGTGGCCCAATACCTTAAAACACTTTGTTGGTTTTTCCATTAATTTGTCACCCGTACTGTATGTGTATGTCAGTCACATAGTGTGTGTGTGAGTGAATCAGTCATTAAGTCTACGATCCACATGATCTACGATCCACACAGTCAGGTGAACCAGTCAGTTGTTGAGACATGGCAGTGAATGACTGCTGGTCAGTCCCTGAATCTGTGAATGGGACACTACTGTATGCATGGCAGCCTCTCCCAGCTTCAGCAAAAAAGGAAAAAAAGAATTTCAGTAATAACAGTATTATTACTTGTAGTGGCCAAAGAAAGAAATGAGCAAACAATTTCAAGCCAGTGCCTTTGAAGTATATGGGCAGGCATGCAGTACCCTGGTGACAAGGCTGATGAAGGCTTTTTAGAAGAATGAAATACTTAAATCTCTCGTCTTTCGTGACAAGCAGTTGTTCTGGGTGCGCTAGTGTGGCGAATGTGTAATTACAGAGGAATGGGCTGCGCCTCCGAGATACTCGGAAATGACTCCTCGTGCCAAGAATGCAGCTTTCAGTGCCATTTCTACTTAACATTTCCACTTAACAGCAACACATTTGTGGGGAGGGAAGCATGCACCACCCAATGCATGTGCTGTGGGGTGTGGTGCAGGACAGATGGGTTTTAATGGTGCGATGTAGTGGGGCAATTCCATGTGTGGGGTTTTCCAGTCACACACACAGTGGATCAGTTCACTTGATACCAATAGACTGCCTTTCAGACAGTTGCAACAGTTCCAAAATGACTGGCGTGGAAATGTGTCAAGCAACCATGAGCGAGAGGAGAGAAGTATGATTTATCTTTTCTCTTTATAATAACTTCATAAAGTGTATAACTAGACAACTAATTAAAACTAAAACAAGAGCACAATTCAAGACCGTCGAGCCTGAAATCACTCGAGTTTTGTCTTTAAAAAATCTAAATTTCAACAGAAACATCTACTTTCCTCTACTTGAACAACCAGTGATTAAACAACCTCATAACCAGCCCAACCCAACGACTAAAACAGATGATGCAGCTAAATCCTTTCACCTCATAACTCCCCAAATAGATCAGGCAGCTTCTTTCCACTAGGAAATCTGCACAAGCAGGGGAAATGGAAGCTATTTTTACACAGACCAGAGAAGCAGCTGGACTTTGTACCTCAAATCTGATTTAACGCCTCAGATCACAGCGCTATGTAGTGGTCGCCCCCCCGCCCCACCACCACCAAAAAAAAAAAAAAAACATACTTTATCAAATCAAGAGTAACATTGATGCTGATATTGAAATGACAATATGAACTGCACAAAAGCACTGATGTTCAGTTCAGACCAGTGGTTTTACTAAGTGAGAGATAGCATTGTGTCCATCAGTGGTCTAGCAACCTCTCGCAGCAACACCCCTCCCCCCCCATAGTTTTGCAAACATTTAGTCATTTAGTATTTTGGCTGCTTTACTCTTTCATCCCTGAGAAAAAAAAGATACACCACCCACCTTGTAATGCACATCACTACGGCAACGATGATGGCAATCTGCACAGCTCCAATGATAGCAGCGATGAGGACATAGTGGAGTTTCTGCCCGCTGGGCACTACGTAAAGGATATTGAAGTCCTGGGACTCATCACACTGTGGGCCCTTGTATCCAGAGTCACAGCTAGAGGTAGAAACAGAAGTCTCTTTTAAGTACTTCAGAATTAATGCAATGGTCCATATCCAACTGGCAACCATAGAATGAACTACAATAAGTATGCTAGAACAGCCCACAGTCAAAAAGATTTGACTGTGGGTCATCTGGTACCCATGATCTGTAGTCGGTACTCCTCTACTGTGATTGGAACATGTGCCTTAGCATCAATCACAGAGAGATTTTACAACTATTTTTCTTCATGAACAAGCACTGTTTTTAGTGAAATATTTCTCAGTTCAAAATATATGCACTCTTGGCCTTGGCTGCCCGTGTATGCTGGTGTTCTGTCTGATGATAATTGCATTTCCTGAAGCTGTTAACGGTTTTTAATTTAACACTTTTAAAGTCGATCGACAGATTATTTACCCTTTAAATGTCACACTATGTCACATTAATGTGCTGTGGCAAATGATTCCTTTTGAAGGAGGTGAAATCAGTGAAGCTTGAAATGCCAAATGTGTAGACTCCTGGTCACTGGAACTAAAGTTAAATTTGTGAATAATGAAAGGTTTAAAGACAAAGCAAATGGTACTGTTAAAATCTTTTTAACTCAACTGAACTTAAGCATATGTTTGCAATATCTGTATTGCACTGACTGGAATGAAAACCAGCAAAAACGGGGCCTAGGACAGATGCTGTACACAGTGAACTCCATAATGTTTGGGACAAAGGCATATTTTTTTTTAGATTTTGCTCCGTACTACTTGATTTTAGATTTGTAATCAAGCAATTAAGATGTGGTTAAAGCTTTTATTCATGGTTATTTTTATCCACTTTGGTTTCACCAGCAGAAATGAAAGCACTTTTTATAAATATGATGACTATATTTAAAATCATGTTAATTTCTCCAATTATTTTTGCTTCCATAAAATAAAGGGACTATGTATAAAAAGGGCTGTAATTTCTGCAATTCTTACACGGACCACCAATATGGATGTAATTACCCTCAAATTAAAGCTGACAGTCTGTGGGAGAAACAGAGCCGAAACAGAAACAGTTGTGCAAAATAGCCTTTGGAGTGTGAGGCTTCCTTGATGGCAGGTTGAGGGCATAGGTCTGAAGAAAGGTTAGGGTTAAATGACAGTCTGTTTGGTGCTCCAGTTTTAATGAGTGAACATTACTATAGCAGTTTATCCTTAAGGAAGACCCATCCTCCTTTACACTGTCTCACTTCATTATGTAAATTAGGCACATTACATAATTATGCATCTACAATGCATATTTTCAGCTGTTTCTTACTTAAATAAATTGGGTAAAAATGCCCCATGGGTCCCTTTAAGAGCTGTGGTGTGTAGAAAGAGCAATTTGTTGGACTGAAGGAGTATGCTCAAGTAAGTTGTTTCCCTACGCTAAATGTGACAGTTCATTACTGCTATTTTCAGTGGATGTTGCATAGCCTACTCAGTGTATTCTTGAGTGCTAAATTCCATAATTCGTAAGCATATAGGAGTATACATTCCAATGAATGATATGTGGAATGAATTGCAAAGGTTTCGAGCATATTTACTGTTTAAAATGACAGTTAATGTTGTGAGACTTTTCAATCCTTATTTAATGATATGTGCTTTTACTATGCTATTACGATGTGGACAATGATCCTCCTAGACAGCACCTGAATTCTCATCTATGAAGAAGAGAATTTAAAATCACTTACATACTGTTTGAGTAATAAAAGATGAAAAGCTGCAGGAATGGAGAGGCAAAATCCAGAGATTGCCAAACAAATTCAATGCAACACCAAACAATGAAGCCAATATTTTTGCAAACCTCTGAGGATTAAATATTTGTAATTATATGTAAAGGTATCAGAAGCTTGGAAACTGTATCTGAGATAATTTGTTAGACTACATGAGCCTCAAATACAGTATATTAATACATAGTTAGTGAACAAAAATGTAAAGAGAAGGGCAAATCAGGGACATACACATGCAACGCAGAGGCTACCACACAGGTGTGGTTCACCATTAAGCAAGCACATAACCGCCCAGTATGCACAGAGTCACATCTAAAAATGCTGGACAATAACTATGGCTTTCACAGCTGCAAGAGGAGACCATGGTGTCTTTGAAAGAAGGGTGATGGAATTTGGCAGGAGCTTCAGTGACCAAAGCAGGTCAATTTGCTCATGTTTGACCAACAAAAGTGAAGGTGAGCAACCACAGATCGGTGTCCTGAAAATTTCAACCTGGGGTGAGAACAACTGGTTTAATCAAAAACCATGGCATCCCAATGCCTTAAGTGACTTCACATTGGTGTTTTCCATTTTTGTGTCCACTTCTGATAATTGAGGGGCAAATCCTGAGTAAAGTCTCTACCCATGGTTATACTTCATTTTCTTAAAAGTAGAAAGACTACAATTACACATGAATGGCAGCCATTTAAAAATACTAGGTGAATGTTTTTAGTGCTACAGGGTGGAATCATGCTTCTGAACAGTAAAACAAACAAAAAAAATTCTCATAAGTATGTTGTGTCAAAGAAGACAAAAAACAGTAGGAGGGTTATATGGGCCATAGCAATTAAAATAATAGAAAAAAACGTTGTGCATTAGATTTGTACGCATTTCAAATGAAAATTCTCTCCACAGGTATTATATAATGAGGGGAATTAAAGTGTCAGAGAAAAGCGCCACACTTTACAGTCCTCATGAAATACAGTATTAATATCAGACATTAATGACCCAATCAATCTCTGTCAGCCGTGCCTGAACGGAGGCAGCACAGCAGTACAAAAAAACGTGAGAAACACTTCCATTTTCACAACGCAATGCTGAACGTCTCTGTGAAGTGCTATAAAATTTTACAGAAGAAGAGCATACCTCAACATATGTGCTACTGATACAGGAAATAGGCACAATACAACCTATGTATCCTCTATTTGAATTTCTTCATAGATCAACATAAATGTGCTTTCACTGTCTGGTGCTTGTGTCAGGTTGGGGGTGGGGGCTACTGAAACTGGAATTTACTTTCCATGACTTTTCAAAGACTTTTAAAGAAGGATAAAGAATAGTTTTCAGGGATTGTTTTTGTTGCTGCAGACTTTTGCTGCAGAACTGGGTGACTCTGAAGATAGAATTTCAAATCAGGGAAATCCTCTGACCTTATTTTAAAAACATTTTGTGTCTGCATAGAGACATGCTTGCGGACGCTCTTGGCTGTCAATCGGCAGTCTTCAATAACTTTTGGCAGTGGGCATATTACACAAGCCAGCAAGGTACGCAATTTCCTGGCAGCAGTACCACACATGCTGCAAGGCTGTGAACCTTCTTACCGACAGGAGGCCATGTTGTATTTGATCTCGCATTTGCCATGCACACAGAATCCGGCGTAGTTATCTGTGCACGGGATGGGGATTCCTCCGTAAACACTGTCTCCCTGGTCGCCAGTGTCTGGACATAGAGACAGTGGGAAAGGGAAAGTTCAATAGAATCATTCAGTAAAGTAAAACAGGCACCTATAACACAACTATGTGCATCCCGTATTACCAAGCATCAGACATTGAGATTTGAATAAGTGTGTGAAGCATTTGTAACTCCCAGCTATAGTGTCTTTTATCACATTCGTTATCGACAAGTTGTCTGGTGCTCCACTGCCTTCATGTCACACATACTCTCCAGGCAATTTTCACTGTAACTTCACTGACGCAGTTGATGCATAAAAGATGCTGCTGTCAAGGCTAAGACAAGAGGATCCATTCAAGAGGGTGCCTTATTTCTGTAGTGCGGTTCGCTTAGAAACCCTCTTCCTATTGGCTGCGCCGGCTTGACCCATCCCACCTCCCCTGCCTGTCACTACCCACCCAGGACAGACTATGACAGCTGCGCACTGGTTCATTAACAGAAATATGGTGCCCACCCTCTTGGAATAACATAGTCTTGAAATAACCCCTCCATGGTCTGGCATGCAAGATAGCTGAGCCTCTTGATTAATATCTCCTCTGCTATGGAATATAGCATGCAGCATTCGTACTAGGAAATTCATTTGCAACAAGTTTCATTGGTGTTCTCTTTATTTTATTTTCTGAGAACCTTCTGGAGGGCAGCAGCAATATATTCATCGTGGTTTCTCTTTTTTTCCTCCTGTAATTCAGTTTCCTTTGTCTTTGAGCAATACATTATTGTAATATAAATAATAAGGAGCCACGTGGTGTTTTAATGCAATAAGCTTGGCCTGTTTTATTACCTTTTTCCATTTTTTAATTAGTCCCAATGTAACTTTAGCCCCTACATAATATATTTTGTCACATCTTCATCATGTACAATTCAGAATATTACCTATGAGATTAGCAAGTATTCAAAAAGTAAATGTTTTTTCTTAAGCAGGGGGATATTAACACCTACAATTAAATTTAAAAAAAATGTAATTAATTTTTAATTTTTAAAAGATAATTTTTAAAAACTTCCCAGCAGGGGGATATTGATACCCACTACAAATGGAATATAGAAACACATTAATTTGTTTCCTTTAATGCGATGAGAACATGGAATACTTTTGCTAAAAACATGACAGGTGTAAATATACTCCTAATGCAAATATGGCAAACGAACGCACAGATTTTCCAGACTCCCAAAGGGAGTTAAAGCAGCGGCTTCAAACCCCAACTGGAGAACGCTCATTGCTGGCCGACAGCTAATACACACAAATATATCCATGATTCAGTGGTGCTAACACAATCCCGCTAAGTCCACAGCAGCAGGTGTGTGAGGTGTGGCGGCGTCTGTTTGGGGCTGCACAAGACAACAGAACACAAACCCACCTTCTGCTGCCTCCCTTTTTACTAAACAGGGACTCAGCCTTGCTAAACTGCTTCGGCTCGAGGGTCGAGTTTCTGTGTGACGACAGATGCCATGCTTCTGCATTTACTGTTGTTTTTCCCGCCTCACAAACAAAATGGGAGCACACGCCAGAGCTTATATGTTACTCTAAAAATAACACAATGACTCAAAGTCCAAATTATTCTATACAAAATCCCCATACCACTTCCTTAAAATGAAAATGACTAAATTCATTTAACACAAAAAGCAGTGACCCAGATTAAATCTGATATAAATATTGTCCTAAAATCTGTTATTGATTTTGGTTTTAGAGGAATTTGGTTGGTTTCTCTATGTTCTTCTACCAATATTTTTATTCCCAAATTCAATTTAAGGCCTGTACCACCGCTGAGACAACCAAGTTCATTCAGGACGGCAAGGACATCCTCAGAAATGCATTAAGTCAGAGGTGTCCAATTTTATGGTAAAAGCCCAGCACTAAGACATCTAATTCTACTTATCAAGCTCTTGATTGAAGACCATGATTAGTTATTTTTTTGAATCAGTTGTGGGGCTAAAACAAAAACATGCACCCACACAGACCTTTTTGTATAAGATTGGACACCGCTGTATTTAGTCAGATTTAGTGCAGATTTCTTTTCACTCTTTCTTTTGCAAGTTGTCAGCTAAATCCATAAGGCAGAGGCACTACTGAACTGCACAGGTGAAGTGAAGTGAGTCTCATAATGGGTGGAGCTACCATGCACTACATCAATCAGTTGGCTGTCTGAACCAATCAAATGAATTCACTCCATGGGAAAAACACTATATAGTTTCAAAGCAATCAACACAGGATAGCTCTAACCAATTTGTTAATGAAGCATCACTGTCCTATCAGTAGTCTCTGGCAGATTGCAGGTTCTCAGTTGACAACAGGTAGTGCATGCTGACGTGGGTCTTGTCCTGCACCCCCCCCCCCCCAATATTCCAATTGTGAATCACCCAATAGGACATCCTGGCCGTCTCACTGGAAAAGTGTGGATGTGATGCAGCACTATCCACATGCAAATCTCTGAAGCCTAGAACTGTGATTTGTACAAATGGAAATTCCTGCATAACTTGCATAACTATGTTGAATTAAAAGGTTATACTCTCAAAAGATTAAATTCACACAGAATATCAGAAGAAATCTCAGGTAGGTGAACAATAATAATAATTTAAAAAATATATATAAATATATATATATATATATACAGCGTATAAACAGCATAGCCAGTGACTGTGTTCTTACCCAAAAGATCAGGCTTGTAAAGACTTCCATCATCTTTCTTCCCCATCTTCTCTTTATCTGGAATCAGATTAGATTTCAGTAAAGAGCCAGAAGACACACATTCCATTCCCATTCTAAGTTCCAAGTTCTAAGTTCACACATTACTGTTGAATGTCCCCCTTTTCTCTGCATTAAGAATTACAGGTCATGGAGATGGTATTAAACTCTGGGGGTTGTCGCATTCAGTACATTTTGATACAATGGCAATTTTCATTCTCAGAGCGCAAGTGCTGTCATGTCTGTGCGGTTTAATTTACACAGGAATGGAAATCACTGCTGGGACTGGGCCGGTGTCAAGCTTCCTCCATTTATTGCTCCAACAAGACAAAAGACAGGGCAGAAATTAATGCTAGTGCTACATAGAGGATGTCACGTTTATACTATCTGCTAGTCAAACTGGACCAGCGATAATGGCTGTCTCAAGAATTCATTTTTCTTAACCATGCAAACCATTTTTTTTCCACTTTGAGAGTGTACTTGACATAAATTGAATCTTGTTCGTTAAACTACAGGCTGAGGTGTAATAATGTTAAACTGCTGTAATAGTCGAGACAGACAATTCATGAATTTGTACTGAGGAGTTACAATCTGATTATACAGCATGAAAACTTGCTCCACATAATGTCAAATATTTTCCAGTGAGGAAATTTGTTACCTATGATAAATGTATATCCGTCAGTCACTTTGTTCATGAATACAAAAAAAAGGTAATTCAATCAGACAAATGAGTCTGATGCAACATTTAACTTTGATCACCACCCAAAGCTACAATTTACCATAACCCTTTTTTTTTTTTTTTTTACAGAAAAGCAGAATTGATATTTTCAACTGTGCAGGGCCTAGAGTAGAGTGTGGATAGCCAACGGGATCTGTCTGGGCAATTTTTACAAGCCATTGCTTTCTAAATACAAGACCAATGGATGAAACAGCAATGCAGTGCTTATAATCAGTTGTGTCAGACACAATGTCTGCTGGTTCTTGGTGTTTTTTTTCCAGTTGAAACCTACTGTTCAGAAATCGATTATAATGATAGCACCCATTTTGGTCTGAAAACCCAGCGCTTAGGGCTTGTGATGCAAATAACAGACTCCAAAGGCAATCAAAAGCCTGGAATCAAGACTAGACACTGAAAGCTCTCTTATACTTGCACTAAAGAAGCAATTGAACACACTTGACTAATCAGAAACACCTATGAAGTCATTTGTCCCAAACATTATAGCACCCTGAAATGGGGGCAACGTATAAAAAGTGCTGTTATTTCTACACGGTGAAACCAAAATTTATTAAAATAACCTTTAATAAAAGCTGAGCATCTGCACTTAAACCATATAAATTGTTTGATTCAGAATCTAAAATTATGGATTACAGAGCCAAATGAAGAATATATATATATATATATATATATATATATATATATATACACACACCACACACACACACACACACATGGCTTAGTCCCAAATCTTTAGACCTTATATAAAACAGGTGGAATCATTAATATAACTGAAGACAGTTTACCAATGGTGGAGAGCCTACTGTGATACAATATGTAACATGACAATGTGCACATTTTGTCTCACTGCATTTGTTCAATATTAGATAATTATTAAAGATAATATTTATACTTCAGTTTGTGACTGCCAGTTTTACAGTGCACATGGAGTGGGACCCTTACCACAGAATTTCTGAGCTTCCACATACAGTATAAAACCTGTGCATAGCCTACTGATAAATTTTCAGTTCTTTCCATAGTTTCTATTGCTGTTGCTTCATGTAAAAATCTCTTGCATCCAAATCACCTTAGTGTATCGAATTTCTGTTACTGACCATTTAAAAATGCTTATTTATGGCATTTCACCTGTTCTGTTCAATGACCCAGGGATTTTGCAATGGTGCTCTGCAAGCAAACCTCTTCTGTTTATTAAACATGAGTTAATAAACACATGGTTACAAAAAAAGTTATTTTTGCATTCAAAATTTTCTAGAAGTCTGCTTTTACTGTGTCAATTCATCACTGACTTTTTTAAGGAGTGTTTAACCTGTTCATAATGAGGAAGTTGTCGCTTAGTATATCCATGTTTGCCAAAGGATTTATAACCATGGAACTGTGGACTCCCTTGGGCACGATTCAGGCAGCATGGATAAGTTTTCTCAATCATATCCTCTAGAGGCACTCCTAGGCCTGATTATCTGACTGCCAGCAGAATATCCACAAAATATCCAAGGAGTCAGAGTGGCAGCTCTTGGCTTTATCTTTTACACTATGATAGCTTTATTTATTGTTAACTTATACATTGATTTCTAATGATTAGCTATAAATATTCGTGTACATGAATATATGCAGTAATATGCTGTCAACTGCCTTTAAAAGGGCAAGTACAAAGTCCCGATGCTGCTACTATCAGGACTAATGCTAGTAGTATTAGTGTTATTACTACTTATAATAATTTACACCATAGATATTCTGTATCTCAAGAAACTTTACAAATTTAATGTCAGGTGGAAGAGGCGAGGTGCACTTATATCTTCTATTTCAGTGTCCTCAGATTATCATTTTTATTGAACAATTCACATTCCAGTCTGAGCAACTTCAATTTAAATGCAAAGCCCGACGATAATCATTCGGAAGCAGGATCCTCCAAAGGTAATCGCTGGGAATAGCTTTTCTCTCTTAAGATAAAACATTAAAAAGAGCAGTTCTGTGAAAAAAATACTTCTGTGCGCTCAGGTACAGCATACCAAAAGTAACGTTTAGGCAAAAACATAAAAGGTAAAAAATATTTTGACTGGAATGCTAAAGGTTTCTAAAGTAAATTCCAATGTACCCCGCTGTGTGGTAAATTTTGTTGGAGGATGGTTGCATGACAGGCAATCAAATGCAGGAGACAAATATTATTCCTTTGAGAGATCCGTCACGTCACTTGTTTGATGTGCTTTGGAAACTTTGCCACTGTCTGCCAGCCCTCATTGGCTCGTAAGGCTGATTAGCTGTCTCTGCAATGAGAACAGGTGTCTCTGATTAGCAGAAGCTTATCTTCCCTTTATTCTGTATGACACAGCATTAGTCTGGCCAGTATGGCATTCAGCCTTTTTTCATATTGAGGCTGTCTCAGACATTACTCCATTCTTTATCAGTAGTGAGCAGTAATGACTTGGTGCTAAAACACCTGGGGTATATTAGTCACCAAAATATTACCACATCATATTGTACTGTCAGATTGCTTTTAATGAAACAAAGTCTCAAAACTCTGAAGAGGGTGTAAATGAGATTATATATTGCCAAGGAAGTTCATGGCCTCAGTTGAGTGCTTTATTCCTCTGATTTGATAGATGCTGTCTAAAGGAGTTGTGCTTTGAGTGGGTTATCTCTCCGTTAGTGAATTATTAAAGCTTATTCCACAAAAACAAAACAGAGCCAAGGCCCTTACAGCTATCATATGATACCAGGGTGAAGAAGGCTTTTCAGGTCCTTTTCATGGGTCCGAATTCTTCTTTCAAGGGGCAAATTCTTGCAAGGATGACGCTCAAGAGATGTGATGACAGTAGCGGGTAAACACTGCGTGACAGTTCCTACTGCTTTTTAAATGGAGAACACAGTCAACATGCACTGACAGGTGCACATTTCTTTCACAGCAGAACTGCGGAATGTACATGCTGTAAATGGCCTTCAAAATAACCAGTGCATCTACCACCAGCACATAGTGAGCATAGAGCTCAAGTGACTTATAAAGCGATGCTCTCAAGTTCTAGACAGTAGTGATCTCCATGGTCCAAAGTAGCTTAATATAATTCAAACTTCTACCCCCCAAGCTCAAGTACCAAGACAATGTGGTTTAGTTTTCAGTAAGTTAAATGTTTAACAATGCTATTTCATTCTACAATAGTTCATGTGTGAATGTCTTTTTGAATGACGTAAAAAAAAAAAAAACATTTTTCCTGGAGGAAATGGAAGGTTAAGGGGCAATTTAATGACAAAAATGTGACATTTGTAGACCAGATTATTGTTGTCAGATGCTATAGTCTGAGCCACAGTATAAAGCACTTTATGAAGTCTACAAGGGCCTTAACTTATTGAAGAGACACATTTTAGTAACTCTATACAGTTTTATTTGCAGACATTTTTCATGGAATACTCTGCTGTCTTCTCCTACTACTTTTGTTTCAAGCATTGTTGTAGAAAGCCTTTCAATCGCACAAGACCATTATGTGGGTATTTTAAATAATGCTCAGGCTTCCATCTTATAACGCGCCTAAGCACGCCATTGTAAGATTTACTTCTGGCTGTCTTTGTCTAACTTTCAGTTTTACTGTATTATCTTAAAAAACTGCAGTAAACATTACATATCCCAAATTTATTTTAATCATCATTAAGTACTGTGACTATAATATATAAAAGTGAATGTTCAGAGAGACAAAAACAACAGGATTAATGCAACTCTGAATAATGCATAATTTAACATTAACTGCTATCACTGTGTGGATCTCATCACGTGTGTTCATAACACCTAAATAAGTGCTTTCACAACAACTGACATAAGCATAGTCAAACTATTACAACAAATGCTTTATGAAACCCACTTGGAGTAAAGAGGTACTGATCTTTCACAACAAAGGGTTTTCAAAGGGTCTTCTATCAGGATAGAGCATATTCTGCTGAATAATTGGAGCGCTCCCCTCAGGCTATGCAGGCTGATAAGATCAGTCTCCGCGCCCGTTCAAGGTTAGACCGCTCCAAGGGCTGTGAAATATCCCTGTAATCAGAGCCAGTGGAACCACTTCTATTAGCTTCGGTAGGAGTCCATATGGGACATTTTCCTTCAGGGTGGGGCTCATTAACCACTGGACCAAGGGGGTAAGAAGCAGTACACACAGTGATTCTGTACTCATTCAGACAGCGCCTCCTCTTGCCAGCATAGGATCAACAAAGTTCAGTGGATTTTTACGTGCATAGAATGGATAATTGGACTTATTGGTCTCCAGGGACTAAATGTGACCTGCTCTAATTTAATCTTTTTTTGCCCTACTTTTTCTATGCACTTATGTTTCTGGCCAGAGGATGGTTTCTATTAATAACCATAATGATCCATAAGCCTTTCGAGAAACTATCCCCCGTTACCTAATGCCTGAGGAGTTTCTACATACGCTCAGGGGCTAATACTATTACTCGAACCAGGTGATTTGTTTCTACCATACAGTGGAGGGACATGAATACATGCAGATATTTAATGCTCACATCTATAAATAGAATAGTGATTCCATTTCATAAATGATGAAAGTTAAGTGTTTGAATGTACCTTTAAATCACGACCAATGTGGTAATTGCTATGTGCTTAATTTTGACCCGCAGGCAATTTAGTCTCTTAAAATGTGACATTTCATATTCCGTTGAGATTTCTGCTTGTCAATGGGCAAGGTTAGTCATCTCTTCACATCATGCTGGCAGGTTAACAATTAAATCAGCAAAAATCAATCCATCTACCAGTCAGTGAATCAATGAATGTTTACCTTGCTTAGTGCCATTTACGCAGGTTGTCACAAAACACATCAAAATGTATGCTTTACAGAGGAGACAAAAACCTGGAAAATTATTTCCCAACCCCTTAGAATCCGTGAGCAAGCTGAACCCCTGGAAAATGCTTAACCCCACCGCCCCAATGTGCTCTTTAAACACATCAAACGCAAACATACTGTTGAGATTGGAACAGTACATTCGAGAGTGACTGGGTGGCTCTTGTGACAGTCAGCTCTTGCATCAGTAACAAGAGGGATGCTTCGGAAGACTATGGAAATGTAGGCTATTCAATATCACACTTACACCAATTATGTAGTCTACAGCCCATGGTAAGACAGTGATGTGTCATTAAGGTGTGATCTCTTAGAATGGGAAGGAGAGTCAGATTAAAAAAAAAAATGTAAATAGACAGATGGACATGTGCTGTTCTGCTGCACACACAGTTAAATTGAGAAGTATTGGGACAGTTGTGTTAAATTGGTTGTTTTTCCTCTACTAATAAAAACAAACATTGAACTAGATTTCAGAGATGCCATTCAACGAGTCAAGTCTCCCTTTGTCAATGTGGTGCTATTATCAATCACCAATGCACTGTGTTAAAACTAGACAATATCTCTAAGTGTATGCAAACACACTATGTTGTTATTTTGTCCAGTTTAAATATTTTTTTTAACTTTACTGACCATTAGCAAAAAGCTGTTCAAAAGAAGTCTGTTGTGGATACAATGACTGTGCACACACTTTATCTGAACACAAGATGTCCCAAATATTCCACAGAGGGCTGGTGAAGGAACATAATTTGTTCCTTTTGCTTTTGGCAAGCCTCTGTGCTCTCTGCACTTACACTTAATTATTACCAATTAATTATGTGACTAACTGGGGGTTTCTTGTACTTGAGGGAACTTGTGCAGTGAGGGTACAAATGAGATACTGTTACAGTGAAAACAGCCCTTACAGGGCAAAAGCAGGGATCTAAAAGTTGCTGCTCAATCCAGTCTCGCAGTGAGAGCTAGTTTGTTTTGGGTCACCCGGATAAATAAAACCGAGAATGCAGACTGTAGAACAAAGCAGAAAGCAGACTTAAATTGAGATCATAAGCTCTTGTCACCTCGTGATGGATAGTCAGGAATTTCCCTGGGATTTTGGATTGTGAAACAGCTTGTTTTGCATCCCCTGTCCCAGCACACAGCACACATTCAGCCCACTCAGTTTCCCTGGATACACACAAGGCGCATGGCTTCACATCTCACCTGGACATCTCCCCAGGTGTTTGACATCAATCTGCTCCTGCTTCATGCAGGACGCCTCGCGGACCAGGCAGGGGTTGTTGTAGGAGTTCCCGTCGGTGGCGCACACGGGGTTCTCATTGTGCCCACTGCAGTCGATGTTGCATATGCACCTGGGAGGAAAAGGGGACCTCTAACTTCCATGAGCACAAAAGCGCTAAAAGGCAACCAGTTCAGCTCCTGTTCAAGGGATGCTTTGCATTTAGGATTCATCTCTTGATTTTTTAAAAGCCAGATTGCTTGAAATACAGAGGCGTTTGTTCCCCGCTTTTTTTTATTGCCCGCTTGAAAAGGGCCAGAAGACAATCATGCATCATTTATTGCGGTGCTTATCTCATCGATCGTACAGTATAATGATATTGATCGTTTGTCAGAGATAAACCGACTAATGCTCTGAAAAACAACTTTTGTATCACTCCTTGTGTGTTCATCTCTGTGTGAGAGGGGTAAATATTGATGTGATATTGATTTCTCAGTGCCTTGTAAGTGTCCATCTGCGATGTCTGTTAATGTCCTTGGTGGCAGTTGGTATTAACCGTTGCTATGAAAAGGCTGTTGGCATAAAAATCACTTGCTCATCTACAAGTGAGAATGATGATCTCTTGTTGGGCAAAGTCTGAATAGACAGCTCTTGAGATGATAGTACCTGGCCCTCTCCTGAATTTTGCAATACCCCAAAAGAAAGAACAGGTAATACTCTCTTCCATTTAAAAAAAAAAAAAAAGCAAACCTTTCTTCTGTACCAATCCATATGGCTCACACTTAACACAAACCCATTACCTACAAATGATGAAGTGGTCATGCAAACACAAAACATGGATATATTCTAATGTTAGGAGTAGCTGCAGTGAATAGCCGGTATATGTTGTGAAGTGGAAAGTATTATGTTCAGTTTGTCCTTAACAATGGCAGATAGAAGGCAACAGCTAATTAATGGACAGAGCGAGGGTGGTGGGGGTGGGGGTGGGGGTCGGGGGGGTACTGACCACACGTCTTCTAAGTCTTCGTCGCACTCTGCACCATACTTGCAGGTGCCACACTTTGTGAACTTCTTGCCCATGTCTGTTCCCGACCCCTCATATTCTGTGGGACAAGAGCAGCCAGTCAGTTTGTTTTCATTCTTTTGACCCAAGAGTCAGAGGTAGTATGCTAAATATCTTGTGATTCACAGAAAATTAGTGAAGTGAAGTTTGGAGAGTAAATAAAAACACCCGTTCAGTTATGCTAGCTGCCACTTGGCTTCAGGGAATGTGAAACATAAAAACCCTTCATCCTACGCTAACCACCTTTCTAGCTGACCTTTGTCAAGCCTTTGTGAACTCACAGGCTTGTAGCTTACACTATTTTCTTTGCATCAAATCATTTAAATACTATATTATAGCAAAATGTGTTACTTTTTCAACAACAGCAAACTTGAAATGTTACCTCAAATTTTGAAAGGGTGCTACCATGTTTCCTCTCGTGACAGAAGCCCTGATCAACTCAAGGCAAGAAACAGGATACCCCTTGGTCTGGGGCTATTTTTCATGGTTTGGGCTAGGCCCCTTAGTTCCAGTGAAGGAAAATCTTAATTCTACAGCATACAATAACATTCTAGACTGTTCTGTCCTGACAATGCCCTCGGGCACACAGTGAGGTCCATCTAGAAATGGTTTTATTGAGAACAGTGAGGAAGAACTTGACTGGCCTGCACAGAGCCCTGACCTCAACCCCATCCAACACCTTTGGGATCAACTGGAATGCCAACTGCAAGCCAGGCCTAATTGCCCAATCGGTGCCATAAGGAAATCCAACATCTAGTACAAAGCCACTCCAAAAGTGTGGAAGTTATTATAGCAGCAAAGGGTGGTCCATCTCTATATTAATGCCCATAATTGGATGTCAGGTGTCCACATACTTTTTGCCATGTAGTGTAAAATGTAAGAGGGGCAATGACAACAGAAAGAAACGGAGGAAATGAATGGTAGTAACACCATGAAGTTAAGTATGGCTTTTGGAAATTTTTCCCCCTAATTTTTGTACATTTTTGTTTTTGGAAAATATTCTTAATGTAAAATATATCTTTAAAAACCTTTTAACCACAGTAGTGTTTTAATCACAGTAAGTGTTTAAACAGAGATTCCTGCTCTGTTTATTTTAATACTGTTACTTTTAACAAATATAATACCACCTCTGTCTCCACAGTGGTAACCTGCTTATGTGAAAAATCCATACGGGGTAGCAACATTCAGTTAGCAGCAGTGTCATGAGGCAGAGCTTAATTATTCGGTGGTGATTTATCAAGTGAAAATACGTCATATACACAGAGAAAGCATGCAGTCTCACATTTGATCCTTTGTGGTTTTATATAAGCAGTTAATGAGTTGTGGGGGAAAAAAAACAACTACAGACCAGAGCAGTTTCTATCGAGTACTGTAATAAAGGCATAAATTAAACAAACCTTTGATGGGAAACTTTAATTTAAAATCCTACTACTCATAGCCTTAAAATTACCAAGACAAAAAAGAATAAATAAAGTGTGCCTATTCCTACTCTCTATAGAAAGCCTTTGAATGATGTGGTGCTACAGCTTCCTGTTTACTATACATTGAGAGATTTAAGTGGGACTGTGCCAACGTTCCCTCTAAAAACAGTGCTGAGTGAGAAAGGCTTATTCTCATGATATGTCCGTGGATTAAAGATTATGGTCAAATTGCAGTGGCACATAGGTTGTCTCTCAGTTTCATATATTAAACTAATAACCTTTTTCTGAAAGAAAAATGATGCAGAATGGGCATGCAGAGGCAGGAAAATACACAGGGAAATATATAATTGTCCTAGCTGCCTTAGTCTACCTTAGTTACAGCTCTAGGCTTCTTACAACTGCGCCGCCATCGATTCAATAAATGAAGTGGAGCATAAAACAGGAGACTCTGTTCGTTAACATCTCACCGGAGAAGCCTCTCTTATGGTCAAAGCATCTTGTTAATCTAACGTAGAACACCAACCGATTCACATCTCCCGGGCTGAGAGAGCAGTGTTTATATTACAGTGGAAACACAAAGACTGCCTCGCAGTGATTGACAGGAGGGCTGACGCATTTCCACCAGCGCTCTCGCGTGTCCGTGCTCTGAAGCCGGCGCACGGATGCATTTTCAGAGACGTGGAAGCAGAGCCTGGTAAATGAGAAACCTCCCCTGGAGCTCGATGATTCCGCTAAGCTACTAATCCATCACGAGGATGCCTCGCCTAGCTGAGATTGCTCGACAAGCCTGCCCCTCCCCCACTCTCTCCCTCTCCCCTCGCATCCCAGGGACGGCCTACAGGCTTTGTCTGACACCCCTGCGAAAGGGATGCCTCAGGCCTGCCCCTCTCTGTTACTGACACCTGCTGGGGATTTGGGGTTGGACTCCCTGCGCTGGTCGGTGGCTCCCAGCTGGGACACCAGCCGACACTGCGCAGCTTGGAGCGGTTTCGAGTCATCAACTGTAAAGCACCAATGGCGATACATTTTACACACACACACACACAAACACACACACACACACACTCATTCTAATACCCACCCACCCACACACACACACACACACACACTTTGGCACATAAAGGCCTACACACACACACCCATCCACCCACACACACTCAAGCACACCCACACGTGCATAAATACACAAATAATCCCAGCTCATTGACGCGCACAGGCTCAAACAGTAACGTAGCATGCGTGACTTTGGCTGTGCTCCCCCAAACAGGCTGCACCATCTGACGACGGCCCATTTCCAAATGGGAGCTTGCCAGTCCGCTACTGCAAGCCTACTGTCTCCATCCCAGTGCGCAGAGCGTCTCAGACAGTGCCCCCCACCCCCAGCCGTCCGTGTCCCTTTGCTGTCTGCACATGCCCCGGGGCAACGTCACACAGAGAGCGATCACGAGGGGCCGTTTTGCTGCCTCGGGGTCTGCACAAGCCAACAGAACGTGAACGCTTTCAGCCCGCCCAGGAGCTGGGCCAAAAGAGAGGCTTCTGCCGTAATATACACCACCTGCAGCCTAATTGGCATCGCCATTAAGCCTGCGATGAGCATCCAGAGAAAAGAGCGCAATATATGATTTCATCTGTCTGGCTACAATGTGTGGGGGACGGCACAGATAACAATTTGCTATATATCACACAAATGTTAGTGTAGGGAAGAGACCACAGAAGACATAAAACCTACCTCCTTCCCCTGACCCGGAACCGTTATCTGTAAATAAAAGAAGAAGACCACAGCAGGTTAATAAAAACCAAGACTCTTCTTGTTTTAGTGCTACAGCATTGGGAAATGGGCATAGTCGGCTAAAGTCTTCGCTTTTCAAGGTACTTCAGGGCTAGAGCGCAAGTCAGCATTTTGGCTAATTTTGACGGGCAATACACAGTTTTCCTTGCAGCTATGGCCTCTGCCGATTGCTCTGGACCATCACTGAGGAGGCAAGGAGCCTGCTACAATACCTTGAACACAGCTATAAATAAAAGATCCACAGCATCGATTGGTTCTCTGGTGGCTGTTGGCCACTTATTTTTCAGCACATTCAGATCAACACAGTGACCACAGGGGGGCTTGAATCTGCAATCCGTCTGTTTACTAGGGAATTGGTGCAGGGGACAGCCGAACGATCAAACAACTCAGGCACATTTTGTTTTTTGATTCTCTACTGGCAGAAGCCAAAAGGATTGGTGAAATGAAAACTCTAAGTGAACCAGCATCCTGTTCTGTTCATTGGATTATAGGTCAACCCAGCAATACCCATCAAATATTGCATCTAAATTCTAATCTGCTTCTGTCCCATTGTACAGTGCTTTTTTTATCAAACACCATTACTACATATTGTCTAACATACTATACACACTGTAATAGGTTTTCTCAAAGGAAAATGGTTGGACCAGAAAATTAATACATGGCCATCAAGGCTTCAGTCCAAAGCACCAATCACTATTACTTTCTTCTTGCCCATCAGCACCACTAAGGACTCACAATATCTCTCAGCCTCTACAGACACAAGTAGAAACCAGTTCCAAGAGATGGGAAGCCACGGCCGAAGTCAAGGCCATCTGGATATTTATTATTGTTTTGTTTTGTGGGGGCTCAAGGCACAGTGTGGGATGGTTCACTCGCCGGGCATTTGAAATCTGGGGAGGAAACTGCGCCAGGCTCGGAGAAAAAGGAAGTAAATCAATGGTGTGGAATTTCAATTTGCAGGGATTTAACAACGGCACTGCTCTTCTGAGTTTCAGTCGTATGTTTGTAGTTTTTTTTTCCATTTTGGGATTTAACTACAATACCACAGAAAATACCTGCTAATGAAAATCAGCTAGTAATATTTCTGTCTGTGCTTCTCTGTTTTTGAATCTGAGACATTTAAGCCCCATAGAGTATTGAACACCAACCTCTCATACAATTAAAGCTACTTAATTAGGTGCTTGAATTATTTATATTTAGGAGGATATGCAAAAATCCCTCCTTGAAAATAAGGATTTCCATGACACTCTACCTCCTATAAATGTGGGCTATGTGGACTAGTTTTCTTTTCAGCAGCCCGGCTATAGAAGGAAGCTACCTTCGAGTGATTGGCAAAACACCCTGTGGTGAGAAAAAGGAGTTTAACAGGAAAATGAACGCACGAGTTAGCAGGACACCAATGCCGGATCCTGACTCACAGGGTTAATTAGAAAGGCTTTTACGACTCACCAGGATTACAGGGGCCTTCTGAAGCCACCGCTATATGCCTCTGCTGCTTGCAGGCCGCCTGCCTCAAGTAGCACTCGTTCTGGTACGTCTCTCCATTGGACCCACATACGGGGTAGCCTTTATTTCTTTTGTAGTTGTAGTTTTTGTGGCACTGAAAAAACAAAACAAGAAGGCAGTCACAACCAGCAAAAACCATTTTCAAAAGCCTAGGGTTGGTGATTCTGAGACCTTGGTGGACAGAACATGGCAGGCTTTTATGTTTTTATTCAACTAGACTTCATGTTGGGACAGGAAGCTAAACCAGCTGTGATTTGAAGGTCTGTGTTGGCTGCTTATTTTAAGGTTTCCAGAAAAGCAAATGCATTAGAGCACTGTAGGACTACTCCCACCAGCCCTAAAGCATATACACATGCAGAAATGATTTCAGTAACTCAGCTCTTAACAATCACAATGTATCACTCTTTCCGTCAATGTATAATGAGCAAATCCTGGAAGCCCAAAGATTATTATTACAACATAATCATTCATCCTGAGCTCACCATACCAATCCTTAATGCAAAGTAATATTGCATAATGACCACTCTTTCCTCATAACACATTAACATTTGTGTAATGGAATTGGAATTGCTCCATATGTACTTTATGCAAACACTGAATTCCATGACTCATTCTAATGGTGGGGAAAGCACACACACTGATATCCTAAAATTCATATTATGTTTTCCTAAAATGGTGCTGGCCTTCAATTGCCAATAAATGTAAATTGGGATAATTTAACCGCTATCAGTAAAAAAAAAAATAGCAACAGAGGAAAATAGGAATGAATCTGTTTTATACGTCTACCTAATTTGAGGTCCACAAACCGGAACAGTTGGAGAAAATGGATAAAAGGAAACAATGGGTAGCAAACAAGAAATGGAAACAATTGGATAAACGAAGGACAACAAATATTTTCAAACCCGACGCTACCACACAGGTGCAGCTCATCCATGAATTACACATGCACAAAAAATGCTGGATTATGAATAAACCTGTGGTTAGTATGGCGGCAAGAGGAGACCCCAGTGACTTTGAAATAGCGCCAGTCTTTGAGGCAGGACCTCCAGTGATTTAGACAGCTCAACATGCTGATGTTAGATAAATAATGTTTTGTCAGCATGGACCTCTGAATTTATGCATTTATTCTACATCCAAGGCAAAAGAGGGACAGTTTAATCAAAAACAGATGTCCTAACCCTATACTAAATAAATTTACATTGGCATTTCTACTTTCAATTTACTAGCTATTGCCTATATTTTATTTTATTTTTTTTACAAAGCCCCTCCCTCAGATTGGCACCACCAATAAACCACTGTTACCTGCACCCCACACAAGTAGCGCAATGACTTAAGGAGGGGGATATCTGGCTGGAAGTGCCTACCTGGAACTGAATAACTAAGTCTAGTTTACTTAATCCCACTAGATCCCTGGAAGGATAAAGCTGATGTGCGTGCCATTGCTGACTCCCACATACAGTTAACTAAAGTTGAAAGAACACAGAAGAGGGTCAAACCAGCAACTGTTCTCATGATGAGAGCTTTTATAAAAATTGACAGGAAGTTACCCCAAGCTATTCTGTTTTTGACCTAACATGGACCTTGTAAGTGCACCCTCACATTTGACAATTTATTGCAGAAACATGCTTAACAGACACTGAGCTTACATCCTGAACCCCACATCCTCCCAAAAACGTCATGTAGTACTATCCTCTACCCTTCTGGTCTCCTTTTATAACTATATAACCATCAACTGTAGAAAAGCCCAATTGAAAAATGGCTTAATAAACCACATTTTGTATAGAGCTACCAGGGACACAATTAAGATGAAAAGGGGTTGGAAAAATTCAGCTCAGGGCAGGAGCTTTGAAGCCCTGATTGTAAAAGTGCCATTGCTACAAACATGAAGCATATTTTTTTCCAGAACATTCCTTGGCAAACAGAGGTATATTCATACAGTATTTTATTCATAACATTCCTGACAAAATATCAATACCCCATGCATGCAAAAAGACAATGAGACATATAGGATTTTGTTACTTGGAGATTTGTTATGCAATCTTTATTAACGAGAGTTATGTGACTTCAACATACTCTCCAGCAAAAATGAACACGTTAGACAAGGCCCCACCTGTAAACTGGGATGCCTCACTGCTGGCTTGGCTAGGGAGACAACTCCCTGCATGTTTCCATTAATAAATGGGTTGTTTAGAGATTTCATTTCTTCTGCATAATATGTGAGCACATTGTTCACCTCCCCAGGAAAGAAATAGCATCCCTGTGAATGCAGCCGTTGCCAGAACAATTTATTTGCTGTTGTCCCCTATCTCTTCAGAGAACCTGATAACAAAAAGAACATATTGTCCAGATTATCTTTAGAACCTCACGTTCAATCCCAATCTGTTGGTTAATCATATCAGAAATAGTCTTGGCAGGTAATATACTTCCTCTCAATTTATTCAGAACAATCGGGCTTGCATTAGCCAATGCTTGTTCCCAATGTACGGTATACCCATGCTATTCTGTGCAATTATATCACATTGGGCAGGTACATAATTATCTGCTGATTGGCTATTAACTAGCCATTAGAGTACCAGGGGCTGGTGGCCACTGCTTATTGGCTGAAGGAGGAAGTCTGATCATAATGCGACAGATTCTCACTCAGGCTGTCTTAAGGACCATGCTCGGGAACAAACGTGCTGAGAAAGCCATAAATATACAGACATCTAACATTCTTATATGAAAAACAGGTATCAAAAAAAAAGTAAATTTAGGCCTAGTTTAACATAATTTAGCAATGTACTCATACGCTAAAGCAAGCTTTCTGCTGTGAGGTCCTGCCATTTAAACTACGCCAGTGCTGGCAGTGGACATCAGCCCCACAGGGCAGCACATAATAGGCTGCAGTGCAGTGCAGGCTGGGAGTGTTTCATTCAGAAGGATTGTTCTTTACTCGTCTGCATAATATGGCCAATTAGACTGTGAGTTTTTATGTTTTGATTAATGGGGTGGGTCAACAACAGCTAATACTGTGCTCAGTAAATATTTGTGCACCACCAATCCTCTGTGGTTTGCCTGTGCCATCTGAGTACGAGGTGCACTCTTCTGATGTTAAGATGGTGCAGCTCAGATGAAGGACTGTGGTGTGCAGCATCTGGCAGCACATGCCTCAAAGGACAAAGGATTCATCTTCAGCTTCCGAGACTGAGAAAGTATTGAGACAGGCCTGTGAGCACGGAAGTGATATTAGCCTACTTCTTTAGGAAAGACGTATTTTGAATTGTGTACCATAATTTCACATTTATTTCAACATATTGTTTTTTTTTTTTCTATCACAGGTATCATAAAAGGTACATAAAATCACGAAATCCCGGTTGGCTTGATATATACCAATATAAAAAAGGACTTTGATTAACTTGGAACTTTTTTCAATGAAAATTACACATCCGGGTAAGCCCATGTTAACTGACTTCACAACTGCAATATATTTACATAGTAAAGTCCAATAAAACTACATAATAGAGAGTGATATAGAGGCTTTTATAACCATCAGGGGGAAATAACCCTGTCAGTCTCCATTATGTTGCTGTATTGAACTTCACCATGCAAATATCCTATTTGTAATATCAGTTACTGTGCAATTTCCTATCTACCGTACCGTAAAGTATGATCCCAACATAAGACATACAGGCCTAAATTTTCAATGTCTGAACAGTGCTATAAACCAGCTACAACACAATTCGCCCTGTTTGGTATGTGGAAAAAAAATAATATTTCAAAATTTCCACATCCTGATTCACACTCTACATTCCACATCATTCCAATACTGAAATCTTGGATTATTCCCTAGTTGGGCACACTGTGGCTAATGCAGCCTAACAGCCTTGACATCTATGAACAGTTCTCAACAGCACTTGCGTTTCGTTTAGCTCAGCACAGACTAACTAATCAGATAAAAACTTCTTGCATAATGAAGACCAATCATAGGCAGGCATTTGCATGTGGGGAGCTCAATAACAGAGAGATTTGAGATGTTCATATTTATACTGTGTGAAAGTAGAAACTCTGGAGGAGGTTTATACAAGAAAGTCAATCTGCATTAAAGACTTTATAAGAGTGTACCTGCACAGACTGTCAGAGATTGGTATTCCACTTGCGTCAGTGGTGGGATCTCATTTCTTTGACTCCTGACACAATGGTAACACTGGTCAATAACCTCTTGCCATGATCTGAAGGCGCAGATGGACTACTGATGCAGAGATGTATCTAGCTGAAAGTGACCCTTCTGATCCGAGGAAGGGGGGCTGCTAACAGCACAATTCGGTGCCTTTCCAGCTCTCTATAAACCCCTGACAAACAAAAGGTTGAGAAGCTCAGCAGAAGCACAAACAAGCTCTGGCAAGCTTTAGCACATTGCTTCTTCAAGGTCGAATACACAGTTAAAGCTAATGTGCTTTTATATTCTCCCAACAATCAAGACTTCATTCAAGTGCAGTCTGGCTGAGTCGTTTCAGTTAATAGCTTTGACTCTGTCTGCCTCAGTGACTGTCTAAACAGGAGAAACACATGACATGTAGTCTGAGACAACATTTTGTTCCGTGTAAAAGAGTGCGACCAATGTAACAGTCATCAAAGAGAAATTGCTTGAAAATAGGCAGCTAGCAACTAGTTGTGGTTTCCAAGCACATTTGTTTTCCGAGATTAAAGCTCAGAGTCCCCTGCCCCATCCCATACCCCTCCACAAACAGACACACACACACACACACACACAAAGGGACAAAGACAAGCTGCTTTTTGTCACTTCATCGCCACACATCTCTGGCCATTTATCTTCAGGATTGTCCACCTCAAAGAACCGCAATGCATTGGAGCACATGTCTCATTAAAACTGAAAAATCTCCAGCTCCTCTGAGGCATGCTGCAATCATTGCACACACCTGTTTTCTTTCTGGAGCAATTAAAGTTCCATTAGCAAAAAAATCTGTCAGCTTTTCCATACAGCAGAGCCTCCAACCATACTATGAAAGGACCCCCTCACTACACACACACACATACCATAACTAGGGAACACATCATAATGTCATTTTTTAAAATCATTTTATGTAAAATCAGCATCAGTTTTCCAACACTTTTAACCGCCAATGTTTCTATAATGTATGTTGCATTTATAAGGAAGCAGATCACAAATTACTGCAAAACTTCACTCTGCAATGAAAATGCACCACAATTGTTGAGAAGAAACACTGCAGCTCATAGCACTTTGTCATTAAAAATCATCAAAGAAAGTAGCATAATCACAGTAATTATGAGTGGGAGTTGGTATTGGTTTTTCTTCACAAATACAGTTTGATGAGTTCAGCAATCACCAGTATTAATGAAGGAAGTTTCAAAGAAGACAAGCTAAATATAATATGTACCATAAAGAGATATGCACAGAAGAAGGCAGACACAAAATTGTATTCACAAGGTACTCATACACACAAACTTGTATTTGGATTTTTATAATTAATATAATTATATTATAATTTATATAAACATATATGTGATTAAAACACATGTACAAATCATTGATGATGATTTAAAAATTCCTTTGTATGACTATGACTCAGATGCAAAACCTAGTAATAATGATAATAATAAAACCAACACTAATGGAAAGAACACAAAACATACATATTTATAATGTATAATAATTTTCTGTACTTCAAGCAGTTGGAGAAATGAGCAACTTGACAGTGTCTGGCATACAGCATGATCCAGTTAAGCATCATCCTTATGTTAGTTTAGCCCTAAAATCTAATTATTTCAGAGACATGTTTTCTGTTCCGATCTGTCCACTGGTTTTTTGATGTTTTACAGTCAGCTTGATCAATCCCGCTACACAAGTTTTTTTTTTTGTTTTTTTTTGTGTGATATTAGAAGCCCCAGGACTATTACAACAGACACTTACATAACATAATTGCATAAATTCTTTCCCGAAGAGCAAATACCCTTTGATTGTTAGTCTACATGACATTTGACAAGCTGTTTGACTGTGAAACCATGTTCAAAACTGCCTCAAATATATATGACAGCTGTCAATCACTGAGAGACGGAACATTACCACTGGGATGAAATACACAAGGACCTCCATCTTCTAAACAGTTGACAGAGGAAGGCCTGTCTTTACAACCTCACATAAATAAAATTACTGTCTTGGTTGTGGCATTAATGTGGTTTCTGCCCCTTCTTCCCAAAGTCAGGCCCCATAATGCTACCTGAAAGTTGTTGCACACACACTTCAGGTCAGCCCCATCCTCCACACAGGTGCCCCCGTACCGACATGTTGAGTCATCGCACACTCGTAGGTCACTCTTCTTCTCCGAGAAGTCTGGGAAAAATAGAGAGGGGCACAACAACATGTTAACAAAAGCCGTGCATTCCCACTAGTCCTGGATAGTGGGTCTCACTATAGGGTCTAATTCAGGTAAGGAGTTATCTCCAGTTTTGATACAGTGCTAGCAGAAGGTGGTCTGAGTAACTTTGCTGTGTGAAAGATGCTCAGCCAACAACAAAGGCATTCATTTTTATCCATACATTTAAACTTGGCAGTGTAGAACCACAACATTCATCCTTATGAAACAATTTAGGAGAAAATAAGATCATTCTATGTTTCAGCTGGGTGGACAGTGCCAAAAGGTGACCAATACATTTTGATTAAGTTCAGTTGCAGCACAACATTGTTGTTCATCTGAAATTCTCTTTCCAAAAAAGCAGACACACAATTATTGCATGGCAGCAGTAACATATTTGTTCACTGATACACTGTAATATATGAATACACTTTCTTTACACAAGTTTGATAATTCCATTCACCTCAACACACTCCACTTCTAATATATCACTGGTAAGAACAACCTTGTCCATGATGGATGCTATTTTTACAAGTAGATGGCACTGTAAATAGATAAAAACAAAGTATTTGTATGAAAAAAACTAAAAAAGGATAAAATGTGCCTGTTGTAAAAGGTTAAGTTATCATTCAGCTCAGCTTACTACTTAGGAGGAGATACAAATCAAGTTATTGTTGTAAAAAAAAAGCATACAAGAAATTCCAAATAGTTTACTCTTGCAGAACAGCACTATATTAACATGGCTCAAAAGTTATATATAGGATGTTAGGGATGTTAAGCTAAGCTGAGGGTGAAATTTCATTAAATCCTGGAATTGGTGACTACTGAGGGCTACAGTTGCCTTTGCTTGGGTGCCATGACTTCATTTTCCCATAGATCACACTTTTATAGTATCTGTGATGGATGGCAACCTTGACAATGCTTGAGAGCACTGCTTCAGTATCTCAGCTTCAGTCAGGCAAAGGCTTGTGCATTAACGGGCTAATATGCAATCCATATTCACCATCAACATCACCCTAACAAACAGTACTTGTACATATAATGCCCATTGCGGGTGTTTCAAAAACCCAAGTACCTGTTTTGGGAATACATAGATAATATGATATTAGATATTTTTCCAGTATATCTAATGACCAATTATATTCAGATTTTCTTTTTTCAAGTCATGAAAATTCCATGCTACCACAAAAAAGTAAGCGTTAATTGGATGATAAAACTTGAAAACACAAGTCTTGCTATGTTACTGCATCTGTTTGTGGGTACATTTAAAAGCAGCTAGTTCTGATGAAGCTGCATAATGAAAGTAACGGTAACATCTTGAACGCAGAAAAAAAACATCGGTCTTACTGCATTTGTCAACACATTGACAAAACATTTACTAATTAACAGTGCAAGAAGCAGTTTCAGCTGAGCTGAGCTGTCAGCAGCTGCATTTGTGACTGCAGACTGCGATTTATATTTCAATGACCAAAAGCCACTGCTTTTTTATAGCATGGCATGAACCATGCTCTATAAGTTTAACTTTCTTTGTAAATTAACTGGTGCTCAGTCCCCGAGTCATCTCAGATGGTTACATTGGCACACTTTAATTTACACATTCCATATTGGTGAGTTGCCTGTCTATCTCCGCAGATTTTTTAACAGGTCCACATCCAAGTATAATGTTCAGTCCAGTGATCAACTGCTTTTTACTGTACCTCAATCCAATTCAGAGTTGGCTAAAATGGCTTTTAGTTATTATGCCCCATGGTGGTGGAACCATCTACAAGAAATTACCAAATTACACTGTTTTATTCCTGTTGGAAATTTTAAATCACTAATCCATTATTTAAAAACTGAAACGTACACAATGTTGATACAGCGTGTTGTCTGCTTGGTTCTTTTAATATTGTGTGCCATAACTCAATGTTTATTTTGTACCGTTTCAATATTTTGCCTTAATGTTTGCTTGTCTGTCGCAGGCAGAGACCTCAGTCTCAGTAGGACCTCCCTGAATAAATAAAAGTTAAATCTGAAAAGAAAAGAAAACAAAAAATCATCCCTAGCTTGCTTTGAATTCACAGTTCACCTTGTGTAGACTTGTAGTGCTTTTCTTGGTTGATTCTAATCGACACACATAGGCTATATCAGGGGTGCACAATCCTGTTCCGGGAGATCTTACGTCCTTAATTTGGCAGACCAGATTCTACTAATTAGCAGCTCAATTAGATATCTAGCTTTTGAATGACGTGCTTTGTTAGGGTTGGAGTGAAAGCCTAAGGGAGGGTAGATCTCCAGTAACAGGGTCGGGCGGCCTGGGGCTATGTCATTTCTGTCAGGCTTTGTTTACTTCCAGGATTTTTAGGATTTTTATGTTTTTGATTGGCCCAGGAAAATTTAGAACAAATGATGTGCAAGCAAGGCAAACTTTTTTAACATTAGGGACGGCTGTCTTTATCACTTCTATGTCATTGTGGGCCACAGCATTACAGTACTACTAAGTCCAAAGGGAAATAACAGACCAAGAATCTTCTTTGCTAATGGAGGCAGCAGAATGAAAATAGAGACACTCCCTCCTTGGTGCCAGTAACAAATTATTGCCAAGTCTAGACCTCAGCAATTTCCTCTGAAAATACGCCTTTTAAAGAGCCACATTTTTGTTTAATAGCCTCTGAGGGGCACCTCTACAGTGTGTAGGCATCATCTACTGGGTTTCCCAAAATCTATACTGCGAGTCACCTTATTTCAACAAGAACATTACTGGAGGAAGGAAGTCACTAGCTGCCTGTCTGAATAGGGGTGAGTGATATGACTATTTTTATTCAGCACACCACATTATACAGGCTTATTTGTATAAAGCACTTGCAATACAGATGATGTTATAAAATATTGGGATGGCAGGTAAGTTACGGCTTGGTGGGACATGTCCCATTCCTATACAGCACTGAGAGTTTGCCACTATTCAGGGTTTCCTACAGAAATAACCACAATGACCACAGACTCTCAGCCCTTTAAGTACATTAACTTCTGTACCTCCTGACCTCAGCATTATGTTGACCTTTTTTACTGCTATAGCACCGTGCCTAGAACCAGGAAAAGCTTTGATCAACCATTACTCTCAAGTATTCTTCAAATTGAGCACATTCCAATTTTGTTCCTCCCATAAATCCAGCCTAATGTTTTTATTTCCCACATACAGGACTTTTCATTTGGCTATATTGAATTTCATTTGCTAGCTTTCCCCCCACTTCTGTATTTTGTTTAAAACGTCTTGGATTACTTTAGTTGATCCGCTGAGCCTCACATTTTTGTATCATCTGAAAATTTGACTAGTGTACTTTCTATGTCCCTGTCAAGGTCACTGATATAAATGAGGAAGAACAGTGGTCCCAGCACAGATCCTTGTGGGACTCCACTTGCCACAGTTCCCTGCTCAGATAATATCCCTCCTCCTAAACTTTGTGTGCTACCCTGTAGCCAGTTCCGAATCCACTCTGAAATAACTCCTATAATTCCTACTGTCTTCATTTTGTCTCTTATGTGGTGTCTTATCAAATGCTTTAAGGAAATCTAAGTATATAATTAATAATTGTTAATAATTTAAAAATAATAATAGTGCATTTTATTCATGATGCGCTTTTCATACACCCGAAACACTGGATGCAGAAAATTATTCAAACATATAGTGTAGTTAAACAGAGCTGAATGCAGGTTATTTCTAATAAAATGATTGCCACTTCACACTTTCATGTGACACATACATTTTGAATGACCACATTCTCTTCAGATGCTAAGATGAAAAAACACAGGGCCCAGTAACAGTGCCATGAAAAAGTATTTGCCCGCTTCCTGATTGCCTCTATTATTGCATATTTGTCACACTGAATGGTTTGAGATATTAAGACAAAATGTAATATTAGACAAAACACTTTTTAAAATTATAATTTCATATATTTCATGAAAAGGGCAACACCCATATCACCCATGTGAAAAAGTAATTGCCTCCTTAGGTACTCAACCAGTTAACCAAATTTAATTGATAATTAGATTCAGCTGATTGAGCACAGCCAGGCTTGATTGTAGCCAGCCCAACCCAGATAAACAAAGAACTGCAGACCCCTCTATCTTCAGCTAAGGTCAGTGTTCATGACTCCACAATAAGAAATAAGAGGAAAATTATGATTATTCATGGGAGTGTAGCAAGGCAGAAACAACTGCTAACCAAGAGAAACATCAATACTCATCTCATATTTGCAAAAAACTTGGATAATCCCCAAGCCTCTTGGGATAATGCTCTATGCACAGATGAGTCAAAAGTGAAACATTTTGGATGACACAGGTCCCATTATGTATGACGTAAAGCAAATACAGAATTTCACAGTAAGAACATCATATCAACATTCAGGCATGCTGGTGGCAGTGTGATGGTATGGAGTTGCTTTGCTGCCTCAGAACCTGGATGACTCTCCATTATTGAAGGAACCATGAATTCTTAAGGACAATCTGTCTATGAGCTGAAGCTATAGTGTAACTGGGTTAAGACAATGATCCAAAACACAAAAGCAATCTAAATGGCTGAAAATAAGCTAAATTTAGTCTAAATCTAGTGACCTAGTCAAAGTCCTGACTTTAACCCAATAGAAATGTTGTGGCAGGACCAGAAACTATCCGTTTATCTAATTACAGGAAGTGTTTGGTTGCAATTATTGCTGCTAACGGTGGTGAAACCAGCTTATTAGGTTTATGGGAACAATTTATTTTTCACATGGGTGATATGGGTATTTGATAAACTAAATTAATTATTTAATGAAAAGGTTATTTAATGAACAAAAACAAGTTTTGTTTACTCAGGTTCCATTTGTCTAACATTACATTTTGTCTAAAGATCTGTGACCATTCAGTGTGACAAATATAAAAGGTGACACTGAATCGTTTTTTAATATTTAATATTTTTAATATACACTTTTATAGTTTTAATAATAGTTTTATTATTTATTTCCCCCCTCAGACAAAATAAATTTTCCATTAATATGGCAGTGCTAAAAACTGCAATAAAACTACAATAAATGGTTCTCGAGAACAATTCCGCAGGGTGAATATTCCCAGACTGGCCAAGAGCAGGATGCAGCTGGCAGACGTCTTCCAGTCAGCCTCTCCACTGTGCTGGTACCGCTACCGTTGCAACTTGGTGGGCATCACACAGCACACCAGACGATGGGAAATAAGATGGTGCAACTATATTTCATTCATTTCAGGCATGCACTTAATAAGATGAATGTACACTCACTAGCTCTACAGTCAACCAGTCCCTTGTGCACTCTGTGCCTCTGTAATCTCTGCAATCGTAAAATGTGACTCTGCCTCTCTCTGTATGAAAGTCCTATAATGTGCAAGATCTGAAATGCAAACATCTGAAATTCATGTTTTTACATTCCAAAGATCTCACTCAATAAATGCATGCCAAATGCATGATTAAAAGCAAGTTTCCAGTATGCTCTGGACTCAGTGTATGGACAAAGTAGCCACAATTTTAACAAATGTGCATCTTACACCATTTGATGGATGTAGAGGCAGTTTCCCACCTTCCTTGTGTCTCTCATTCAGATCGCTTACACTGTTAACTACATACAGATGCATTGTTGATGCGAATGGGTTTACTGCAGACCACAAAACGAGCAAACCTGGTGCAGGTGAAAACTATTCCATTTGCGCAAGACAAAACTAGCAATTTGACTTGTGAGTCTCCACTTGCGTGCTCACCAAAATAGGACCCTATGTGCTTTAACTGAAAGACAGTGGACAGTTGTAGCATAGTGGTTTGGGATTGGGCTTGAAACTCAGGTTTAAATTTAAATTCTTTACTTATGTTGATTTTTTTCAGTAATTCCCAGCTGTATAAATGAACTATATGCAGCCCAGTCTAAGCTGATATGGATAAGAGCATCTGCATTTGTTTTTATTAGCACATTAAGGTTCACAAGAAAACCTACGCATACACTTAACATTTCAGAACAGGTCAACAAAAACGAAGGAAGTAAAAATATAGTATGTAAATAACAAACATCAATATAGATATAGCTAACAGTTAGATGCAAAGCAGATGACACTTTAAGGTCAAGAAACTCAATACTGAATTAATGTCTTCAAAAATCTGACTTGTCCTCTTACCTCCTTGCTAAATCGTCTTTGTGAGCTCTGTGATGTGAGAGCTTCTCTCATCACCTTGGGGTCAAGTACAGTTTTCTAACCTCATTATATAAGGACTGGAGTGGACTGGAGACTTGTCACATTTCATAAAACCTAAAAATGAGGCCATGCCTCAAATAATGAGCCATTATATCCTTGGGTACACAACTTCACTTTATCCCATCAAAGTTCAATTTAAGTTTCTTCCTGCAGAGAGGGTCTCTCCACCATGGGTAATGTTGACAAGCATTTTTGTGTCACTTGCTTCTACTATGTGTGATGTCATACAGAAGTTGTGCCTATGCTGAAAACCTGAAGGCTGATGACATCACCAGCATCAACTGTGATTATAATTAAAAAGTATGGATGACATGACTTGACAATATTCTCAGGCTTCTCCTGTGGACAATTTTGGACAGAGAACAGACTGATGATGTCATCATCATCTATTGCCCCAGTGATTTGCCCCTGATGCTGATTGAGTTACTCCTGCCAGGAAGCTTGATAAAAGAAAATAAATTGCCATGGGCTGTTTATCAGACCAATGGACACGGATGAATCCCCCCCGCAAGGATAGGAAAAGACTTCCCTGTTATCTCTACTGGCAGATGGGAGTTTTTATTAAACAGAAAAGGAGCCATTAAAGACTTGATCACATAAGCCACTGTGCAGCAAAGCTAGTGTATGCACTGAGCATGTGTATGGCAGAGCTAGCAGTGGCTATCAAACAAATTGCTACCAATTATGTATTTTTTGCACAATGAAAATAGCTACAAAAACTGGGAGGTTGGGCCTGAAAAAGTTAAGACTCCACATCAAAATATGGCAAAATGAAAGAAAATATCCCACGTCGCTGTGTTTGGCTCTAACTTTCCGTTAATCAAGGAGGTTGACAACTTCAGGGTCTGTTAATCAATCACATTTATCTAGATCCCATCTCTTTGAAGTGACACAGGGGTACTCGTGATGAGCCCTTGCCCCAGGGGTCAGAGAGACTGCAGATGGCCAGGATTAGGTACAGTCTATACACAGACAGTGGGCACAGAACTCAAGGGATGGTGATGCTCTAACAGCGGTAGAGCTGTAATTAATCACAGCCTCTTTTTCAGTCCTCTGTGAGAAAATGGACAGTGGCCATTCGTGCAACGCAAGGTCCCCTGCAAGTCTCGCAGAAGACGTGGATTGACTAATTAGTGTTCTTCAACCTTTAAATTGTGGCTATGTGGAAACTGCTGTCACTCGTGCAAAATTACTGCTCTGAAGAATAACCAGAACAAAAGTGGTGTATGTTACTAAAAGGTACCTCTTACCACAGAATTACCAAGGAAACATTTCACAGCCACTTGAGGAGACAATGTTTGACTGCCTTTAAAAGGATTAGTTTACCCTTCTATTTTAATTTAATCTCACAGGCTCTTGGAGTCACAACAAGCCTTTACTGTGCAACTGTAAACTTGGAAGGATTTTAAATGTTTTATAATACTGTTGCTTAGATGAATACCTTAAATTCACTAAGACAATAGCCATTTTATCCAATAAAACAAAATATGCATGACAAAACCCATTTAATGATATTTTTTTTAAACCCGAGGGAATGTTTTTCAAAGATGCAGCAGGATAAAATCCCAATGTACTTTTTCAAAGAAAAGCAATAAAGCCGATACTGTTCATTTGGATAAAATTGGGTTGTGTTTCAAACTACTGATGGCATATTTCTTCACCCATAAAATGTTTCCTTCACAAATCCCCTGACGCAACCTTTGCACTAGCTGTCTTCAAATGGTGTGCATAATGGGGAGGGTGTAATTTAGAGTGAGGATTTCCAGACACGGCATACAGGCTACACAAAAATACTGGGAGGCAGTTTCCTTGCTCAGGAAGAGCCTGAGCACCATGGCATGCTGGGATTGTTCTAAAGGGCTACTGGTCCTCCAATTGGCTGCTCCCTCGCATTTGTTACGAGAAGCCAGTGACAACAACAGTTTACAGTGGCTGTCAACTGTTGACTGTGCACAATCGTTCATTGTTTCATTCCTTCTGCAGGGTAGTGTGCCTTTCATGGCTAATTAAGTCGGGCCATTCCTCAATCCATCAGGGGGGATTGTGTGTGGCGGGGCGTGCTGGGGAGTGGAAAGTGGGATGGCAGTCCTAGTCCATGTGAACCAGCTAGAAATTTCCAGACTGAAACCGGAAACAGCGGATTGAGCACCTCAGTGAGCAACGCTGACAATTAAGGATGCAGCAATTATTCTAATGACTGTATTTACATAAATTGATTTTTCAAATATGTCAATCACATTTCTACAAGCTCTGGTATGAATTAAAAATGAACAGTTGTGAAACCTGCACATAAAGTACATAAAAAGAGATTTGAAGTGCTGTTTGTGTTTCTTTCTGAAAAACTAATTGCTGATAACCCCATTGGGACTCACCTTGTAAAATAAAGGATAAATAAAAACTAAAGGGTAATCTTTCCTTTTAAAGGCAACTCTGAGGGAGGTTTGCACCATATGACTTTGCCCCCAACTTTGCTGGGACAATAAATTGTGACAAATCATAAAGGAGAATCATGAGATGCAAGAGAGCTCTTTTTCTAAAACCAGAGAACTGTGAATTGTGCTTTTCCATATTTGTGTAGAGTCAAAGTCATATCAGTAGCTCACAAGAAAAAAAAAATCAATCCAGCTGCAAAAAATATAAAGTTTCCCGTTTATGGGGCACTGCGCTAAAATACTCCCTCCTCTCTTGTGTCAGTGACCAGGCTGACACACAATCCACGGACCTTAAGTGTCAACCTTCAGGTTTCAGGTAGATCAGAGAATTCACAATTATGGTTTTATGGTTTACCGAGTATAAAAGACAGCATCTTAAAAAAAATAAAATAAATCAATTCTTTTCATCACTTTCATCATCCGGAAAAAAAATTTGATATGTATTTTAAAGCAATACCAAGGCATTCTCATTCTAAATAGTTAGATACATTTTCCTTTTGCCATAAAATACAATTACAATACACAATAACTACCATATTATTCAATTCACAAGAATAAAATAAGATTATTTTTCCAAACCACACAGTATTGTATGGCAGAGTTTTGAATCAATCACTTTTATGTCATCCAGAGGCACTTTCTTTTGTAGCTACAGTGATTGTTTTGCTAGTATTCTGTATTTTGCTTTTTACATAATGTATTTATGCCACACATTATTGTATGCAAATCTCCTATTCAGGACATTCAATTCAAAAACTCACTTTGATGGATTACACCACTAGTTTCCCAATGCCACCAGCTGAGTCTGATTTCCTAAACGACTGCATGTGACAACTCAGCTGATTGGTTGACCACAGTGTGACTGATAATCTGACAAACTGCCTCCTGTATTCATCCTAGCTGGACACGTTCCAGGCTGAATGCATATTAGCATTAGCAATGCAGGAAGAAAAACAGAATATGGTGCACTGTAGGGATGCATATATGCTCACAAAAACAATTATAAATAATATTTAGTTAAATTTAAAATGATAAAACTTTGACTCAAAGATTACAGTTGAGTTGTGCGTGACTTTACGGGCCATTTTCATCAAAAAGCACATTCAAAATTAAATCAGTATGGAGATGCATTTTAAAAACCATTTGTGAAGAGTGAGTATTGTAATTCAAGCTAAAAGCCTTGTAACACGAGTAACTTGGTTGCTCTGGGTAATTTATGGTGAGTTTGCGTAGCACACTTGCAAAGATGTGAACATACAAAATTGTCAGAACATTACCACTGGCTGGGCCAGGGATGTGACAACACAACCTAGATGAAGAGAATTTTTTCAAATGGATTTTAAAAAACAGGACTTCAGTGTTTCTGTTACAAACTTCCCGACAAATGGCTTAAGCTTCATTTATACTAAAAATAGAGGTAATTCTATGGCATGCTGTTTGAGTGGCAATGTCACTGCTTTCACCTCAGGGGAAAGAAAAAAGTGCTTTACCTAATTGCACCACACCAGCTTGCTTAAGTAGGTGTAATGCCAATGTGATGATTTACTATTATTAGCATGGAAGCCAAATTAAATATTTCCCTGTCACAGTTTGTAGACAGGCTGTAAATGTGAATAAAATATAACATCGTACCCACAAAGCATCACAGAATCGTCCACAAAATGGATGTCTGAACAAAATTGCAGATGATAGCACTTCCAGGAAAGGAAATGTATAATAAAATATGCTACCACTTCTTCACAGCACGCATGTAACGCGAGGAGGAACCTGGGACCTTTATACATACACTAAGAGCCAAAGACCACTTTTCAGACTGTTATGGCATAAACATCAACGATTTTTACAACATTTAACAGGTCAGAACAGCTTTTCTACACCATTTTCACCAGAGACCTAATGGCACACAAAAAAATCATTAAGGCCCGAAAACACATATTTTTACACACATTTCCCTGCTGACCTTCATATTCATTCTAAACTCTAATTAAATTATTATTCTGTTACCAAACCTGTAATTTACTGTGAAGAGAATGACTTGCCATGCAGGTATTACAAGTGTTTACACATCTGATATTAGCCAGAGGTATGCAAGCAAAGGCACAGGCTAACTACCGTTTCTACGTTCTTAAGGGGGAGAGACAAAGCCTTTTATTGGACTTGGGGTAGATCCAATGTTTCCACTAAACAGAGGGAGCCAAGTTTAATTGCTCTGCCACCTGAAAATTGTGTTATTTTCCTGTCTATCACCTGTTCCTGAGTCAACGGAACATCTGGTGTGAGACGCAGATGCAGGTCCTGTTTAATAGTGGCCGACTTTCTCCATGACTGTCACAGTCACAAGCACCACAGCAATGCTGGTCCTGCTCCTTCAATTTTCAGTCGGCACAAAAATGACTTCAGTCCACTTGTTTAATGAGGAACAAAGACATTGTGAGATGCATAGTGCATTCAGCTTCCTGAATCAAATTTACAGTCAAATTATGCAAAGTGCATTCACAACTTTTCTTAAAGTGGTCTATAAGCAGGGTTTATTATACCAGAAGGTTTTCTGCATACTGTACGAGAAGAAAATTAGGTTGTAACCTTGAAATATGGCACTGCAGCTTACCTTAATGAGAACTCCTTAACTAGAATATTTATTTTAACTAGATATTAATATAAACCTCTGACACAGCAGCATAATGTGAACAGTGTGGATGTGATGATCTGTTAGCAACCCAAAAATGAGAGAGCATGCCTACCTAACAAGGCCATTTTTCTCAGGCTAAGAGAGGGAAGCTGACGGCATCAGGGAAGACAAATCTATCACTTCTTCACATCCATTTGGGCCAATCCCATTCTCTAAATAAGACTAAGCTTCTTCTGACATTTAGGCCTAATTTGAAATGATCCAGTGCAGAATTCATGTTATCATCTGGTCCTTCAACAGAATGTGTACTTCCAATTTTTCCTTAACTTATTCATTTGTGCTGAGGACACAAAACCATAATAAGCGATGGGGAAGGAGAAGGGGAGTAGAGGGAAGTGCTCAGAGTTTTTATTTCCCCCGTCAATATTTTGAACATTAACAAAGATAAAACATGATTTTTTTCCATCACCATAATCATTCAAAAGGATATTGCTGCTGGACTACATGCTCAACACCAAGATGTTAGGATGAGAGCATCCGATGATGGAAAATATTCTCCTGGGGGAAAATGTTTTAAAAATCCTACACAGCTCCCACTCCACCACATCTATTAAGAACTTTCGGTGACTGACTGCAAGCTTAAACACTGAATCTTTAACCTGATTGGTTTGGAATGTTTCCCAGACCCAAATTATAAAATAGAGCCCCAGTCACGCCTTATAAAACCAAAAAAATACATTTAAAAAAAGGATTAGAAATAGGGCAGACAACTTGTACTTTTGTACAAGACAGCAATAATCAGGCCAGAGAAAATCAATGGCACTGAAAGGGAAGGAGTTGATGCTGCTGAGCACGAGGACGTTATCCGCCTGTATCCGTGTGACCCACACGCCAGGAGGTGCCAGCAGCTTACGCCCTGCCAGAGTTACCACTGAGCTCCAATGGACTCCTCCCAAGCAGCTCGGAATGTGACATCAGGATCACATACTGAGTTTGGTCAATGATGCTTCTCTTTAAAGGTGAATGGTGTCATTTCCCTGCGAATGTTGGAGAGACCACCAGCTGGCGAGGGTGTCTATTGGGACCCATTATGAATGACTGATCTCTAAGACTCCCCACCAAATCTTCCCTGTGTTAGTGAACAGCAGGAGATTCCCTTTGAAATGAAAGCGAAATGATGTTACTTTTTTCCTCGGTGTGTTATGGTTTTCATTATGCGCAATGTGAATTTTTTTTCTCTTCACCATCACCATTTTCTAGGATAAATTCATACTGCCCACCCACTTGCCTGGCCAACATTCACCCCGATTCTTTACGTCTGTAAAGCATATAGGTTTACTAGTGTAATAATTCCTTGGGTGGCCAGTCGCTTGGGATACCTGTGCAGAACTCAAAGGCCTCAAGGGTTTTGTATCCTCAGCAACTCCTTCAAATATACACTCACCCCAAAGGAGACTCAGATGGTGTTATAAAAAGCCTCAGTATTGCTGGACAAAATAACCAAGAAGTAAACATGTGGGCAAAAACACATTATTGAAATGAATATGAAAATCGCACAATGTGTAAAATCATTTGCATCAACCAAAAGGACCTGTTTACAAGTAAATGCAGAGAAACACATTAATCAAAATGTGCTGTCCAGAATCATTTTCGCAAGTCATTATTAAAAACATTTAAAATTAGCCACATAATGCTCAGTACATCTTGAGGATTTATCATGAGGGACTGGCAGCTGTTAAGCACAGTCTGGCAGGCTGGCAACCCTGGTAGTGATGCGTTTCAGATGTTCCCTGATGAGAATTAAAAGGAGAGCCACGCTGAGAGAGGCACTGTCTGTCTCTTAATCTTATTCACTGCAGAGCGGGTGGCAGAACTTGGTCAACTGTGTCAATGAGTTCTCTGGACCAAACAGGAAGCTAATGATCTCCATATGTGCAGCAATTATTACAGTTGCCCTCTTTTCAAAACGTCTCTTGGCATGGTCATTAGCACCGAGATGAAATTGTGCGTGCTTGTGTGTGTGCTTTTGTGTTGAGTTTGGTTATTCCTTTCACCAGGCTAGGCCATGATGTTTTCAATATCGATTTCACTGCAGTTCCACAAAGGGAGATTTTCATGGTGACTGCTGTGAGGGATGCACTATTATTATAATTTATTTGCTGCAACAGAATCTGTCTCCCATTTTTGATTCAAAGCAATTTTTTGAATGCCAAACAAATGGCAGTGAGAGTTCATAAAATACGTCACTTTTACCCTTATTAATAATTATTATGAATTATAGTTCCACCGCTAAGCTAAAGCTGTGGGCACCGCTGGTCCCCCATGTGTTTTGATCAGATAAACAAGTAAAATAATGAAACTGAAAGAACAATTGCATCTGTACATGTACATGATAAGAGGTAAAAAGCAAACCTTATCCAAAAGAAACTGTCAATAGTTAATCTCTTATACTAGTGTAACAATGCAACAAAGATCTTATATATGGATTACGCATTGAGACGCTATGTGGCACATAGATAGTCAAAAATAAAACATTCTTCCACATCCAAGCTGTATTATTCACAAATTCAAAAACTACATTTTCTGGGTCCCCATTCTCCTAAAGAAATATAAACCAATGAAGAAAGACACAAAAGGACACTGCACACAGGAAAGAAGCATATGAATATAAATTACATATGGATATGAATGTAAATTACAGAAAGCAAATTGCAGTACTGCGCCAAATTCATGGGAAGCTTTAAGAGGTATCATAAAGAGCCGCGTGTGACAGTCTAGTCTGTGTCTCGTAAATTCGGCCATTTTTAAACACTTCACAAAGGTCTTCTGTTCTTTACTCCTGCCAGAGTGGCTGCACCTTTCAGAATGTGAGAGGAGGCACCTGGCTTTGGGCTCTAATTACTCCACTTGAATAATTGTCCCTGGCTGTGATGAAGGCGCTGTCTTTCACCCTGCCTGCCTCCCAGCTGAGTGATTCTTTTAGCCTTTTCAAGCTGCTGGAAGATTCTTCAACCCTTTAAGATTCATTGGGGCTTCTAGTCCTGCCCCCGTCTTTGTCACCTTGGTGACTTCCTGGGGGCAACCGTCTTCCTGCCATGCCCCCCGGTACACTTTCAAAAGACCACTTAAAAACACATACTGCCCCACAACAACATGTTACCATTCAGAGAGGAAGCTGCTGTACTCACTCAAAAAAGAAGTGTCGCGGGGAAGATGCAAAATGTCTAGCAGTATAAGAGGATATAAAAAATACATAGAGATCCTATCAATGTGTGCAGAAAAAAGGACATGCCAAATTAAAGAATTAACTTTGGGAATGGGGAGAGGCAAGCTAATGAAGGAGCAGAGATTTCTCATTGCGGTTCAAAGGATTTGTTTTGTTTTTTTCAAATGCCATTCCTTTTTTGGTAGCAGTATTAAGAACCAAAGGTGCAGTTGTTGGTATCTTCAGAGAATAACTGTTTGACCCAGACATATCAGTGATAATGGACCGTGTCCTGTTGTGGAGCTTCCTTACCTTAGCTTCCTTACCCATGGAGATGCAGTTTCTGACAGATGACCTCCAAATGATCCCACATGAGAGTTCACAAATTACAAACCATGAACCGCTGGCATGTCCCTCCCAGGCCAAAACCAGCCAGGTATGTCATTAGCGATAGGTAGAAGGGTCAGAGGTCACAGTTTCAAACCTTGCACATCTGAGGGTCTGCATAAGACACAGCTCTTTGATTATATAGATACAGTACAAACTTAAATAATGTGTACCTGAATCGTCTTTGATGCATGAGTATTTGAGAGAAAAATATCTTGACATTTGCTACAATTTGCTGTAATTAGAGGAAGAAAAAATGTGACTGAAAGGAAACTGTCACAGGACACACAGTACGAATACCAATAGTCTGATGTACTCTGGCATTACTCTCAAAAACAGTATTCTGTTGATAACTTGTAAAAACAGGTTTTTTGCCACTCCTTGTAGTTTAGTTCTATTCTGGGTTTGTTTCATGCTAGTAAAGGCACTGAGAACAGCTACAGAGCTGACATCCGGTAGGGAGAAAAGCTTTTGAATTGGGAGGGCAGGTTAAAGGAAGCCAACAAATTCTACTGGAAGGTCTGGCAGGTTTCATTGAAGCAATTTGAAATCCCTACAGGGTCAGCCATGTCACCTCCCACAGTACTAATTCTGAGTCATAAAGGCAGAGTGTGCGAGGCTGTATTTATGTGAGGCTTCTATGCATGGCTGAGTGTTGGAGAATGCAGCTGTTTGTGATTGACAATTCTTGTGTGTGTGCTTGCATCGATGCACCTTTTTGTGAGCGTGTATGACAACCTGTGTGTTTATATGCATTCCCTACATATGCATGTGGTGTGTATGTAACAGTTGCTGTAAATACAGTGGAAATGATCAACAGATTGCTCATGATCTATGCTACTCATGCACAGGGACCACCCCATTTGACCTTCTGGTGATTATTTACAAACTGGCTCATATCCAAACATGACCTCTCATGGGCGGGGTGTATGTTTGGCTTTGGGGCTTCATTTTATCGAGGGGCACGCAGCCATCTAATAGGTAAGGCCACAGGCCACCTCCACTACCCTACCAACTGTATGCTAGCCTATTACCAGTAAAATGAACAACAGCTTTCTTCCAGTTACCAGTAAAACGAGCAACAGCTTTCTTCCAGTTGAAGAGAATATATAAATTCAATCAGTAAATTCATCAATGCTTGAAATGGATGCCTTTTATTCTTACTCAATCTTTTCCAACAAAGATGTGATAGTAAACGTAGTAAATGCTCCTCACTTTTAAAGTGGCGTCTGGGAAAAAAATAACGCAGTGGTTTGCCATCAATAAGAACTGGTTGTTTAAAAGCTGCTTGCACGTCTCCAGTCAGTAAGATTATGGTATCGTAACAATAACAGCAGATGAGATCGGGGAGAAATGCACCAGGGTTTCTGCAGTTGAAATGAGACAGTGCTCAGCGTACATGAAAAAGAATAGCCAGTTATTTATTCTGGTCACTGTGATGTATTTCTGAATCTCAGGGTGAGTTAAGACATTTGCCAATATTTTATTTGTAAATTTGGAGAGAGGGAAGCTAAATCAGCTACAGAGGGAATGCAGCCTGTCTTCATCCTGTGTTTATTATCCGGTGAGAAAGCCACAGGAGATTGAGACACTTGCTGGAATATACTGGCTTGGAGAGGCAGGCCAAAATGGGTCAAACAGCAGAATTTATTCTTACTGCAGTTGGTCCACCCCCCCACCCCCCCTCCCCTGGATGCCGTTAACCTAGTCAGATCATGCCATATCCACTAAAATCATGTGGGCAAAATTTCAAATCCTTGATATATTGATTAAATAGAGCCAGCTGAAGAGATTCAGTCAGATCCTACCATAGCCATTTTTGTTGAAAATGAAATACTGCTGCAATAAGATCAGGATCCTATTGCCTTCAGTAATGTTGTTTTGTAACATTCATTAACAATATTTGATGTTACATTTAACACAACATAAATTTTTCCAGTATTCATAGATTGGGAGAACAGTCGATTGACTCAAAAATATACTGGGCAATGTATATATGCACATAATTCAGCATTTTTCATTGGTTATGTGGGCAGCCATTACAATATGACAGTTATACGGACAGAAAAGGGTCGTCAATTTAGCCTGGGTTGTAGGAGACGCCACCTTAGTGGACCCAAAATGAAAGCACAATCATTTATGTCATGCTGATTAAGCGTGGCACCGTCGATCTGTACTGTAACTGGAGTTCAGGGAGACTAATCTGTCTGATTTGCTTGTTGCCACGCCAGCCCGAAACACCAGAATTGCAGCATTGATCCAAAGACATCTGTTTAGCCTCCAGTCAGTCTTCACGATGACAGAGTTAACCAATATGAAAATACTCAGGCCCCAAGACAAGGCATGAAGTCTGCCTTAATGTGTGAAACATAAACATCCGTCTATTTAATAGGAAAGACCCATGTTAGAAGACCCGGCAGGTCCAGTTTATATTAAGCTAAAGCAGATTTTTTCAATATCATCAGTTCTATTACTGTCCCAAAAGCCATGACTTCAAATCACTAAGGGAAGGACACAAAGAAACATTATTTTCTCTATCCTTTAAAAAAAAAAAAATCAAAAGATGATTGCATGATTGATGCTATCAGTTTTGATGAGAAGACTTATTCCTTTGATTTCATGTCATTTCTGTTCAATGCAACACTACGTACTCCACACAATAAAGCACCATAAATATAACCATAAATCTTAAAGCCTTCAAGCATTACCACAACTTTAATTGGGGTATCAGAGAACCGCATGGAATCAAACAAACGTTATAAAAGCAATCTTCTACAGAAGTCATAACTGCAAGTAGTTCAGAGGTATAAATTGATAATTTCTAGTTAATTCATCTAGATTGCCCAAGCCAAGTGCAACTCACACTTATTAACCTGGAATTTAATTTGATCGGACCACTGTGATCGTCTCCTCATTAACCCTCGCCAGGCCAAGTGTCCTCAAGTTCTCTGATTAAGCACATGCTGTCACCTTTGCCCCCTTTGTAATTAAAGAAATCTGTGGCTGCAACATTAGACACATACAAACACCCCAATTCAGGAAGCGGTCACATTCACTTTGATCAGCCGTTACTAGAGAAACCTGTTTATGTGGAAATGCATGGAATAACACTACTTAAATGCTTTGATGTATTATTCATGGTGTCTTGCTGCAGCCAGTACTGTTCTGGAATGACATTAGCTGTGATTTATTGAGCAGAGAGTATCAAAGTCTGCCTGGGAATGACTCCCATTAGCATTACCATAGAGACAGTGTGTAAGCCTTAAGTCACTTGTACAAAAATGCACCCCTGTTTCGACTACTCTAGCAGTCGGACACGTTCCCACGCTAACAGCCTTTGAATACACTAAGCTTCCAGTAGCTACAAAATGACTGTCTATGGGTAAGTATTAAATATAAAAACATGACATGCAAATAATCAGTCCTTTTTTAAAAATATTGGAGACTGCTTAGCTTCTCTGTCAGGCATAGAATGAGGCTGCTTAAATGTGACTTTAGTTCTAACAAATGCCTGGATGGATACATTATACTTCCTTGAGGAATAGATAGGATAAGGATGGCTCCCTAGTAAGGATAAGGATGGCTCACTAGTAAGGATAAGGATGGCTCACTAGTAAGGATAAGGATAGCTCACTAGTAAGGAAAAGGATGGCTCACTAGTAAGGATAAGGATAGCTCACGAGTAAGGATAAGGATAGCTCGCTAGTAAGGATAAGGATGGCTCACTTGTAAGGATAAGGATGGCTCACTAGTAAGGATAAGGATGTCTCATTAGTAAGGATAAGGATAGCTCACTAGTAAGGATAAGGATAGCTCACTAGTAAGGATAAGGATGGTTCACTAGTAAGGAAAAAGATGGCTCACTAGTAAGGATAAGGATGGCTCACTAGTAAGGATAAGGATGTCTCACTAGTAAGGATAAGGATAGCTCACTAGTAAGGATAAGGATAGCTCACTAGTAAGGAAAAGGATGGCTCACTAGTAAGGATAGGGATGGCTCACTAGTAAGGAAAAGGATGGCTCACTCGTAAGGAAAAAGATGGCTCACTAGTAAGGATAAGGATGGCTCACTAGTAAGGATAAGGATAGCTCACTAGTAAGGATAAGGATGGCTCACTAGTAAGGATAAGGATGACTCTCTAGTAAGCATACACAAATGCCTGCTTCTTGCAACAGAGTGTCTTGCTTTTCTGCAGGCAGCAGGAATGCCTAATCTACAGCTGTGCAAGAAATTTGCAGGGCTGTTCCTACGAAACCCAGCGCTTACAGACTGACAGTCACAGGCAAACATCCCGTGTGGAAGGTGACTCGCACGGAAGTGTTTGTTGGCACGCGGTGGCAGCAGATGGCGAGGCTGGCAGGGGAGAGGACCCAGTCTGGGAGAGGGGGTGAGGGGCGCAGTTCAGTAGGATTGGGGGACATGCGTCAGGTGCGAACTGGCAGCCCTCTCGCTAAATCCTGCCTCTCTTACGAGCACACAGCATAGGGATATCAGCTTCCCTGCAGGAGACCGCTTGGTGGCTGAACCGCTCCACCACTGGTTGAAGTGCTTACTGTACACAACATTCTTTAATTTGCCACCGACAATATAGGATGTTTAGGTAATAACTGAGACAAATATGGAACATGGCAGTTACAAGTCTGATCTGTACTGTATCTGACAGTACACACAAAACACAGACAGATGGAAAGAGAGCTTTAATAAAAAATGCAATTAAATTTTAACAAATTAAAATAAACATGACTGATTGACCACACAGTGCATGTCAACAGTTGCTGCAATAATAAAAAAAAAGGGGTTAATCAATCATATTTACACAGATTGCAGGCCAATAAAATAAATAAATCTCTAATTTACTCCCACCATTCTCTGGGCTCCAAGGATCTAAATGCTTGAACACTGCTGTGGAAAATCCACAACTATGTCAAGCAGATGGGAGAGGTGGCAGGTCTGACACAGATCAGATGCACTTTGATGTCCAAATAAAATTGGTGGGTTTAATTATTCATCAAATTTTCAAAGCTACCCATCGATAAACAAAAATGTAATTCACATGATGTAGGCTATTTAGCTTTGTTCTTTGTTTGGCTGCCTTTTTGATTGACACCTCACAAAACATATTTCAAACATAAACTGATTACTGCCCTTCAATGTTACCTCAATGTCAATTGTCACTGTATTTGACAAAACTCCAATAGGAGGCCTGAAGGCTTTATTATACTGGGGGGGGGGGGGGTTAGTGTTCAATTGCCTACTGATTTCAGTCTTCAAAAAAGCAGTTCAAACTGGAAGACCAATGTGAGAACTCTGACATTGCCCTACACATCCTTGCAAAACCAAGGCATTATTTTTGGGGTATAAGCACAAGATATAAAACCTTATGTTCTGCAGTTAGTGTCATATTGGGCCACATACTATAGCTGTTTACAACTATAGCTTGTATAACTTCCTTTTTGACTTTGATGGACAGCACATCTCAAATCTGGGTAATCAGAAATGGTTGTGGTAACCCTACATACGCTCATCCATTTGGATTTGACAACTGGCGATGTTATCCAGTAAAGGAGTACAACCTATAAATCAACATACTACATACAAGTTTCCTGGGTAATCGTAAAAGTCCTTGACTAAAATCTTAAAATGGGTTGATTTTACCCAAACTGAACACAAGGGCTAAAAATCTAAAAACAAAAATCGTAAAGTCGAAATGCTGTGCAGAAACCTGCTAAAAATGCATTCACAAAACAAGAAACATAACATGAAAAATGAATGACAGTGACCTGTCTTAATTAGATACTAACTGCTGAATTAGATACTATAATATTAAATACTGTGAGCTCCATAATGTTTGGGACAGAAAAAGTGTAAAAATGTAGATTTGGCGGGCTTAATTGGTATGCGTAACCTGAATGGTAATTAGGCTATCCTTTTCTGCACTACTACTGGTCATGACAACACATTTAAATCCACTTTGTTTTTAAGTCACTCTGGATAACAGCATTTGTTGAAATTAATGCAATATTAATTTAATAGAATACTAATTTAGTAGGCATCCTTAATTTTGTTGCTAATAAAAAATGTTTAAATTACACTGACTAATGAACTAAAAAAATGCAAAGTTTTCTTTGGATCAAAGGATATCTGAGATAACTGGGATAGATTACTTCCATTAAGAAACATTCCATCAGTAATGAACGGAAAGGCACATGGAAAGGAATCTGATAAATAAAATCAAAACATGAAAATAATTGTTTGCTTTCATTGTACCCTGTTTATGTTTTTGCGAGGAAAAGCTACTTCAGTTGTCAGACTTTTACCATGCCCATAGTCCTTACACTGTTTGTTTGAGCACACCTTCAAACTCCTCTGAAAATGCACTTGTAAGCTTGTAAACACAACCTAATAGAGGAACTAGCTGTCCAATAATGACAAGTGTTTTTTCTGTAGTTCCAGGATTTTTTTGTTATTTCCATTGTGTGTGGTGTCATTTCCAGTTCTGGTATTTTGTTTTTTTTGTGCGTGATTGCAGTCATTTTAGTTTCCATTTTTTGTAAAAGAAAAAAAAAATCATAAAGGGAGAGACCGAAGTATACATTTTGTGTGGATAAATCATGCACTTCCAGCAAAATTCCTATTTTGGAAAACAAAATCATACTATATAGTCAAGGCCAAACAATATATCCCTTAAAACAAAAGCAGTGATATAACAGTTACTCCTGAGAGTTTAATCACACATAACCCAGGCTGGAATAAGACTGGCATTTGATGCCACATACCTTCGGGACCAATATACCACCCTATGCATTGCTACAGCAACACTTTGGTCAAATCTCTTGCTTTGTCCTGATGCTAATCATTGCACCTTCTTCCAAATCCACCCATAACTATAACTTTTCAGTTTTGCAGTTCCCAGACAGGTAGAAAGATAGGGGTCATTGCTTATCCTCTGCTTCACTTATTCATGGCAGAGGTAAGCCAATGCCTTGTGTAACAGTCAGCACAAGCCAAAAAGCAGCACCGCTGCTACCAAAGTAAGCATGTTGTGTTATCAGTGGCGTACCGTGGGTTGTAGTACCAGGCCTTCAGTAGCCTTACCTTTAAATGGATGATTACTCTCAACACGTTTCCACTAACATTTCTTTATTATCAATCAAGAAATTAATGAATTGAATAACTGATACCCAGAAATATAGCAGTGGAGGTTGGTGAGCTGGAAAAAACTGGGGACAAAGCATTACCGTTAAACCGATCATCACTCTAAAGCCACTTTTACATGAATAGCATCTGTGTTCAACGACAAATAAGGCGGTGACTACACATGAGAAAAATCGAGTGCAGCCAAAAAAAATGCAGCAAGCGGTGATCTAGTAGGTTGCCAGTGGTGTAAGGTTATATTGTGAACTCGTTTTGTGAAACAGAAAATCCTGGATTTACCCAAAATGTTCTACCATGTTCACTTCTGCCTGCTTCGTTCAAAGCTGTGATGTGACTGGAAAAACTGCAAAAGGTCAGCTTCAAACAAGGTCTAAACTATTTGAACTTTGAGAATGGCAACTTGGCATTATTTTGAGTTGTGTGATATGCCAGGCTTAGCATTGCTGCCAAGTTGGTTTGAAGCCATGTCAAGCATTTTGATGCCCGTCATGTGAATGCAGTTTAAACTTGTTTCCGTTTACCTGATTAACAATCAATCACAATAACCACAACTAGGAAATATGATTATGAATTTAGTTTGAGATAGAATTACTGTTCTTAGCATCATAAACCTGTGCAGCATTTTCCTATATCCACATTAATAATGACATAAAATGTGTTAATATGCCATGTGAAGATTCTGCAGTTTGAATGCTCATGAAATAGTACAGATACTGGTAAGTTTGTTTAGTAGTGCTCAAAGCTGGTTTGATACACTTGGCTCTACATCCCACGATACGCCACTGTGTTATTATGCGTCAATTTAAAAAGGCATCAACAACAGTCACAACAACTGGCCACTGAAGGAGACTGGGAACAAAAGAGAGGCAGAGGGGGAGGGGGACGGGTTGAAAGAGGGGCAAAAAAGGAGGAATAATGACTCCAAACTAAAGCCCCTGACAGAAGATTTCTTTAGCTGCCAGCCCCTACTGAAAAAAGAGGCTTGAAGGGTTTAAGTGCCATGGGAGTTTTAAAGGCCTTCTGAGGGCAATCTGACAGAACTGAATCACTAGGCAATGGAGAGACGCCATTTGAGAGGAGACTGTGTGTTCGGCACAACCTTTTTCCAGAGGTTCCAACCCGACTTGTAACACTCTGTGTAAACAACCAGGGGGGCAAGAGGCCTCTACCAAAGCGTTTGGCTCAACATGAAGGAACAAGCCTTCAAGTGACCGCTGACGAAAAAGACAAACACTCAATCAAAATGTATCCAGTGCTTAGCTCACCAATAACTGTGCCGTGCTGGCCTGGATTCAGTCAATGTTTGTCTTTACCTTTGTCCTATAAATAAATGCAACTTTTAGGCTAATTGTTTTCTTAACAGTTTACACTGGTTATTTACAAACTCTCCTAGATGTATTTGCGAAGAAAACATAACCACAAATGTAGTATGAAAATTTAATGTAAGCACAAACATTATCATTTCATATCATCAATTTCCTTTGTAATAAGGAAAGTTTTCTTTATAATCTATATTATTGTTCTTCAGACTGATATATAGGAATTAAGATAATTCTGAGGGCCGACACATTGCACAATGTTACTTAAGAGATAGAGATTTCTTTGAAACACAAGTAACACCATCATAAGGGAACATTATCCAAGAAAATATCATGGCTCATTAGCACCTGATAGGTGTAGCACCTGAAGTTAATGTTACAGTCATGCAGTTATGGCAATTTTTGACAGTTGTTTGCTGATTTGTCTGTTATTCCTGTATTTTAGCCAGGTTTTCACTGCAGCATATTTCCTGGTGAGACATGAGGCACAGCCGGTAGGGCAGCAGGCTCATGAACCATGTGGCAGCGCAGTTCTTTCAACGTGGGCGAGGGTTCAATCCCAGCCATAGTACTTCCTCTGCAGAGGCTACACTCTCTGCTCTCTACCTGTCTGAGCAACAAAAAATGACAACAAGGGCGGATTGTTCTGCTCTCCTCTTTCAAAAAGCTGTATTTCTCAAGAGCTAGGAGTGCAGAAACAAACTTGATAAATATTTAAAACAAAACACAGTGACAGTAACTTCTCTGAAACACACACTGGCAGAAGACTCCCTTTTCTCTCCGCCGATGAACCATCTGGGTGATGAATTTCCAAGCACGACCCTTTTTGAGCCATGTTCTTGGGCTTTGGTCTTATGGCCTGTCTCACTGACCTAGTAATCTCAAGGCTTTTCCAGTCACACAGAAACACATAAACCAACATGCCCAGACTTCCACAGGCATGTGCAGACATACATGCACACTGCATGTGCGTGAACTCTCACACTAACAAGAATACACACACTTTTATGTGACAAAAAGAACAGACCCCAAAAGCATCAGGGGTTTTAAGACAGTCACCATGACTGACAGTATGACAATGTGACAACACCCCTAGCTGCAGCAACCCGCAGTCCCTGAACCGCCCAATGCCTTGGTCGGACACTGAATCAGGACGAGGGCTGGCCTCAGTTCTCCCACTCCCGCCCCAAATTGCTCCCAAAATGAGTCATTATCTCTGAACCTCCAATCAACCCTTGGCCAGCTCCCTTTTGATTGTAACTGCTGATTAAGGGTTTATTGTAATTTCACCATGCCAATTTTCACTGGAGGCACATAAAATGCCAGTCAGAGAGCCCATATGCCACTGTGCTTTCTTCTCTACAGTGAAAAGGGGCAGCTGTGGGCCTATTTTCCTCATCTTTATTAGTTCGAGTTTCACAGGCTTGATAAAGACCTGTTTATAGTCTCTCAGCATGGCCTCCTTATTTACTTGACTCTTTCACAGAATAACGGGAGGCACCACTGTGCTGAGGCGGCCATGCACACAATGCCACGAACCATAGACAGCAGGCAATAACATCCCGCTATCTCTTTTCCGAGCTCAAATGCAAAACCAGCAGGTGACCAAGGCTATATACATGTCAGGGAGCGTGGAATGTGGCTTGCATACTTTGCTCCCAACAAGAGGTTGACTCAAACTCAGGAGTCTTTTTCTAGTCACTATGGATGGATTAACCTCCCCTTTCCACCTCTAGGCAATTTGCAACTCATTTGTCCTTTGGTTAGCGTGTGAGGCCTTTGGGAATGTACCCATTAATTTTCTGTTCACGGTCGTACAATGCATTCCTCCTGTAGGGCAAGTCAGAGGTCTTCAACATTTGGATCCTCTCTTTTTTCCAGGTACCAGTATTGCAAAAATAAGTGGAGACAGGGGATTGGATGAAAACCAGTAATTAGCTAAAGTAGGTCCATGTGTGTGGAGTGCTAAGCTGCAGACACCATGGCTCTCTGTGACCAAGGTTGTGCAATGAAGGGGTCTATTCTGCAGCACCTCTAGCCACCCAGTTTAGGTCTTTGCCAGAACCCGACAGTGACTGCACACGCTATCCTGCGTCCTGTAATTGATGACCATGCCACTGTCACAGGTGGATTCAGAATCCGACAAGGAACAAAAGCGTGCCCTGGAGTACCTTTCACCCTGGCAGCCAGCCAGGAGAGGGGACGATATGATTGTTGGACGTGTGGGGGTTGGGGATGGGGCCATCCATCTTCCCTCAATATATAATTCCTCATTAATCACATGCTCCTGCCCTTGCCCATTTTTACTTTTTTGTTTTTGCCCCTATATAAGAAGCCTGGGATTGTGCAATAAGTGGCTTACAAGAAGCGAGACGTTCAACCATTCAGTGTAAAATGAATGAAGGGCAAAAGCAAGTTCGGCAGATGTTTAGGTTGAAAAAGAGCCCATATCTGCATTGGTTCTGTTACGTTTTTTTTAAAGGGGAGGAAAAACAAGACAGGACGCGCCCTGACATTATGCAATGGTTGAACAGGAGCGAGTCTGTCGACAGCCTTCAGTGGTAGAAACTGCCACCATTGATCCAGGAGACAGAGCTTCAAGCCACATGAAGAACACAGCATTGTGGATTTCGCATAATAAATCATAATATATTGAAAGAATGAGAGTCAGGATGAATAAATGATTAACTGTTAATTTCCTCTTTTGCAAATATACTTTACATTATTTTAACAGTAAATATATTGTTTTCAATAATTTGTTAAGTACAGTTTACATACAGTATGCCTGCTTTCTTTATTTTCAGTTTGCATTCAAAATGCTTCTTTTCATCTAACAAAACATGAAATTCACACAAACATTCATCCTTAACATGTAAACTGGTTTTCCACAGAAAATGTATTTCACAAACAATATTAAGTGAACCAAATAAAACAGATGGCTCACCCCAGACAGAAAGCCATTAGGAGTTATTTTCAGTGGAGCACAGGGGTCATTTGTCACCTTTAAAAATATGAATGCTCACATACAGACATCAATGCTTGCGCACTGTGGACAACCCCTTTTTATGGGTCTTCCGAAGCCAGCAGAATAAAAACGAGTGATGTGCATTTATATTACTTTGACATTTCAATATTATATGGTGCAAAATGTTAAATATTCAAATGATAGATTCCTGCATTTTCCCCACCAGGCACTCTGTGGAACTGAAAAACCTGTATGCTCAAATTATGACACACAACAGAGAAAACCACACTCCCTCAAGATCTCAGAGAGGAAAGTGAATAATAAAAAGGTATGTTATGTCATGCGGTTCTTAGCCTCTCCATGAATACTTAGGACAAAGTATAAAACTTGTTTTACTGAAACTGTTTTAATGCAAGACAAGCTATCTTCTTTTTTGTTAATTGCCCATTGAAAGCTGATCTAAGTAGGTGATCAGTGATATTGTGGTGATATAACCATGCACACTTTCAGAGATCACAAAGTGTGTTCTGTATTCAGAGAGAGCAGGGTATGGGCTGAGTCGGCATGTCTCGCTGCTGAAGGCCTGTTGAGCTGCAAAAATAGGCTAAAAATCCAGGCTGTGACAGGAAAGTGATTTCCAAAAACTAGAAGTAATAGGCTGCTCCATCGTAGAAGGGGCTGTATTTCATTTAATTTCAGTTTTTTTGTTCCATTCCTTGTCAGGAAAGACTCGTGTGGGTTTCTTCAGGCTCTTAATGCTGCCTCTGGAAGAGTGACTTCAGCTTTTACACAGTCTTAGGTTTCAGTCTGTGAAGTTGATAGGCTTTATCATAAACAGCCTACAAACCCATAAAAAGGTATCAGTTGATTTATGTGCTGTCATGTAATCGGATATAAAAGCCCTGCACATTATCCATCCGAAGTGTATGCTTTTTTCAATGGCAGACTTATAATTATGACTGCAGTTTCCCCCCCTCTCAAGATATTCACCCACATTTTTACCAATGACTCAGACAAATGAGTGTTCTTACGCAGCAGTACGTCTGGTGGACACTGTACCCATAACAACTACTGATTCCTGTATTGACTCAGGGAGCATCGTGTAATTAACTTAGCTCCCGCCATCATACACCTCATTAAAACATGTCAGATGGCTGTCTCCCACAGGCAGCCGTAATTAGGCTGGCTAGAGAAAAATCCCTTTGATGCAGAGATGGCCTGGCTGTACGTAATGAGATACAGTGATATATGGCGGCACTCATAGCCTCAGGTGTTCACTTCGAAGAAAAAAAAAGATGGCCCTTGTTATTAGTTGTATTTTTTGTCTGATGTTGACCAGAAGAGAAAAAATGGACAAAAACATCCCCTTCGGTAGTGTCACCATGAGAGCTCTTTCAACAGGAAAATGGAATTTTGCTATTCCAATCTTTAGTTTAAACCCTCACAGTTCATAGCCATGAAATCAGATGCCAGTGTTTAAAATTTGCAATCTCTTAAATTTCTGATTTTATAGGTCATTCATTAAAGGAGCAACACTATGCACAATACAATACTAACACCTACACCGTAAAGCTTTGACTCTATGCATTTTGATGCAAAAAAACCGGTCTCAATCAGTAAAACCACTAAGGATAACAAAATAAATAACAAGGAAGTCCCCTTCCCCAAAGGAGGGCTGAAACTGACACCCCAGGTTGATGATTATACTATTTTATAATCCAATAACTGTCTGCAACAAGTCAAACAACTGCTAATACTACTATGATGGTACTGATATCACTAAGATTAGTGGGAATTTAAGAGGAAGAGTCCAAGGAGACACAACTTAACTTTTAATAAGAGCCACACATTCACAAATTTTCCTGTCAAATGTTTGACTTGGACTTTGTAATGAAATATTTAGTAAACATTAACTTTAAAAAATGTTAAGCCACACCTACAGCTGTATTCCCCCATTTTCATGGTTTATGCTAGGCATTTTACAGTGGCTTTTTCTGCTGTGTGTTAGGCTTTGCCAAGTATGTGTGTGTGTTTGTAGGGGGCCCAGAAGAGGGACTGTACCAAAGCGGGGCCTTTGATATACGTTAGGACCTCACTTTTCTTTTCTGATTAGCAAATATTCCTTTTCTTTTATGGCAGGCGGCTAGCCTCAAAGAGAAAAGGGCATGGGTCTCCAGGCCCTTTATTTCCCTCCCTGGGAACTCAACAAAAGTTGGCATGCATGTGGGTGGAAGAGTTCAGCAACATGGAGCTCCAATGGCCTGAAACTTAAAAGCATCAGCAATGGGACAATTCTTGATTCTCAACAGTCACATCTAGGTTCCCCTTGTAGATGGATCCAGGACTGTAGTCCAATCCAAAAAGTTTGCATTTAAAAAAAAAAAAACATTTTAAAACCATTTTAGAAACTCTTCCTCCTAGGCCAGGACTCTTCTTTTCAGGCCCTAACTTCACCAGAAATCTTACCAAACTTGGAAGCAGGACTGAGGCCACATTTTTGTAGCCTACTATCTGAGGTACAACTTAACAGAAATCCCATTAAAATAAAAGTTGTGTAATTCTCCCGGGAAAAGAGAGGAGGATCTGCAACACTACCAGGGCTTTGTCCTCAATTCAGCTGTACCGATAAGGCCAGTGTCAACTGAGGGGATCACCTGCGTGAAACATCACGGACAGTTGGCATGGCAGCCAATTCCCGCACAGAATGCTTGTTTTGAAAGTCTTTATTACTTTAAGAAATTATCCTAATGTTGGCTGGGAGAACTGCAATGCACTGAAAATTGTTTGGCTTGTGGGGTGCAATTTAAGTGATAAGTGTTATTTTTAGACATTATAACCACTTAAACTAAAACAGCTGAAGACAGCTTCATCTGTCTCCTATCGAAAGTAAGTTCTTACCTTTTAAACACAGTAAGTGGCAGCCATTACCACAAAGAATATTTCTTCAGCTTCCTCCACTGTTTCTACTCTACCACTGTGCTTTATCCCTACCAAGATGCCATTACCTACTATACTGCTCTGCATGGTTGGAAGACTGGCATTTTGTACAGAAATGCACTCTTTGGTAATGCAGGCATAAAAAGGCTTCTGCTGGTTGCTTGTTTGCCCACTTTTTCATACTTTCTCACAGATGAACTGGGAAGTCACTTAGGTTGCCACCTTAACATTTTCTTTGCAGCAGAAACCATAAAAGCAAAGCTGTGAATCACTGCCAAATTGCCTTTCTCTGACCATTGTTTCTGGTTACTTGACTATTAGCTCAGCCAATACATTTCATTCCATAAACTCGGTAGTTAAAACTATTCAATATCAAACAAGAGGAACTATTTTTACAGAGGTGTTATTTTAATTGTAACCGTAAAATACAAAAAGTAAAGAATAAAGTAAAGCTTTTTTCAGTGTTTGCAGTGCTCCTTGAACCAAATGGTCCAAACCACTTCCTGCATTGATGAAACCACACCACAATATAGATGACAATAGGGTCTGGTAACCTAAGTGACTCCATTAAGACCATATGTAAACTCAGGCTCATAGAGACCTCACTACCACACATCCCAGACTGTGTTTGTAAACTTGGGTGACTGAATCCATTTACTGTCACCATAGGCTCTTGTGCATTTGAAGATGGATTTTTGTTTCTGTGGAAGTGCTTGAGCAAGGCAATTAAAAGGAACGCTCAGGAGGGCTGCTAACAAAAGATCGGTTTGTGTGCAACTGAACACTGGTCAGTCTCTTAAAACCTTCCCATCGGTGCAATGTGGGAAAGCACAAATGCCACATCTTCCCTTGGTTTGGTGCCATTAGCCTACCATCCAGACATCCCCGAGGGAAGACTCTCTGTTCCAGAGATGGACTAAAAGACAATTAATTTTCTAACTGATAAATATAACTCTCTGAGCTTTGGTTTAATTAGTGCTGAGCTTGTCTGGCCCCTCTTCAACACAGGCAATTCTTTGTAACCTGGGTGAATTTAATTATCACAATCATGTTTTGTGGCTCTTGTGACATGATCCCAGATCAACACTTGTCAGTGCTGTGATCTGCTCTAACGAGCTCAGGACAATGCTAGCCCTTCCTCGTGGACTCAGAACTACGAAGAGTTGAATTTGTAATGAGTTGTTCTGTTTCATCCTGCAACTTTGATAAGTTTGAACTTAAGCTCTGACAAATGAACCTAGCTAAGGCTTTCCTTTATTTAAAGATTAAAGAGACTTTTGCCATGGGAAAGTGCCAAAACTCATCAATCAAGGGCTCCCAGCATGCAATATGATACCACTAGTAAATGTCTATACTTTGCTTTATGGCCAACCTTCAGCATTTTTATATGAAAAGGAAGACCTTTTAATGTCTGTTCATAATTTCTGCTGCACTGACTTTATGGTACAGGAAGGAGATCTGTTTGGGAGCTGTTTTTTCTCTTTCCTACCGACTGAACCTGGGTCAGAGCACGCCAAGCGGAATTTGCTGAGTTTATGACTGCGATTTATGGACCACAGTATAATGAATCAGGCTGCTATGCTACATGAAACTAAAGTGACACACAGGGATAAGAGAAACTGACAAAACACTGGAGAAAAGTTTCTGTCCTCTCCTACATTTGAGTTACTTGGGTAAATTAAAATGAGGGTATTTAGTCGATTAGCCTAAATGTCAGATTATTGAAGATATCAAAGAGAATACAGAAAGCAACTATACAGGCAATTTTATGATGACTGGATGTATGCAAAAGCTGACTGGATGTATGCATTTATATTAATGTATGATACATAGCGGAGTATAGTATATAGCATTGCATCTTGGGAGGCACAATTAGATACCTAAGGTGGCTGACAGACACAGTTTTTCACACAGTTTGTCAAAGGACAATGTTTAAGCATTTTTGGGAGAACAATACTGCTCAGTAACCGAAAACACAAAAAGCTATGATTTTGGGTTGACGTTTCATCTAAAATAGAGAATAAAATAGTCATAGTTTTAGTAATACCTTTATCTTCCCAGTAATTTCCAGCTAATGGATGACTTCTAAAGGAATTTGCCACATTTAAAGGTCCAGTATGTAAGTTTGTTGTAGAACACTTCTATTCACTGGTAAAAATTTCCATCGTAAACTGACAGATATTCAATAAATTGAAAGGTCTAAGAAAAAAATCTGGCCTCTCTGACTGCCCCAGGCTCTGAAATCAGCCACTCCAGATTTCACCGTGCCTGAATCACAACAACCAATCAGGACAGCTCTCTGCCCTGCCTGCCTCTCAATCATGTTGCGTGTTCACAGCGCTGCCAGAGCACTGAGAGCAGACAAAGCGGGCGGGGCTACACAGACAAAAGCAGGGCAGAGGCAACATTACTGCAGAGATAGTGCTAAAGTTAGATCTCCAAACAATGCTAAACTCCAGTATTACTTTTTCATCTTACTTCACTTTAATGGGAATTTTATCAGATTCCATTGCTACACAAAATTAATCCTGAAAAAATAAATTTTTTACATGAAACACTGAACAACAAAGGATTGACGGAAATGTCATTACTTTAAACCACTGTGTGGAGAATACTACACTTTCACAAAAACTGTATTCTTCATATCAACGACAGCCATTGAACTAAATGTTGCACAAGTATAAAAAAAGCTTTGGTGCTAACATTAGTATTCATTCTCAGTAATGCTGAAGCATCCAAGTACTTATTAAGATTTAATGACATTTTATAGGTTCCACACTCTGATATCTGTGCTCAGCCTAAGAACAGTCGTAAATGTAAATGTTTTTGGTAAATCAGTGCATTTCGATGCAGTCCTACTATGAATATTGCATGTGCTGCTATGTGCTATTAGCAGTGGTTGGCAGTTGAATTATGAAGATTTTATTACACTTACGACCAGCTGTCAAAATCCAGGCAATGACGTGTCTAGGTCTATATTTAGAAAGTAATTTCATATTCTAATTAAGCATTAATCTTACAGTACAAATCTAGGAGACGTGCATCTTAACGGATGTGTGTTAGCCGTGATTAAATGTTGCATTTTATGTTAACAAGCAGAGGAGCAGTCGCACGTTAACCAGAGAGCCGTGAAGCCTATAAATGCAAAAGCCTATTTCTTCCCTCAAAGGGCTTTGTTCTGCCACTAAACAGAAGGATTTAGTTGGGCATAGTAGCTCCACAGGTTACTGGGTTATTCTGAGCCTTTTCCATATAATGCTTTGTTTGAGAAACCCTTTAATTTCTCATGTCTGGCTTTCCAGGCTACAGCATGGCAAACGGATAAGAATTGATCGATGTGCACAAAAAAAAAAATCACTGTGTGCTCAAGCAGTCAGCTGAGAAAGCCAGCTGGAACCCATAACAGTTCAGATTTTGATTGTGTGGCCTCTGGCGCAATGTGTCCAAGCTGTGAACATCTGTGAGCAAACCCAAGCTTTGGATAACATGGGGCTCAAGCGACAGGTCTCCTGTGCATTCTGTAATTATTTACTTGGCCTTGGGACTACTGAAGGTATTTTTGTTTCTATTCTAATGGTTTTTTTTGGACTTCATTTGCAATAGGGGACTGGGCCTGAAAGTCTGAGGTTATAGGTTGGATTCCCAGGTCGAGCAAAGATGTTGCACCTTTAGGCTCAGGTACTTAACCTGGATTGGTTCAGTAAATATCCAGCTGTATGTAAAATAATGTAAACCGTGTAAGTCACTCTGGTTTACACTGTGTTTTAAACGACCAAAAGTAAAAAATAAAAATAAAAAGGTTTTTTTTTTTTTAAATCATGCATTGACATTGAGCTATTCTATGTAACCACAAAATGACGCCCATGGGCCACTACACTACATTTACATTACATTTATTAAGCCGACGCTTTTATCCAAAGCAAACGTACAAAAGTGCACTATATTGGTTTGACTGGAGGTGGAAGTGTGACTCTCAAAACTGCCTTGGCAGTAATAAAGCAGCCATATATACCAAATAGCACAGCAGAACCTAAATTCAAAAAAAAGTCTCTTTAAAAGGTTGACACCATGATGGCCTATTCAATACCATATCAATGAATGGCGGCCTTATCCCCCTTGAGTATATGCAAAAATAGTGCCACATGGACTATATATTTTGTTGGTTGTTGTTAAAAACAGTAGACACTGCCAAAGATTTGACTAAATGTCCTGTTTTCCCCTTTTGCAGATTTGTCCTGTCCTCCAGTTGCACGTCTTTGCGAATCTGGCATAATCGAGTGTTCCCTGGGGGTCGGTACCAGGTGAGTGCTCTTAACGGACTCATCGACAAACAATAGTAAGCATACCCGTCCTAAATAACAGCTCGGATCGAAAATGTGTGACAAGGCCAGAGTCTCACACGGACACACTAATGTCAGCGAGAGAGCTAGGGTGGGGGGGTGGGGTCCTATTCAAAAGGAAGGGCTATTTATCACAAGTGGGGGTCGGGGAAGGTGTGTCTACAAGCCACCATTACCTTGGGAGATAAGCTTGAGATAAGACAGGAGAGGCTCATGGGGGGAGTCACAATCTCTCACCTTTGCTTCAGTCCCCCAGGCTCATTCCAAAGACCACCTGAACAACAGTGATATCAGATATTCCCGTTCAGCCATGACATTCTCACAACCTTCTGTGGAGCAAGCAATGTGGGCAGAACGTGAGGCCTTAGCTGGAACACAAATACCATATTTACAATGGTGCCACATCGGCGGTTTGCACTGGTGAATTTGCATGTTTGGGTCAATGCATATGTATTTAAGTTTTTACGAATGAGACGTGTTAACATTTAAAGGTTACAGTGCCTATCTGACACCTGTCAAAAACCCGACTTCATCAGAGACGGAGCAGTACAACAATGAACTGGCTTAGTAAATACCCAGCTAAACTGAAAACATGCGTCGACATAGAAGTTTGCGGAATTCACAATAATTTGCGGCATGCTTAGTAAATATGGCCCATAGGCTACTGGTCATGCATCTTTAAAGCCAGCATGACCAATGCAGTATCTTCCTGGCCAATGGAACTAAGCAACTATTCTCAAGCACCATTCATAAAAATAAACATATCATCCTCAACCTCCTTTCAAGACGAATAATACAGTTGCTGAGGGAGTCAGTCTTGTGTTAATAAATCCAATGAAAACTCAGAACCTACAATTTATCTTATTTATCTTTAAATTGGGAACAGTCTTATATTCATGTACAACTGTGATTTTAAACTACAGTATGCCTACCCTGAAGGCTCCATTAGAAGTGTTTAATAACACAGCCACAGTATCTCAAAGGTACACAGTAATAAAAATTTTAATATGTTGCATGAGGTCCACCACCATGGTTGTTAAGAGGCCAAGTGAAAATAATGGATTTAACACTGCTGAAGGAATTTTAATTGTGTGATGGGTCTCTTCCAAAATGAATTCCCAATAGCTCAGTGAATTGGTATGATTCAACAAGATAAAACAAACTGCTTTCCGTTCGGGCATTAAAACCTAAGACCTCCCATCTATTTTCCATAGTAGGCTGTTAGGCTCAGTGAAAGTGTGCCATTAATCCTTAAATATCGCACAATTCATAACCTAGAGCATTTGCTTCCAATTACTTTGTTTATAACAGTGATGAGGGGAGTCATCAAGGGCTTCAAACCCTTAAGCTTGTGGTCAAGAGAACAGTGCTGTAGCAAGCACTCCACACTAGTTTCCATGTACACAGCATCTGTATAACAACGGAAGAATAAAGATAAAATTCAGCCGCATCCATCATCAATACAGTGCATCCGTCATCATCAATCACACTGCAGTTCCTCACATTCCACAGTACTGACAACAATATTTTGGACAAATATCTTGTAAGGGTTCCCTGTAAGTCATTTTTAGTATGGCAGTGGAAATGATTTGTGGATTTCTCATTTTTTATAAGAAATATTCGGAAGATGCAATGCTCAAGTTGGTTGGAATTTTAAGTTAACAGCAATTTCAGTTTTTTTTTTTTTTTACACCAATTTAATTACATCAATTACTGTAGAAGATCAAGCTAAAATGTCAAGCAGCAGCATATCAAAAGCATAAGGAGTGTGGGTGTCAAAAATGTAGCTCTGTGATAACACAGGACCAAGGACTAGGTTGCTCTTTCCTAAATTCAAATAATGTTCCTTTGCTGAACGAATGTGCCAGAGCGACTTGTGAATACAGTTGGGGTTCTTGGCCTTGAGTCAATGCAGTTGTGATCATGCCTGGTTTGGTTATGGAAAGTCAGAATTTCAAGCCTCTCCATTGGCTCTGACTCATTCCCAGTAGGTGGCCTCCCCTATCAGGACAGCCTCTGTGCAGTGGCCTTTTCAAATAGCATATTTCACAAGGGCTCTTCCAGGAAAACAGCAAGGGCTTTGGCATAGGAAGGCTGACAGAGCTGTTTGCTATGTCACTCGTTCACCTGTGACAACTAGGGACAGGATTACATCAAAAACCTCCACCCAACTGCTAGCTGCAGGGTGTGCACTGGTGGCCGGCCCACTTTGGGTTAGAGCCATAAGCCAACTGAGAAGGAACAAGGCCACAGCATTAGGGACTGTATCTTAATTTAATCCAGATCAAAAACGGTAAGTACCCCATCCCAACCCACTCCACACTAAACACAATTCCATAAGTGTGTGCTTCTGGAGAACCAATTCCCATCAAAATGTGAGAATTCCCCAAAGAGACAGGTTTTAATTTTTGACTAATTAAATAGTTTCCAGCACCCTAATGTCCCCTAAACCTGATACACAAGAGGGAAAACTAGAAATGTAATACTTACATGTGGAGTAAAAAAAGGAAGAATGACAAAAGCAAAGGCAGAGACTTAATAACACATTTCTGAAAATAATTATCCTCCCCAGAAAGCCAGACTCTGCTTTTGTCATGACTGTTCAGTAAACAAACCAATGTATTTGTTGGGAAACATTGGGTAGACATAAATAGTATTATACATATTATGTACATGCAAACACGGCGTGTTAAACTACTTGCCATCCTGACAAAGAAACACTTTCCCTTGCATGGCACATGCATGCAGAAAAGCAATCGAAGTCCTTTGTGTAGGCCTAAATGGCTGCAACATGACACAGAAGCACAGCTTCCTGCAGGATCACAACACTGTCTCTCTGGACAAAAAATCCAAGACAGGCTATAACTGCATCCAAAGGACCAGGACCACTTAGACCAGCAATTATGCATGAGCATGATGTTTTGCCCTGAACAGCTTGACTGGGAGCTACCAGCCCTCTTCCAGTTTCAGAAACATGTGTCCCTTGGCAGGTTCCAGGCCCACATAATCACAGGCTCACATCGTACGATGATGTACAAGAAGTTTGTCCTCCTCTTAGCATGAAAACCAGAGTACATTTTCATGTGCCAGAAAAATCACCAACTCTTTGACAGACAGTCCTAAAGTAATAGAATTAAACTTTTAAAAAATATACACGATACAACCACACAAAGAAAAAACATTATGTGTATTTGTGTTGAAATAAGAACTTTGTCTCAGCATGCATTTTGTCAGAGATATAAAAAACAAAACACGGATCAAAAAAAGGGTAAGAATTTCCTGACAAAAGCACATCAGGTGTAAGAAGTAAACGCGCTGTGTTTTTGTTTTTCTCAACCCACCCACAGACATGTAGTTGACATGACCAAACTGTGAAAGGGAATGGAATCCCTTTGGAATATAAAATGGCTGATTGTTTTCTGTGATGGCAAACAGACAAGAAAATTTCAAACTGGGGAACACTGTGACAGACATATTGCAAGGAACCAATTGTTTGCACAACAGGCCACACAAGATTTCAGTAACTCCTGTTAAGAGCACAGTATTATATGATACAGATATCAGGCACATTATAAATGTTTTAATACATTATTTTCCAGCCGTGCTTTGCAGAAATGAGAAGAATTGCACAACAAATCCACTGGCTTTTGTGAGTAGACAGGCAAATGTGTTTGAAACATATTGATATGTAGACATCAGAATTAATTTCAATGCAAGACGTGCCATATTTATCATTTTTAATCAGTACTTATTCAACCAAATGCTTTCCATTTCAACTACTTTTAAACTTTTATTCATGGTTGTGCAACACAGACTAAATGTGTTATGCCATCACCTATTCTAGTCTGCAGAGCATTTGCTTGAAACTGGCCTTTGTTTACAGTCTGAGTGTGTGATTCTGCGTCAACACGAAATTGAGGAACTTCCGAAGGCCCATACAAAAGGCATGAGCAGACTCAGAGACCGCTGAAGGGGGTGACCTCATTGAAGGGAAAGGATAATTAATTCTTCATGCCCACCAATCCCTGTCTCATCTCTTTCGAATCTGCTGCAGCCCAGATCACCACACCAAATGCAGCATTGGTTTACTGACTCATTAAGGCTTCATCTTTCATTGATGGCCATTTTGTGTTCTTGGTGTGTGTCCAGCATCCTCTGGGTTCAGCTGGAGAAAAACGACGGTGAACAGTGTGGTGTCACGGATTTGTGGTTGCTTGTGCTCGCTTCTTCGTTGTATAATCTGTCGGCTTTTGCAGTACTGATAGCTATCCGCTTTGGATGCAAGGCCCCTGGAGTTAATATCATGTTAAATGGTTTTCATGCAGTAGAACATATAAAACTGAAGTCCTCAGGGACTTTACAAAATACTACTGTTGTTCTAATTAACAAGAGGCTGGTAGTTAAGGACTTTTAAAGCTAATATAAGTGTTGTGTAAAACAATGACTGTGTGTATTTAACACCATTCTACTATTCTACCATCACTTTCTGCTTTATAATTCAGTAAATAAGATCAACTAGAATTTCGAGATATTGAGAAAGTTGCAGCTACCACATGAAAACAAAGAGGTATGGATATACATTTCCACTACTGCTAAAATTCAACAGCATGTACACAGTTTGTTTATCTCTTGTTAGAATTTAAATTCACGGATTAATCTACAGTAGACAAACTGAAGGATAAAGATCTTCTATATTTGGATGGCATGTATTCTTTTAAGTAGAAATAGTCTGCTACAGGTGTAAGGACATTCAAAGCAAATAAACCTAGACAGTAATGTCCCCTCATGTAGGCAGATGTTTAACATTGTCATCTTTTACAAATATTCAAGTAGGCCTACTAGATTACAATGAATTAATATTTGCTTTCTTAACAGAATTTCAAGTTGTGTTAGTGATTTGTTCAAATATGGAATGTATCCTAGAATCTATCCAGCACTGGACAATCCTCTGTCTGAGTATTTCTGAAAACAGTTATGCAGAAAAGCATCCCAAACACCCCGAAGTGTCCCCGCATGTTGAAGACAAACAGAAAACACAGACAAAGTCAATTCGGTGCTCCATGAATAAAATATGGTCCCGGGTAAATGCAACACCCACGAGCGGCTATCGGCATCCTCTATTATTACCTTAGCAAAGAAATGTTCTGAATTGGGGAAGAAAAACTCTCTCTGCGTTAAATTTTTAATAGGTAAGGGTCACGTGAAGCCCACCGTAAGCACAGCGTTGCATGTATAGTGATGTGAATAACAGGGAATACAGAAAGGGAGGGACTGGAGGAGGGGGACCAGGACCAGTCAAAGGGTGGGGTTCAGTTTTCCATGCAATTCTGTCACAGCGCACCTGCTCACTGAGTTTCTTTGGACCAGTGAGTCTAGTGCACCCAGTGCATTTAGCGCATGAAGAATTACAAGCGAAACAAAGAAAAACGTGAGAGTGTGATTCATCCGTTAGCACAGGCACTCTCAGAATAACAAAAGATGATTGCAATTCCAGTGCAATTCCGTTCACTCAAGGGTCACGTTCTTTGTCTGATGTCGGTGGTTAAGAGATGCTCAGCACGTGAAAGCCGGGGTGGGGGTGGTGCAAGAGCTCTTAAAAGGGACTGAGGGGCGAAATATGCAAAATATCAAATCACAATTAAACGTCTTAAACGACATGGTAATGTAGGCTACCGTATGCAATCGTGCGATGAAAACACACTTACCCGTACAGCTTTTCCCTTTACATTCGCCACTCTGGGGATAAGATGTTCGAATCCCAGGAAACGAAGCGATGGCCAGGAAACACAGGAGTGAAAAGTAATAGCCAGGGAAAGGTCCGATCCACCTAGCGGGGTGCAAACCTACCACCATGATGAAGAGGAATACTGTGCCGACAGCTGAAGCAGGCCGTCGTTTGTTGACAAGCAGCGGTTGAGCCCTTTGTTTAAAATTTTAAAATATGCATCAAAATAACGAATGAATTAGAAAAAACATACGGGCTTATAAAGAGGCGACGAAGCGACGAGCCAAAGGAAACCCGATAAATAGTGTTGTTAAACAGAAAACAAAAAATGATGTACTCCAGATTTAAAATGTGGTAACGTTGGTTATGGTTCTCTCACGCAGTAACGACAGGCATTTCTTTCTAGAATTGCAACAGAAGAGGCAGCATCACACCAGTTCCTTACACAGCAGTTCCCTGCACGCACCGCGATTAAAAAAAAAAAAAATCACTTTTCGTTTTACTTTACTCCGGGTAAAGCTGCTTGTCCTTCGCGCTATCTTTCTCTCTCCTCCTACTCTCAGTAACTCCTCTCCGGTGCCTCCGTACGAATAAATAGTGATGTAGTTCCGTGGCCCTTTCAGAATGGCCCTCCTTGTTTAAAACCAAATTTCAACATACAAAAATATGAAAGGCAGCCGACCCGAACAGCAGCTGCAGCAATAACAACAAAGAGACTTCGGAAGGGGGATGTATGTGTGTGTGAGGGGGGTAGTGGGTTGGGATGGGAGTCACGTGACCACCACCTTCTGTACGTACCCTATACATACAGAGTTGCAAAGATTATATACAATTCCACGAATGCTGAAACAAGAATGTTGCATGTTTTGCATGTTTCACAAAGATTGTACGATATTGCAATGGAAATGGCAACCGCTACGTTTTAATGTATTTATTTTATTTATATGTTTTATACAAAGTGTCAGTCAAGGATGAAGTCTGAGTGCACAGTGGATGCTTTAAAATGCAAGTGAATCAAACGCATTAATTAAAAAAAAAAAAAAAATTATTTAACCTTTATATTACCAGGGAAAACCCGATTGAGATCAAAAGTTCTTTTGCAAGGGGGCCTGACATAAAACACAAAGTTACACAAGACAGCAGGCAAATAAGTTTCTATACCAAATGGAGAATGAGACGGCTGTGTAACCGTAACGGCAGGGTTATTTTTGCTTAGGCTATAACATGTCCAACAGATTTGATGTGAGACAAGACATGAAAAAAGTATGACTGGCTAAAGATGTTTATTGGTGTTTTTACTGTAGATTTATCATTTTTAAAGCTTGTTGCCATTTTGGCAGTTCTAAAGCTGAAAGTGTGAGCAATGTCTGTATATTATTTCAGTTCACTGCTGCTGTTATGCATGTAGATTTTTTAAGCAGTTACAGTTACAGCAAGGCAATGGTTCTGCAAATCAACTTTTAATTGAGCCCATTACTCATGGTTGCTAGGACTTGCTCTTTTGCTGAGGTGATCAATGTGATTTCACCATTTAAAAATCCTATAACATATCAAGAGTACGCACACAGGCATTTTAACAAGAAAATAAATCTGAGTAAAAACTCTTGCCAGATTATACCCTCAAGCATCCATGAATCTCCAAATCCCTATGGCGCAGGCACACATTTTGGTCAAAACTGGTTGCTAGGCAGCCTTTTTTTTAGTGCAAATGCGGGTTGTGAATTGATGCATTGTTGCATGCGTCAAGAGATTGTGAGAATCTGTTCCCTCGCTTCACATCTTACACAAGTCCCTTCCCTGCATATCCTGTGCAAGAGCAGGATGACAGGACCCCAGCAGAGTGCTGATGACACCCTGCTCTCTAGACTTGCCACCCATTGCTGGATCCGAAGGCCCAGGACTTAACAGGTGTCTCATAACTGGTGCACGCAGCTTGACTGAGGAGATTCGGTCTGGGTGAGGGTCCACTTGAACAATACAAGGCGAGCAATTTGCCAGGCTCCTGCAGGGTGCAACTGAAAGAGTGCGACTGTTTTCTTGGCTGGTGTGTCCTAGAAGAGGCCGATGATTAGGCTTTGTGATCGCGAAGGCAAGAACTGTGCAATGACTGAATCTGAGCTTTTCTTAAAAATGTTCCCACTCTAATACATGAGACAGCAAATGGGGACTAGAGGAATGTGCCTTGAAACAGTGAACAAAAATAAGATGGATAAATAAGCTGAGATAATATTATGGAAGTTCAGTATTTGATTGAAGGGAATTCATTATTGTATTAGCCAATTCTGTATCTACAGTACTCAGTAAACACACACACACACACACACTCACGCTATGAATGGTACAGTACTCTGACTGTATTTCTGAGATGAGAGATCTGGCCACTAAAACCACAGGGGTTCATTCTGAGGGCTGCAGCATACAGTAAAAGACGACATTGAATGTAAAAGAAAATTGTCTCCAAAACCAATCTTCCATCCAGGAAGGCAGCAGGGGCCACCACTAGGGGACGAGAAAAAGAACAGGGCATTTCTGTGACCAAATAAAGAGTTAAACTGCTGTCTTGCAAATAGGAATTGGGAGGAATGGGTAATTAGTTATGAGAGAGAATGGTGAATAGTGCTGAAGTCGTACCCTCAAGAGAAGTAGCTAATATTGGCCTTAGTATTGAGTATGAAAGTGTGGAGTAATGTGGTAAAAGTGAGCAGGTGTGCAGGTATGAATGAAAACTGCTGGATTCTAAATAAGCAAGTGCAGGCAAACAGGAACAAGAGCGATGACAGAGGAGAATGCTGCAGTCTGCAGAACAGTAAAGAACAGAGAACAGTGAAAAATAACATATGACAGACAATCAAATATAACGCAATCAAATGGAGCCGTGTGCAGCGCTCTCTGCGGGACCATCAAAGACTGCTAGCAAACCCACTGAGATCGGTTGTCAGAAATTACATACAAATTCCCTTGCTTGGTGTTGCCACATTATTACACAACCAAACAGAGAAATGCACTCTCAAAGACATAATGGTAAGTGATAATACGAAGAGTAATACAAAATGGCAGGAGACACAAGTAGAAAATAAAAGAATACTGTACACCAATAAGTGTCTAGTAGTCATAATTGGTATTCTAAAATCTCAGTTACACAAATTCATATTAATATTTTGATAATGAATTAGAAAAGCATTGTGTAGGGGGGCTTTTGTTTGCTGTGCTATTTATTAGGGAGCAGCGCACTATGTGCTATGGACTCCTGTGTTTTGAATTGGGCAAGGTGGGGAATGGGGGCTGCAGATTGCCTGGTTAGAGCTGTCAGTCACAGCACAATAACTTTTCACATGGTTTTAGACAGCATAATCATGTTTCTCCTGGATTCTGAGTCTAAGCTTGTGCCAAGAATATCTGATACATTGTGCTTTTTATATCAATGTACCATAAAAAGTGAGTTTTCTGTGGAGCCTACATTGCTTTAGCCAGACTCCAGTGTCTTGCTAAAGTTTGTGTCTTTGAAAAAAGAATTTGGCCATCCGTCCATCCATCCATTATCTATATCCGCTTATCCTGGGCAGGGTCATGGGGGGTGCTGGAGCCTATCCCAGCATGCATTAGGTGAGAGGTGGGAATACACGCTGGACAGGCCGCCAATCTATCACAGGGCACATACACCATTCACTCGCCATTCACTCACACACTCATACCTATGGTCAATTTAGAGTCTTGAATTAGCCTACCTACATGTCTTTGAACAGTGGGAGGAAATCGGAGTACCCAGAGAAAACCCACGCACACAGATGAGAACATGCAAACTCCACACAGAAAGGCCCAGGACCTTCTTGCTGTGAGGCGACAGTGCTACCCACTGCACCACTGGGGTGCCAGAATTTGGCCAATATTAAATTGTTATTATTTTTTTCCATCTTCATCTTCTTATTATTATGAAGTAGGTCTCAGAAGTCTTTGCAAATCACTTTGAAACGGTTGTCTTTCTGTATTGAAAAGTCTACATGAACCAACAGAGAACTTATTTCAATGAATGAGCTGACTCATATCTCCTCATCACTTCAGATGTGGCTACATCCCAAGGCTATTTTGTCTCATGAATGGGATCAATCCAGTTTTTGTATATCTTTCACACTTTGTACATACCGTACTATGACGGCGTGTGATATTTATTGGTCTGGTCAGTGAAATCCTGGCATTTATTGACCATAGACATGTGATTAGCATAACCGCTCTCTTCGTACAAAACAAGACATGCTAAGGGGAAATACAAAAAATAAAAATACAATGCATTTTAAAGTCTTAACAATTGTCATTGATATATTCACTCAGAGACATGCATTATGTGTGATTAGCAATATTATATGATTGTTGTTCCCTGTGATTGTTAAGTATATGGTGGGGTATAATTCATTATTGCTATTTTTAAGACCGTAGCCAAATGCTCTATTACGCTTTATTACAGGTACTGCTTGCAATCTTGAGCTTCTGCTTGTATTTCCAGCAACTCTTATATACATGCAGAGGGATATTATAGTAGGGTTGCTGTGCATAAACCCCTGTTACAAAGACAAGTGCACATTTGAGAGTCCAGTGGTGCAAATACCATAGGCACTGGTCTACAGAGATGTGGACAAAAGGGATATAGTCAGATGAGTCATCCTTCACCATATTCTCAAGCAGGCAAGTACATGTGTGGCATACACTAAGAGAAAGGTACAGGCCTGAATGCTTAGTGAGGGCTCAGTGGCTCTGTTATATTGTGGGGGGCATTTTCCAGGCATGGTTTTGGTCCACTTGTCCCCATAAAGGGAAGGGCTATTCTGAGTGATCATCTTTATCCGATGATGAAACATTTCTATCCTGATTGGAGTGGTCTCTTCCAGGATGACAATGCCCCCATCCACAGGGCACAAGGGGTGACTGAATGGTTTGATGAGTATGAAAATGTTGTGAATCATATTCTATGGCCTTCACCAGATCTCAACCCAATTGAAAACATATGGGAGATTTTGGACCGACGTGTTAGACAGCACTCTCCACCACCATCATTAAAACACCAAATGAGGGAATATCTTTTGGAAGAATGGTGTTCCTTCCCTCCAGTAGAGTTCCAGAGACTTGTAGAATCAATATATATTTTGTGATGCAGTCTCAGGGTAACCACTGTATCACATGGTGAACAGACAGAAACACAACAAGGGGATAGTTGGCTGGTTGCCATTTATTTACTCCTAGTACTGAAAATAACAGAAACGTCTTTGAAAAGAGGAAAAGGCCCATCAAATTCTCCAAGGCAAGGAAGACAAAAACACGGAAGGAAAAGGAAGCACCAAAATGTCCACACAGTCCAAAAACCCATCCTCCTCAAGGCCTGAAAACCAGGCCTTTTTATAAGGCCCAACAATTAGGTAATTTTCCACAGTCATAGTGATTACCATGTATCACAGCAGTGACCATACCTGTGTGGTGGGCAGCACAACAACCCCTTTTCTGGCACCACATACCCTAGTTTTGAGCCCTGTGTCAGAGAGATACACCTGCCAGTCCACGGGCATAAAACACCAGGCTTCCTGGCATTGGCTGCCTGGGAGGACGCATCTGTCCTGAAATGGGGTGCTATGTATGAAAAGTGCTATCATTTCTACATAGTAAAACCAAAGTGTATAAATAATAATATCCTTGTGGTAGTAGTGTGACAGCAAGACCACAAATTCCAGGAGTTTAAGAGAGGAAACAACTCTGTTACAATCAAAGCTGAAAGAAAACACAGTCACAGTTCACATAATCACTCGCGAGGGAAATGTAGGCTTAAGGATTTACTACCAACAGTAGGGAGAAAGATAATACTAACGTATGCTAATATAAACATGTGCAAGATCGCCGTGAATTATACCTATACTAACTTATTAATTACTCTATAAAGGGTTGACAACCACACCCTTCAATAAAATCTGAGAAATTTACCAAATTTAAATCTGTGAAATTTACCAACTTGTGTTGTTTGATTGCAAATCTAAAAATTTGGAGTACAGAGCCAAATCATGCAAAAAATATATCTTTGTCTTTTTCTATTATTTTCTGACATTGAAAACTAAATAAATTGCATTTAATGTCTGTTTTTACTGGCAAGTATATAAATGAAAGAGAGGTCTTTGATATATCGCTAAATACTGGTACATTGCCCTGTACAATTAGACCACAGTTAGATTTGGATGTTCAAGTCAGGGCTTTATTTTGATTCATTACATGGTTGGATTAGCAAAAACAGCAGGCGCTACAATGTGGGTCAGGTTACCCCACCACCACCACCACCCCGCCTTCCCCACCCTGTAGTCCTCCGAGTCAGCTTCCAAATTGCTATGCCATCTGTATCTTTCATGGACACCACCCCCACCCCTCCCCACCAAGCTGACCTCCTGGCATGCCGGACTAATCCCTGCATCACAGTGGAAGCGTGGAAAAGTTTAGCCCCACTTGTAAATCACCTGAGGTCCTCCCTGGACCCTCTGGTGGCCTCCCACCCGACAGCATCACCGTATAGTTATACGTTCTCTGCTGAACTGCTATCGCTCAATACTCATACTTCCTGGATATAAGACATTCTTTCTAGAGACATTCTAGAGAAGTTTTCCCAGGATGTGGTGACACAATCTGGGGAGCAATAACAACCTGGTCTGGAGATATTCTACAGGGTTCTGAAAGACTGCTTAATACATGCCAGTCAGGTAGTGGTAACCGACTCTATTTTGGAGATATACCATCCTGTAGGTTTTCATTTCAACCCTAATTCGGCCCACTTGACTACTAATTAGCAGCTCAATGAGATCTCGATCTGTTGAATAAAGTGTGCTTTGTTAGGGTTAGAGTGAAAACCAACAGAACAGTAGATCTCCAGGAACAGGGTTGGTTACCACTGCAGTAAGGTATTAAAAGCCATTTTGAGTCTCATATGGATTTTTAATCCAGAACATTTGCTTGAGGCTGTGCTGGATATGATTCCATACTGAAGAACAGTGTGCCAGGAATCCAGATGATGACAGGATAGGATACAGCCGATTCCAGTTAAAACAAGATAAAAGCTGATGCAAGGTCAGGAACATGGCCTTTCATAACATAGAGCATCAACCCCTTCCCTATACACAACCTCTCTGTCTGCTGTTAATGGACGCATGATCAATTGAATTAAAATGGTATTCAAAGTCTGGCGTTTTAAAAACTAATGCAGTAAAAGCATGAAATTTCGTTAGTTCTTCATCCGGTCACTCCAATTTACACATCAGCAATCAGTGGATTCTAAACAATTTGAAATCTCTGGGTGTTTGCACAGATCTACAGTAAACAAGTAATTAACTTTAGTTCTGCTCACAAACATCCTCTGCAGGAAACATCTAATAAGAATGTTAGATGTAGAGGCACGCTTTTGGCTTTGTCAACTGTAACCTTTTCCTGTATTTCCAGAATGGACACACTACCAGATGTCTGCTGCGCTTGTGTTTAGTTTAAATATTTCCATCTTTTATACTAACTACTGTGAACACATCAGAAAGATTCCATTGAATGATATTTTCATGCTGTCAGAAACATTAGCTTAGAGAATGAACACACATTTCGCAAGCCAAAATGTCACTCAAATTAGCTTAAAGGTTTAATACATTTTGCTACATATAGTAGTTGTACTACATTTGTAAAGATAGGATTCGATTTTGACTTGCACTGTGAGTATTTCTGATAAATTACACCCCTTCCTCTGAATCTAAGCATTCAAAGACACTTTAATACCAAACTTCTCGCAGAAACCTCAAATGACTTTTCTAGTTAATTATTGGTTGTTTGGCTTTTGTGTTCTTTACAACAGGCCTCTTGGGTACTTCACTTATTTCTTTTATTTTGGATTGCAGCTTTGAAGCTCAAGTAGGTCTCTTTGCCAAACTCTAGGAAACAGCGTATGTCTTTAAACCCCAAAAAATCGTTTTATTTCTTGCAACATGAATTGATGCGCTGTGGAAAAGGTCATCCTTATACACAAATAAATTATTTGAACCAGTGCACATGTGTGTTTGTTTACTGTTCAGTGCAATGCAGATTAATATCCGTTCCAAGTGCATGATTTACATTAACATCAAATGCATGATTTTATTTTTCATTATAATACAGTAAAACCTCAGAGCTATGAAACTCAGAGTTACAAACTGACTGACTGTTCAGCTGAACAGGGTATGAACCCAGAAATAGCTTAAACACCTCCTCAATCTCCTACTTATACAATACATAGATTATTTTGTTATTATCACTGGTGTAAAAAAGTGAGCATTAAATGGAATCAAGTTGCTCTTTCCATTTATTAAAAAATGGAAAAACACCTCTCCAACTACAACTGCGTTTTGTTGTCCATCTAAAATCAAAAATTTGGAAGCAGGCGAGATGTGTGGTGCAGTCCGTAGGGCAACCAATAGTCAGGCCTGCAAAGCTCCTGGAGCTCCGCATGGGCAGGGGTTTAGCCCCCTGCCATTATGTAACATTCACTTAGCAGATGCTACAGCACAGTAGTGGAGAACGTTGGTGTCATTCTCAATAGTACAGAAATCCTGTGTCACCAAGAAGGCAGTGAGGCCAATTTAAATGTGACGTGATTTACCGAACAAACAACAATTTGTATTGTAACAAAAGAAAGTACCTGTAGATAGATAGCCTACCCGCGTTGACAAGATTTTAACAGACTTGTGCTTATCCCACTTGGGAGAATTCCTTGAGACACCTAGCCTGAATCGCTTCGGTAAGCATTCAGCTGAAATGGGTAATATGTCAGCAGTATAAGTCACACTACATTCATCGGATTTCACCTGAAGTGTTAAGAAAGAAATATGACTTAGGTAAATCTAGGCAAATGAATAACAGAATGTAATACAAATGGGGCCTTCTTGAACTGAAAGCTGAGATTCATCTAATTCCTCCCGGAACTCCACATCAGACATAGCCTGGTCTGCCATTGTAAAAGAAAGACAAAGGTGTTAAGTCTTTATATCGGTGAGAAACAGGAGGGCTCCCTGGCAACCATACGTAAATCATTTCAGCCACAGAGGGAAGCAGTCTAGAAAGAGACATATGGTCTACCTAGCCCTTTACGATGAATGCTTCTGCTCTTCTTTGCCTTCCCTGCTGTGATGGATTTCCTGTGAAAGACCTTTTGTCTCTCCACCCACATTCTCTGTTGCCTTCTAATAGTATCTTCTCATAGTCAGAACATGAATGATTCACACAGTATGAATGCGTCTCCGTAGATGCTTGGTGGTATTTGTGGATACAAAATCATGTAAATCAACTGAAAATCAAAATATTGTGTCCTTGTGATTCATAATGTAAATAGCATTCATATCGGTGTCACATCACGCAGAACATGGGTGTTTGCCTCCATTCCGGGGAGTGATTCATTTAAGTTTTTGATTGTTGAAAGAGACCGCACACCTTGCTGTGAAGGTCATGGATTAGAAGGAAGACAGATATACCCTACAGACAGGACTTGAGTCTGACAATCCTGACACGGGAACAGTGAAGTAAAACATTAAAGAAAATGCATCAGCAAAAAAGGGTCTCTGTGAGTTGATTACTATCACTAAAGTCTATATTCGTAAATATTTACAAAATACTGAAATTATGAATAAAGGCTATTGTTGTACATTGTATGAATTCAATTCAAATTTCTTACATTGTCACAGAACAGTGAGGTATAACCTACAGAATGTAAAACATTAAGGTTTTACATTTGAACTGTGGTAAAATTGTTGTGCACAAAACAGTGTGCACATACAGATGTCAGTGAAAATATTTTTCCAGACTTCCACCTACCAGCTTGGTAAAGAAAGGCCTGAATTTTGTGGTGTGTTGGACTTAGATGATCTGATCTCTACGGTGTTAGTGGGTTCAAGAGATCTAGAGAAAACTTTGGTACAATTTTTTAAGTATCAGTCTTGCTCAGCTATCTTGTACTGCAGTTGCACTTGTGGGATAAAATTTACCTAAGAATTAACAAGCATAATTGCAGTGGTGACAGCTGTTTCAAATGTGGTGTTTACTGTACGCTGTTCTGCAATTTAGTATAATTTGACTAAGAGTCAACATAGCTCTGTGTTTGTGTTTCAGAACATCTTCAACAGAATGTGAGGTTGCCCCACTTGTGGTTTCTTGTGGATATTGGTTCACAGCTCAGTGAGTGGGGCGTACCTTTTATTCTATAACAATAGTTGTCCATGTCTGGAGCTCAAAACATGCAGCAGACCTGCCCTTGAAATTTAAATTTGCTACAGCTTAATTAGATCTCGAAATTTAGCCAAGTAGGCTGCAGTCTACATCCCACCTAACTCAACATCCATATCCAGTATGTTAAAACATCTTCACCTATTCACCTGTCCAGGAGGGAATACGGAGTGCATTTCAGCCCTCTTGGTGTGCTGCAGTTCTATTATTTACATTTTAATTGAATGAAAGAGTTAAAAGCTGATGCTTCAGATAATTTCTAAAACAGCCATTGTGCATTTAATATTATTAAGGAACTCCAGCAACATTAATATAGTGAGACAGGCAAAGATTCATGTTCAGAGGGACGTTTTCAGACAGTCGCATTGTCATGCTTTCAAACTACTATATACGAAATATTGCATGACATGTCTGCTTCATTGGTTGTTGTGAGGTAATGTGTCAATATGAAAGATTCCCACCACAAATCTCTACATCGGAAACATCAAATTGAATATAAATTATTATGAATGCAATGTTGCCACATTTCATCTGTTCACTTTCACAAAAGATTCCTACTCTTTCTTTTGTCAACACCAAATGTTGCTATTCTACAGGGGTAAGAGATCTGTGGACCTGCAAGGCTTTCATAAATCTTGAAAATGTACTAAATTGGTTATTTAGCATATTTGAAATAGAGCAAATATGTTCATTTTTTCTGTACTCTGTTGAATGGCAGAGAATTTTGTGATTTCTTGTAGTATTTGTGTCATGGGCATGTACTCCAACTTCAATCTACAGATAAATTTATTACATATACAGAAAATGATTAGATTTGTATATTCCTATACATAATATTGTGTTATGAATATTGGTAGGGGTTTACAAGTATTTAAAAAATTGTAATATTTTTTAAATTCCTATAATTCTATGTATAGAAGTGCAAGCAGCAAGCATGTTTCTGAAACCATCAGCAATAAGGGGCTTTTGATTGTCATTTAGCATTATGTTTTGTACAGTATGTTACGACTCTTCATTTGTGCCATTTGTGCTTTATTTTGTGGCATATTTTCATTTCATAACAACAATGTAATAGCGGCATTAGCCCTACGTTATCAAAGAAGAATTAAATTAGTTTTTAATATCCCAATAATCAAAGCACCATGTACAATTGTTAGCATAGCAGTAACAAGAGAAAGTTTTGGTAAGTATCTGATGCATGATTCAGCATATACATTTTGCCCATTAACCGTCAGCTTAACAGAGCTGCCAACACCAACCCCGCTGTAAATGCTTGGATTAATTGCTTCTGGTCTGCAATCCAGCACATTAGAATTTTGCTTCCAAAAGACAGCTATTGTATAGTATTATAATTAGGTTTTGCTTGTGCTCACAAACACTGCCTGGTGATGAAGACTGCCCTAACACAGACAAAATACTGAAGACAGAAAATCTGTTTCATGTTTTAGGTACACTCCAGCATGCCGGCATGCCAACCTGTGGCACAGTTGAGCATTTTTCTCCCTTTCTCTCTTCGCCTTTTTTACACCACCTGATTTTTTTCAACAAATCATGTTATCATCTGGTTAAGCTGAATATGGCCCTCTATGTTTCATCAACCTTAAAATGAAGCCTTGACCCACATCTCCTTGTTTCAAGTTGTTTCCTTTTTGCCACAGAAACTGGTAAAAAGAAATAAAAAATGCAACCTGTGTAACATGCCTGTACCCGTGAAACAGGGTACACAATCATTGAAATGTAATAGAATTTCCATTTTTATCCATTTACACACTTCTTGTCCTGTTTTTTTATAGTTCCAAATCATCAGCAAAGCAATTACCAAGAGTTTAGCCTTTAGGTCAATGGTGCTGCAGTTATAAGCCCTGAGGAAGGCCCTGTGCTGAGTCTACAGCTCTTGCATAAACTCCAGTGGCAATAAGCTCAAACTACGTGTCCACTCTGCAATAGCCTTAATCCTCTCCACAGACAGACTACTTTTTGCGCACACACAGCCATTCAGACATCTTACTGATAACAAGAGGAAAAGTACATGCTTAGACAGACAATGCCATTGGGCAATGAAATAAACTTTTATCAGGTTTGTACTGTGCGTCAGAGACTTCATTCAACTTACTGCAACACAGTCTACCATTAATGTTGATTACAAACTTAAGCAGATGGTCTTTTGAAAGAATATTAACAAATTATGAGTTTTGAGGTTCAACAAAACTAACATAAAATGTTTTGTTTGAAACCAAACAGCCACAAGAATCAAGCAATAGCATTACATTTAATTTGTTGTTCAAGGACAAATCATATTGCTGGTTGTTTAAATAGAGGTTTCAGAGATGTGCAAAGACACATTTTCTTGCATTCCTTTAAGGCCAGTTTAAGGTCTCAAAATATTGTTCTATACCAAATAAAGGATCTGTAACATTCATGCAGAAAAACTATTTTCTTGAAGTGTTGCTCATAACATTTTCTCAACAGTACAATATGTCCTGTAAATGAATTAATAAATGAATAAATAAATAAATAAATAAATAAATAATCTCATGTTTGAGACCGGAGTATGGATCACATTTTTTGAAGCCGGTTCATGCATTTTACACTGTGACTGTATGAAACGCGAAAACTCGGTGTATGGCCAGGGCCGACATCTGAGCTACACTTCAGAAAAGGATTTGTTGTCAATTCATGCATTTAATTATTCTGTTACCACCACCTACCTCATATTTTACCACTAAATATAATTTTATCAGGTTTCTTCATCATCCTAGCCAATAATTTATACAATTAGGCTACATTTGACCAAGTGCAGTGATTGACAAGTAAATGTGAAACAGCTCAATTTTGCTATTTTCCTTTCCATCCTCATGAAGGTGTAAAATTGTATGCATAATTCTTATTTTCTCTGGTCTCCTAAGAGGCAGCAATTCAAATGACAAAGCTTCACAGCAAGATAATGATAATATTTGACAAGTGCATTAAATGTGAAACATTTATGCTCATATTTCCCCTTCATCACTGGAAAGGTGTGTCCAAAACCGGGTAGTATTATTGCAACATAGGTTGTACCAACCAAAGTGCCAGTGCTAGGACAATCAGAGTAGGTCCTAGCCACAGCGAACTGTTCTGATGAGCATCATGAAATATTAAAGCAGAGCCAACTGTCTGATGTGATCAGTCACTTGATATTCATGCGTAACGGACAGCTCTGGTCCCGCTCTGGTTGTGATGAATGGGCCTATAAAGGAACAGGGTGTAAAATTGCTAAAGAGGCGAGCTATGTTTAATGCTAGGAACTGCCTACTGGATGTTGCTTATTTTTTAAACACCATTTCAGTTGTTGCTCTTGTTTTTCAAGTGAAACTGGTGGAAAAATAAGCCCTGTAAAATTACCCCATGCGGCAGAAAACATTTTGTGATGACTAAAATCATATATTGCTGGGTGATAGTTATAAAGTTGCACTTTTATACTTTAGACAGTTATACTTCACTCTGTAGGTCCCCTGAATATGGTCACCACTGGCACAATCCTTTTATTCTACACCACAGGGTGCATTACTGAACTGAGAACTAGATGGGTGTGCCACCCATGATCACTTGTTTCGACTGGCTGTGCATGACGGACAATGATATCCTGCCATAATATTCACCTCTAGCACAGGTGAAAGAGGCAGTCATGCCCTCAACTCAACTCAAGAGCAAATGACAACGACAGGCATATAACCTGCTATTACTGTCGTCATGTAGTCTTGCTCGCAAAAGTGACGGCAAACCTCTGCTACATTCGCAGAGAGCAGAAAGTATGTTAAATGTCACAGAGGGTTGTTTTTCGTATCAGAGGAGGAATGTTGTGGTGAGTACTCCTCTGTAGGCGCGCTGTTCATTTCTTTCAACAGGATGTGGAACTGTGCCTCAGTAGCTCAGGAACTAAAAGTGGTTTGATTTGAGGAGTCACTCATGATATGCCTATGAGGCACAGCCACTGCAATACCCAGCATCTCAACAGCTTCATCATCATTTCCAATGCACTTCATGGTTCCCATCTCACACTGTAGACATTTAATTGGCTTTAAAGGGCAGTTTAAAGGGCCAGGTGTCCACAGACATGTCCATAATTCTGGTCTGCCCTACTAATGGCAGATTATGCTACTTAATGAAGCAAACAGATGGGAGCCTGTGGCAGGCCTGGTCAGAGCAGGAGACTTTTCCGAGGCAGCTGTTTATTTTAAACCGATTTAACTGTCCTATTTATTTATATATTAGGTCTGGAGAGGTCCACAATGAGGTTGAACAGGGCTAGTTGTACCCCTTCATTAATAATGGTTCTTATTTTATCCATCTTTATTTTGCGGGTCTACAATATATATTTTTTTCTTTTTTGATTCCCTCCCCCAACCATTGGTGCGAATGGTAATACATTGTGTAAGAAACATTTAAAAAAAACCTCAGACATAGTTTATGTCTCTACATATTGTGTGCATGCCTTTCAGTACATTTTATTCATTTACTCCTCCCACTCACGCTGTTCAATAAATATTTGAACATGGTATGCTACATCCTGATGATGTAAATTCAAAGGCAAGTACAAAACATAATTTAAGTAGACATGTCTGTCTGTTGTAAGGTGTAAGGCAGCTTCGTGTGGGTGGCACAGTGAAGAGCTGTTAGCTTAAGTGTCTCTATTGAACATTCCCTCCTGTGGTGCAAAGAGAGAGCAGCAGTAAGAAACCTGAATATATTCGGAGGCATTTGCAGCTGAACAACGGGGAGGTGGTGTCGCTCCTCTCCAAAACAGCAGAAGTAGCGACACCCCAGTGGAACACACAAGTGTTACATGCTTTAATCCAATCTAATCTAAATATGGTCTGAATTTGCAGTATTAAGATGCAGCACATGTAATGATCCCTCAGTACAATGTATTGTGTAGACTTGCATGAACACACATTGCAGACAGATTTAAGTCCCCTTTTCCTTGTGTGTCTTGTATTCTCACACATTATTCAATCAGTGGTAGGGGTGGGGTGGGTGGGGTGGGAGTGGAGCATGAATGGAGAAAAAACAACATTAAGTCCACTGGGTCGAGAACATCAATTTGCTTGTCTGTGATGTTTGAAATGGTCCAGCGCCTTAGGTAAGCTTGAACTGTTGTTTAGCTTAGTTGCTGGTGGCTAATTTCACAAAGGAGGTGATCATTTAAAAATGAATGGTCATAATGCAAAACAATGGAGCCTTTGGAATGTGGATCCCTCCAGAAATTCTGTCCTGACTGCTGACAAAACAATCTGTGTGATCTCCCTCTGTATCACCTGTCTTAATAGAGCAAAGTAATCAGTTAGTTATACCTTAAATAAAATAAGTCTAAAAAGAGATCTCAATGACCCAGTTTTGAAAATTCAGAAAGCACTGCAGTTGTTGGCTTTCCGTGCTGTCCTTGGTGATGGTATATGTTACGATGGCCCTAAGTATCTCCATTTCTGAGCAGACTTCTATTTCTGGGCAGGTCTCCATTTCTGAGCATGTTTCCCATATCTGAGAAGTTTCTATTTTTGAACTGGCTTTCATTTCTGATTGGTCCCTGTCTCAAAAGAGTTTTCATTTCTCACAAGATTAGCAGGACTGCTTTTCTGTCCAAGCTTCTTTTTCTTAGCATTACCTTTTCGTAACCTACCTTTATTTTTGGAGGGGGTATTGGCATTTCAGTGGCATATTAGCATATGGAACTTGTAGCACACAAGTTCAGGCCATTGTTTTGAATACAGCCAAAATAATAAATTATCTGGAGAAAAGAAGCAGAGCTTTTTTTGTATGCACTGAAACGTGTGAATGCAAATTTATTTGTAATGAGGTCTAGATGTCAGTTCAAGATGGCAATAAATCACCTTGGGCCCTTCATTCCTTTTGGCCATAAAAATGAGCCCATGTTAAATTATCCTTGAGGTTTTCTTGAAGATAATGCTTTTCCTAATTACTGAAACTCAGCTTTGTTTCTTTCATATCAGAAATCCTCAAGAACATTGGGTGCAGTTGGAAATATAACTGGTTTAAATATTTGACTGTGTTCTGAAACCACAATGAACAGAAGCCCTTTTCCGAGTTATGTGTCTCATTAAATCTGCCCTTTTTGAAGATAGGGAGCAAATCTTTGCTTATTGCAGGGCAAAAATAATTTATGAGACATTATTTGTTCTTTGACTCCAGAGAGCATGATCTATGTCACTCTATGAGTATGATTTTTATCCTTAACAGAACCAACATACATAGTGAACAGTTGACTACTGTGATGGTTTGGGGAAGCATGTGATAAAAAGGGGTGGAACATTTTTAACAAAAAGGTAGCCTGACATGCTGCACAGAAACACTTTCTTTAGAAGCTAAGATTATGTTAATTATTTATTGGGCATATTGAAGCTTAATAATAATAATAATAATAATAATAACAGCAACAACAACAATGCTACTACTACTACTACTAATAATAATAATAGTAATAATAATAATAATAATAATAATAATTTTATGTGTTTATTTATGGGTTTTCAATCTTTTGTTCCATTAGGAATTAAGGAGAAGTAAAATTTAATGGTACATTCCATTATTTTTCCAGTTTTATTGATTGATTAAATATTTTTGTTCATAAGTTATTTCAATGAGGTCTTCAGAAATGCTGCTAGATATAATCCCATAGGACCTGCTGACTAATGTGCCAGAAGTTTCAGAAGTTTTTCTAGTTTTGAACCATATATCATCTCTGTGATGTCTAATATTTCCAAAGTATCATTTCTGACTGAAGGCATAACTGTAACCTTTTCACTGGTGAAGCTGAAGAGCGTATCTCTCTATAAAGCGGAACTCTCCCTATTTTTCTATCTCTGACATTTCAGACTGTCTTTTCATGCATAAAAAAAGGATTTAAGTTATTTATTCATTTATTTGTTTATTTATATATTTTGAGTTTTGGGCAATTTGCTTTTCAAAAAACCTCTATCGAGCAGTGTGTGCTAGGCCTCCATCTCTGTGTGCCTTCAGAAATAAGAATTATGCGTGTGTGGCGTGATGCACATATGTGGCATATTATAAAGTTCACTTGTAAATTTGGTGTGCTGGGCCTCCATCTCTGTGTGCATTCACCAAATTACGCATGTGAGACCTAATGTACATATTTTGGATATATAAAGTCAAATTTAGTAAATTAAATCGGTGAGAAGACATTATAACAATGTCAAAAAATGGTTCTGCTAAAGAGGGATACAATTTAATTTGTTTAGCAGTTTCCCACTGCAATGCTGTGTTTCTCAGTTTTAGCTGATTTAAATTTCCTCCTCAGCAGATATACCACTTGTATTTAGCATGTTTTTCGCTATTACTATAAAAGACATATAGAAATAATACGTTAACCAAGATAAGATTTGTGTTCTGCATCTGAAAATATATAAATGACCAATTAATTAAAAAATGTCAGCAATGGTAAGATGTTTTCTTATGCTTCCTCCCTGTAAGATGGGACTAATTCCCCTTGGAAGCAGGAAGGAGACTCCTATTCAATATGTCCATCTGTCCATCACCCCATTGGTTCTGGTTTACTTTGTGTTCTTAATTAGTAATCCTTAATCTTCTGCCTCAGTTTCTCAAATGGAATTTAATAAGGCACAACTGTGTATGAGAATGGCAGGTTTTAATTTTTTTGAAAAGATGATAATAGTCATTAAAAATGTGTGTGACCCACTCTCAATTATTTTGTGTTGTCAACGTTCAGAGAGCCAAAGAAAGTTTATCTGAGTGCAGTCCGTTAAAGATTAATAGACAGTGTCTTCTCACAGACACATAATTAAAACTGCAGTCTGGTTTATGGCTCTTCATGTCAAGCTAATGGAAGAAGAAATCCCTTAAAGGGAGGTGTCTTATTTCCGTCTTACTTTCTTTTCTGTCCACAAAAGAGCTGTGTCACACAGAAGCCAAACACATCGGGTAGGAAGCCTGAATTCATTTCAGGCAACAGCTGCGGGATCAAAAAACAGGATGCAAACTTTGATTTTGTTTTTCAATGCATTTGGCAGGCAGCTGCTTTGGAAACATTTCCAAGCTCTCCCCCTCTAATGAAATATGTGCATAACTGTAGAGATGTAAGACAAAATAGGAAACGTAAAGCATGTGGCAAGACAGCAGTCTTATGTGACACATTAAATTGATTTAAATTGTCATTCGACAAAAGTGCAGACATAGTAGAAGAAAACTGGATCTGGTTAATAGAGGTCAGCTGAACATTGTATTTATGTATATATATATATATATATATATATATATAAGGTAATGAAAGCACCGTATAAACACAAATTTAAGGCAGAGGGTTATTATGACGATATATCTCAGTAGTCAAAGGAGTGGATTAAAACAAGGAGTTGTCTGGGCTGAAATCCAAGGGTCCAAACGAAGATAGGGTTTATGAGTCAACTTCTAAGAAAGGCAAGTTCACAAATATTGTTCTCATGTGAAATCATCAAACTTTAAAGAGCACAATATGAAAATGAGTTATTGTTCTCTATCAAATTGGAGGATGATGGACCTCGTAAAGCTGGGGCCCTGAACTCAGATGAATTTACAAGCAACAGTTGTTAATCAAAATCAAGACCATGAGTAACATACTGATATACCTTTATGCTGTGTTCAACATTGTCTTGAACGCAGCAAAAGGCATATATTGTGAGACTGTGACCTTAGACCATGACCTTACTTCTGCATTTAGATCAAGATTAAGACCAGGGGTCTCATTTATAAAATGATCAAATTGGATCTTAAATAGTGGCTTACGCAGAACATCATGACTGCATAGTTATTTATAGCATCCCACGCTGATGTGGATATGATATTGTTTCTACTACACATATGAATTACCATCTGATAATCTGGAGGTACTGCCCATTTGAGGGCTACACATGAATCCACAAAGTGGGCTGTGTTTACTCTTTAAGACTGACATATAATTGATCATCTATTTTATATGAACTGCAAGAAATGTTAAAATGCAACCTCTTTTGTTATTGGCCACATTCACAAGATGGTGTAATTGTAAAAGCGCATTCAAGTGAGTTCAAATTAAAGTATAAATCAAGTGTAACCACAACTTGGGAAATGCGCATAAGATTACATCTGAGTTTAAATCCTTCAACATCTTTATAAATGAAGCCCCAAGTATGGATGCTTTACTATGTATTTTCATACAAAGGGACCTTCTTTTTTTTTCAAATCAATCACTGTGAGCAGTTTTTAATCAGGGTGAGTGAGAATGAATTCTCTGCTACCTTCACTCTCTAGATATACTGTGGGTAACTTGAGCCTATTCTCAAATAAGCAAATACTACCTTGTTCCTTTAGTCTTGTTAATTTATTCATCTGCTATTTAAATAACTTTTTTTTAAATTTTGTATTGCAGTAGTTTTACTTTCCAAAGAGAAAGTGGCCTCACATTGAAACCCCCATCATTCATACTGCTGGAGTACAACTGACTGTACACAAGTATCGCATATTTCATTTTAATTATATTATATATTTTATTAATTTAAAGTAAAATACTTTTTCTAACCAATATATCCTCAATTTAAAGACAATCTACATTCATTATTTGTATGGCTGCTCTACATGCATACATTTTCATAATTTGGCCCAGATTCAATGTAAACAACGTATTTCCTCCTTAAACTTGAGTATCACATTTAAGAAAGTGTTATTTGTTGTCATAGAATGGTCACTGAAGACAATCATTGTACAATTTTTTTTTTAAACGTACGTTAGAACAGATTTGTGCCAATAGGTGACAGTTAATGCATTTTAATCTAATATAAATAAAATAATTCATGTGTATTATTGGTCTATATCATTTTTAGTTATTAAATAAATAATTATGACCATACTTTGGAGACATTACATATAGTCCTTGTTTACTGTTATGTGAAATCCTGATGATATTCTACTATTCTAAAATCAGTTTCTTAAGTATGATAATATTTTTTAACACATTTCAGCTCCAAAATGAATGACCCCGACTTCAGAGCAGATAGCCACAAAGTGGTGACCACTCATCAGATTGACCCAGGTGCCAACATTGAACTTATGTAAAGAAACCTTGTTAAGTATGAGGGTACAAATGCTACAAGTCTACCACAAAAGGAGGCTTCAACATTACCAACATTATCTTTAACATTTAAAAGGAGGCAAAAATGAAAGTGTGATTTTCAAGGACAGAGGCTTTTTTCAGAAAATCTACAGGAGCTACATAAGATTTCTTGGAAACAACTTTATAAAAACCACTTATTGTTCATCTTTTGTTCATCTTTTTTGAAGGGCTGTAATTGTTCAATGCAGAAAATGTTTAAAGTTGTATACTCAGGATAGTGATAGAAGAAATAAATCAGGCTGTGCTAAGAACTTTTCTGCTGGAAAAGATAAAAGTGTAAAGTGCTTTATATATATGTGTGTGCGTGTGCGTGTGCGCGTGCGTGTATTTTATACATACAGTGAGCTCCATAATGTTTGAAAGAAAGACATATGTTTTTTGATTTAGCTCAGTACTCCACAATTTTAGATTTGAAATCAAACAATTGACATGTGGTTAAAGTGCACATTTTCAGCTTTTACTTAAAGGTTTTTTTATACATAGTCTCCTCATTTCATGGAACCATAATGTTAGTGGAAAATGGCTTCACAGGTGTCTCTTATTAGTTATCTATGTTCAATTGCATCCTTAGTGAACGTATTTGAGAGCTTTCAGGACTGAATCTTGATTCTAGGTTTTTTTATTCCCTTTGTAGTCTATTATTGGTGACTGCCAAAATGAGGACCAGTGAAATTGAAAGTACCAATACCAATACCAATGAAAGTCAAGGAAGCCATTATGAGGTTGAAGAAAAAACACATACAGTAACATTCAGCTAAACCTAAGGCTTAACAAAATCAACTGTTTGGAACATTATTAAGAAAAAAGAGTGGTGTGCTCGGTAATCGCAAATGACCTGTTAGGCCAAGGAAGACCTCTACAGTTGATGACCAAACAATTCTTTCCATAATGAAGAAACACCCTCAAACACCTTCAGGAGGCAGGCGTGGATGTGTCAGTGACTACCGTTTGCAGAAGACTTCAGAAATAGAAACTACAGAGACTGCACTGCAAGATGCAAAGCACTAGTTGGCGGGACAAATGGGATCGTCAGGTTACGGGTCGCAAAGAAGTATCTAAAAGAGATGAGACCAATATTGACTTGTATCTCTCTTCCAAGCCAATGTTTTGTAATAATGCTTTTGCTAACCACAGACAGAGTTGTAAAAGAAAAAAAAAGTTTAAGTATCTCAGCAAACTGTAGTGCCCCCCTCCCCCAATGCACTGATTTCAAAGTGCATTTGAAAGCTTTTCAGGACCTAGCTCCTATTGTTGCCACTCTTTTCATCTCATCCCATTAGTCCGGGCCTGTAACTAGTCATAAGCACTCTCTAATTCACTCTAAGCACTTCGAATGAGGACTCCAAACTTTTAAAAACTGCCTGAGATAGGATTGTGGGATAACAAAGTCTACTCCTCTGGCTTTGAGCTATGAGAAAAGCCTGAATGAAATACACCTCTACTTCTGTGGAAGTCGATAAAATACAGCTCATGGAAAAGAAGAGTTTCAAGTAATGCCAAATAAACCTTCAAAACAGGGACTTAGGCCATGAAAGGGAGACGCATGAGCATAAATTGGAAGGCAAAGGCTTAGAAGGATTCATACTGGGCTTGGACAATCTAATGGGAACACAACATGAAAAAGGACTTCAACTTTGAAGTAACTAAATCACAAGGCAAATACATAGGTGATTCATATTAAGTTGAATACCAATTAGCAGTATGTGTCAACTATTAAAAGTCTGCTAATCAACACTTTGATATGTGAGTTCTTAACAGAGTTCCAAAGAGGCCAAATTATTGGTTTCTGAATTTAGCTTTATCAGGTGCAAAAACTGCTTTTCTTGGATGCAGCAGGGGGGACATATGCCAAACACAAATACTGTAGAATGCATCAGCAAAGAGAAACAGTGGATGCAAGTCAAAGCTCTCTGACAGGGACAGATGGACACTGTCTCTTTCTTTCATGATAATTAAAATATTACTGCAGGCCAAGCTAGTGCCAATCTGCACTGCCAAACAAATGATAGAACCCTCAAGTCTGGAGGAAAAGGATGGACATACACATACAGTATATCTCGAGGAAAAGGACGGACATATGACCAAAGGTATCTGGACACTCCTTAGTCTGGGGCTGTTTTTCATGGTTTGATCTAGGCCCCTTAGTTCCATTTAAGGCAAATCTTAATGCTACAGCATACAATCACATTCTTGACAATTCTGCGCTTCCTCAACAGGTTGGGGAAGGCCCTTTCCTGTTTCGGCATTATAATGCCCTCGGGCACACTGAGGTCCATATATAAATAGTTTTGTGAAGAACGGTGTGGAAGAACTTGACTGGCCTGCACAGAGCTCTGACCTCAACCCCATCCAACACCTTTGCGTTCAATTGGAAAGCCAACTGCAAGTCTGGCATTGTTGATAAACCGAGATGCTTCAAGGATAGAATGAAGCGCTGCAGTATGGCTCATAAGACACCATTCCAGCATGTGGATGGGCCACAGAACATGGAGTGGCTGGTATGAAATTCAGGCTGACAGGTAATATGCCAGTGGAAACTTTGGCTGTCAGCTGTCCACAACTCAACAAGTGGGTGTGTAGTGAAAGGAGCCAACAGCAGCATATGCTGTGTAGTAGTGTTAAGGCACTTCAGTACATTGCTAAAATATTTAGTTCACCTGTCCTGCATCTCCCAGCAACACAGAAGTTTTTTTTTTTTTTAATGCAAACAAATCCCATAGAATTTTATTAACTGGAAAGTTATACAGCTGGAAAAAGTAACAGCACTTTTCTGTGAGCAAAAAAAAGAAGCCTTGTGCCTGTATTAATGCATCCATTTTCAGATGCATTGCAGATTTCTATTTGGGCAGGTGTTGCATGAGGAAGAAAGATGATTGAGGGTTATTGCACCAAATGCAGCTACACACTGTACACCGCTAGACATTTCACCATAACAAAAAAGAGACTGGATGTCCATCTCAAAACTTGGGCAAACACCACTGATGAAACTGTAATTTCACCTCTTTGATGGAGACAAAATATTACAAATTGTATGAGGCCAGTGGTGCTTGGCCATGTGTTAAAATAACAACAAAACTGCAAGCCTTGAAGTTGTGCTGTAATGCTGCAGAACAAACAGGATAATCTGGGCAGAGGGAGGGAGAGTGTCAATCTTAGGCTTCCTGCTGGGAGAGCGGTCTCTGCCATGACTTCAGGATCTTTTGAAGCTCTGCGACTCCTGGCTGTCTCTCCCTCTCTCTCTTTTCTCTCTCTCTCTCTCTCTCTCTCTCTCTCTCTCTCTCTGCAATAATGTGACACTGCAGTGCATTATTATTTTCCTCCATCTAAATAGAGCTATATGCTGAACATATATTTGATAAAATGCTAGATAGACTAAATTATAAATATATATAATCATGACTTTAGTATGGCTCATTTGTTAAAGGAGTTTGAGTGAATTCAAATATCAGTGTCCACTTCAGCTTTAGATCTCTTTCCATGGGTGTGAGTGGTATAGTGGTGACAATAGAGACCTATTGTCTGATTCCAAAATCCAAAAATCTATGATACAAAAAACAAGAGGCTACACAAGGTCGAAGTGATAACAACATATTGTTTGTGAGTCTTGAGTGCCTGTGGCCCTAATTATTTGTTTCATACATTTTTATTTGGATTTTGGAATCAGACAGTAGGTCTCTATTGTCAAAACTATACCAGTGATTCCAAAATCCAAATAAAAATGTATGATACAAAAAATAAGAGGCTACACAAGGTCAAAATGATAACAACACAATGTTTGAAGGCTAGAGCACCGGTGGTCCTAATTATTTCTGTGGAAAGCCCTAAAACTTAAATATAACTTGAATAAAAAAATGCATTCTTTCTGCATTTGTTCCAATAGCTATATAGAGGTCAGTCAGCAAGTTTTTCTCCAGCTTCCCTGGTGTCTGCAGCAGCTCATTTATTTATAGTTCCCTCAAATGTCCTGAAGTCTGCAGACGGCCTGAGATAATGGTGAGCTGGATCAAAGGCAGAACACCTTTCATGCGTCTGGAACAGCAGGTTTAGACATCTTTGCTGTGCAAAGCTACTTCTGCCTTTGTTCTTTTCTTCGGTTCCATTTTTGGACACCAAATCAAACTGCTGTTTAGTGCATGTGTGCATATGCACGGGTAAACTGTATGCCACTGGTTAAAGCAGGCAATATATAATGCAAGTGTGAAATGAAACACATAAGTCATGAATGTCTAACGCCTTGCGTGTTGGTGTTGGTATATCTTGGTGTTTGTTTTCATGAATGTAGACATAACCTGTGAGTTTATGAATCCACAAATATTAGGATTGAATGTGAATTAAATTATCTTGAGGACTCATTATTCCGCACTGAGTGACTGCTTGTCAACACCGTGGAATTGTTTAAAATAGCCATTGCAAAATCACTGCTCTTACATTTTGTGAGTAGGTGAAAATGGATCAATAAGCAGAAGCTCTTTGGTTTTAGTTCCAGGCAGGCCTCTGCTTCTGTATATTTGAAAAGGATGTCAAATGAAAAGACAAGCAAGCTATCTAGGATGCTGGCATCTGGTCAGCAAATAAATAATGTAATGTTCCCTCAGATATTACGTCTGCCACTGTGAGGGATTCAAAACAATTGATGACTTCACAAAGAATTATTGATTAGTGCAAGTACATATCAAACAGGACCTTACAGACAGTCTGTCTGGCTCTTCACTTTGAGTGCGCTGACCAACTTTAAACTCTGTCTCCGATATCACTTTATCAAATTTGTCTGTTTCATCACTGTCAGTGTGGGTAATTTAGTATAAAAGTTCATTATATGCATTTGCAATTGTGTAAATGTGCATTGCAGAAATATATCACAAATATATTATGCATACATGTTTCTATTTTTCTAGTTTTGCCGCTGGCATTTTATAGGTCTTGACATTTTATTTTGCATTTGTTATGTGGATGGAACAAATTGTTTCTCAATTAAAAGGAAACAGCATTATCCCATCTACCCTTTTAAGCAATATCCAAAATTGAAGTAAATTAGCATCACACAAGGCTCAACAATTTATTCTGAGAAATATTAATTTTCATTCATCCAGAATGATCCATCTTATCCAAAGTGACTTACACAGCTTACATAACTTGCATAGAATCCATTAATGCAACTAGATACTTACTGAAAAAAGCTTTGGTTGAGTACCTCGCTCAAGGGTACAACAGCAGTGGCCCCACCTGGGAATCAAACCTACAGCCTTGGTGTTGCAGACCCAGTTTCCAAATCCTTATGTGACATCTCAATTTGTCCAATGGCAGCAAGTGTTAGCCATCAAACTATGCACTGATTAAAATCTTATAACTGTTATAATCAATTTGTATACTTACTTGTTTTTACCGAAAGACCCACAATCAGCCCCTAATCCTCCTCTTGTAAGCACTGTGGCTGCAACATGGTTCATTCGATTAAGCTACAGTTCTAGAGTGTGGATGAGCCCTACAGTCTGGCACTGAATCTGGACCATGCCAGCACTGCATGTGGCCTGCAGCAGTGTATAATTACACAGTTATGCAGTAACCTCAATGCACTTCAAATGAATTTCTGTGCGAGCTTATCTGGTAAACAGGGGAGTGAAAAACAGCAGCAGCTTACATTGGATGTTAGGACAGTGCATGTATGGACAGCATGTGCTTGTCTGCACTTTTCTGAATTGGAAGTAGAGTTTGCAACCCTGAGATTATAAACACAAGCTTACAAACACAATTACCTTTGGAGACAGCTACTGTACATCTTAAGGTCGCTGGCAGCAAGCAGTTGATTGAGGCACAACCATGGTAACCTTTATAATGCTCCCCTGCAACTTGCTGCAAGTAGTGGAACATAATGAGCCTCCATATAATTGGTTGTATTGTGACACAGAAAGCAGTGCCTTCTTTATGAATGTTGGGCTGTGGCTGACCCTTGTTCAGTTCTAACCAATCTATATTTCACAGTAAACATTGCAGGGTCACAGCAGACATTTTTTTGGGGGCTGTTCAGAGTTCAGGCGTAGTGAGGCCTTAGCATGTGGGAGATGGCCACTCAGTGACTGGCACCTGTTTTTTATGACCCACCGTACACAGAACTTCTCAAGCTCTGAGTTGTCACTTCACACTCTGCTTGGTTATAAACTGCTTCATATGGTACAACAGATGTGAGTCTTGATTCCATAACATATTTTGTGCATAACGAATCACATTTTATCGTTGAAATACACTGTGCTTGGATGAATCACAGGCCTCATTTTAAGCGATTCAGGTTAAGTATCTTGCTCAAGGATACAATGGCAGCGCTCCAGCTGGGTATCGAATACACAAACTTTGAGTTCCAAAACCATTGAACTCCATTGCTGCCCCAGGCAACCGTTGAATCGACCCCTGTTTCTCCCTTGACTGATTTTGGCCCCATGAGCCTTCTATCTAGTTCAATGAACAAATGTCACTGCAAACACAGAGAAGCGATCATGCACTCTTAGATCTGATGAAGGCCAAAAGAGCCCATAGTTCCAGATGTCCTGCATATAAATTTTTGTGACTTTCACTTTGCAGGTTTTTTTGTTGTTGTTGTTGTTGTTGTTGTCTGACAGTACTCAAAGAGAGAAGTGCTACTTTACTACTTTCTAGTAAGAGTATTGCATGATTTGTATTTTAGATTGTTGTGCACAACAAAAGCACAAGATGTTGACAAGTGTTCTGTGTTTATGAAGGATGTGACTGAATTGGTGCTCTTATCTTGTCTGTTTCAAGCCATAGTCATAATGTTCATGTTGTTTATGTTGGTTCAGGTAATTGCACTGCTGTTTCAATGATGACAATGTGTTCCTTTGACAATAGGAATGACTCTTCCGAAACAGTTTAATAACTCTAAATATGGAGTGCATGAATCTTGAACATTTATTGAAAAGGTTTTATTATCCCTGTGTTCCTTAGCCTCTGTTGTAGTGGGAAACCAAAGAGGAAATTGATATCCATCTATGCAACCACGACCTGCAGAGAAATTCATATGTTCATAGAACTTTATCTTGTAATTGAGGTGTGCTGCAGCCTCAGGGAACTGTATGTTGTTTTCTTTCAGCTCACAAATAGTATCACATACATTAAGAACTGTTTTTTTAATACTTTTGGTTCACTTACAGCAGTCAAATTCCCTGTCTCACAGTTCCAGATGTCAAAAAAATCAGTCAGCACTAAAAGTTATCAACATTTGTAGAGCAAGGGAGAAAAGTGTCCTTCTAAAACAGTTATATGAAAGTGTAGGCTCAATCTATAATGCTACCTTAGCTACATTTTTGAACATATGAAAATAGTTATGAATATCAATCTCAAAGTTGTTCATTGGGTTGCTCCTGTATGTGACTGTGGTTGTGACTGGACTTTGTGAAGCCCATCGGTTATCTTTACATAGTTAAAATAACCCATTGTCCTCCAGAAGAATGGGGAAATTTAATTTATCTGAAATCAGTCTCTTTCCAGTTTAATTTATTGCCTCGGCTTCAGTTTTCCTTGTGGAATGCATATTTTTGAAATAACTATCATTTGAATTTCAGAACAAGGTTAAGATATATTTGACAGTAAAATTTCGCCCAGGACTGGGCTTAATCTGTGTCCAGAACACTGCACCAGAGAGAACAGCAGAAAATATCAGTGGGATACAAAATCATCACAAACATGCTGTAACATATAACACAGATAACAATGCCACTCTTTCAAAAGTAGTTTTCACTCATTGTGATAAAAGAGTCAGATAATGAATGAACTCATATTTTCAGCATCTGCCAGACTAACCCAAGAATTCAATACGCTAACTTTCCCAAGGCCTATGCAGTCATAAGGCTTTTGTCACTGTGTTGAAAACAAAAGGAAGCAGTTCACAGCTGTTTTATAGTGCCTAATGTACAATAACCTGTGGCAGCACATTTGGAATAGAATTAAAAGAGAGTGCCTGGTTCTGATACATTATGTTAATGTATGCTGGCATCTGAATTTAGGTATTCAGCTCCACAGTAAACAGCCTTCTATTTCATTAGTATGAAGTGGTGATATTCTTCCAAGCACCTTTTACTCTCCATAAAGATTCTGAAATTCCATGCCAGACGGATGTACCTGAATAATTAAATGGTTGGCTGATACCGAACCAAACCATGTTATGTAGTGAACAAAAAAGCATGTATTCGACTGAAAAAGTTGTTCTTGACTGATTAATGCTAGAAAAAAGGAACGTAAAAGGCAGTTGGGCAATAATCTTTTTTAACACCCCGTTTGTTTTTTCCTTCCCAATTTGGAATCTACTTATGATATATTACTTTTTGAGTCAATGTCACTACTGTACACATGAAAGACCATGTAGCACTACAGGAGAACTAGTGCCATCTGGAGAAAATGTGCATCTCTCATTGACAATGACTAATAGCTTATGTGTGCCTGGTGAAATATTGGGATGTACTAATGCATCGGTAACCTGAGGAATCCAGGACTGCTTAAACACACGCTTCCCATGTAAGAGTGAAGCCAACTGGGTCCGAATAAAGTGGATCAGTGGACCCACTGAACACTGTGGGGGATATAACAACCAGACATGGAAAATCTGCTGGTGAATATTCTGCTTTGTTCCTCATTAAACAAGCAAAGACATCCAACTTAAGAATTGGAAAGACCAAGAAGTAACAGTCCAAAAAGACAACAACTGCACAAAATTCCAAAGTTATTCTGAGGATGATTGTTGTCTTGAGGATGACATAAGCAACATGGAGTCTTCATAGAAATCCTGTAAACAGATAAATTTCAATTTTATTTCTCTGGGTGGTTGGAATTGGAATATTGTCTCAGTTGGTTATACTTTGTTAGGCAATAATGCATAGTACTTTCTTTTCATTTTGCAGTATATTTAAAACATACACTATAGTACCAAAAATATATGGACACCTCTTGGTCTGGGGCTGTTTTTCATGGTTTTGGCTAGGCTCCTTAGTCCCAGTGAAGACAAATCTTAATGCTACACTATACAATCACATTCTAGATGATTCTGTGCTTCCCCAACAGTTTGGGGAAGGCCCTTTCCTGTTTCAGCATAGCGAAAATCACATCTCTACACACATACCATACCACGTGAGCCACAGATAAACTGTAAGCACTTACAGCTCAAGTATATTAACAGAAGTCCAAGAAGCTCCTGCTCATAAGGGTATGTATGTAACCTTGTTTCAGATTTTAGTCTTCATCCCTGAGAGAATAGTTGCTCAGTCGCGGTTGCCTTGTTTTCTCGAGCACTTGATTATGATTCTGCAGGTTTCATGAACCCAGATCAAGCGTAAAGGAATGGCTTTAATGTCTGGTTACATTAGCTCACTTGTGAAAGTTAGTGCGACTCTCTGCACACTAAAGCATGGTTTAGAGAAATCTCTCAGCTCTTATTACAGATACAGAGTGGATCTGCCCCAAGGCACAAGGCACTGTAACTTTCAAATTGTGTAACTAGTTTGGCATGCATTATAATCCATAGCATTGTTTGACTCTTTCAGTGCCAAAAATGTGCGAACACGCATCAGAAAAAAAAGTCTAAAAGAAATTTTAGAACCCTCTTTAAATAGCTGTTAAAGATAGAAAGGCTCATTTTCATAGCTCTAAGATCATTTAGCCTAAACACAGAATGAAGCTTGCTTTTCTGTGCAGATTCAGACAATTTTGAGACCGGAAGAGGAATGCATTATTCCCCTAATGATTACATTAATTAAAGGAGACATGACTCTTATGTCATATCCTGTTTCTCCAATGTCTTCAACAAAAAACAAAATGAATACATTCTAGTCATTCTTCCCCCAGTTCATTATAAAAGATTTTCTAATGTTATCAACTGGGGGAAAACCATTTATACATAAATACAGACTTTACACTACCCTCACTGTGGGAGATAGATAAAAATAAATGACAAAATCGAACAATGCAGAGTCACTTGCTCTGCATCTGGAAATAAATCATTTACCAATGAAAAAATGGTGCATATTGTTGTGCCTTTTCTCAGAACTCCACCCTGTAATCAGGAATCAATTGTGCTGTCTAAGAGGATGAGTACACCCAGATCGTGCCAGGAAAATGTTCCCCACACCATTACAGAACCACCAGAAGCCTTCCATGTATAATTATAGTATAATTGTGTTTCCATTTTTGTTAACAATTAATCCATATATTCATGTATTGATTTTTTATTACTGTTTATTAGTGCTGTATTGCTGTAATCCGTTTGTCTCCACCCCATTGCCAAGCCATTGCCTCACTCATTTAAATGTTGCAGTAACATATTTCTACTCTTGTCAAGGAATGCATTCATAAAATTACACTATGTGCTATGCCTCTGCTGTTATTGATTCTAAATTGCAATAGGTTGCTCAGTCCACTAGCTCGCTGTTGCTTGCGACCAGAGTGACTATGCATCTGATCGTGCTGAATTACATCCCATCTAATTGTTAAAAATTCAGTTAATCAAGACTACTCCTAATGTATTCCAGCTGCAGCCCCAAGATTCACAGTAATGGTTTTCACACACTTTTTATGCATAATTATTAAGACGCACGCACCACGTTCGGGTGTTCTCCAACGTGTGACCTTCATCCTGTTTTCTTAATTTTCGTCTACGTCCATAAACTCGGTCAAAAAATAAATGAATAATTTGAACCACATGCCTTTGAAAGGCTACAGGACATATGAACACACACCATTTATTTCCAATTATTTGTGGCAAAAGAGGTTTTCTTTGAGAGGTACAGGAGAAAGAAAAGGTCACTCTCCATGTACAGCAATTATTGATCCAACCATGTTGTGTGGTCCATTCACTTTGGTAGTTTGTGCTGTGTCAGCATCAAGCCTGCAGATAGCTACAGTTTCAACCTGATCTCACCAATACACAATAAAAATGCATTTCTGTTAAAATATTTGACATATTCTACACCACATAGGAATCACAGTGAGCTGCTCCAGCTTGCAGTTAATTGCTGCTACCACTACCAAACAGAGCACTAACATATGTTGTGGAGGTATGCTCAGCATATATGCAATGTATTATATATTAATTGACAAATATGCATATTTTAGTGAACATCTTGATTAGTGCATTGTGTTAGCTATCCGAAAAGGGGGCAGTGCTATTTACAGAGGAGGAGGAATTTGTTAATAATTTTAGAAGTTTATAACTTTATATGTAGAAAAATAAATGCTAAAATGGTTAGCTACCATGTACAATAGAAATAAATATAGAACACAAAATTTTCACTAGTTAAGCAAGATACCATAAAAATGGTGGTTCAAGGACAAAGGTGGATGATTCCTTGATGCCCTCCCTCGTTAGATGTGAGCTGTTGTGGCCAAATCGGAAGTTCAGGTATAGGATTTTGTCTGCCATTATCTAATAATTGTAATCCACTTCTGTCTCTGTGTTATTTTTTCTTGCATAAAAATGGTAGGAGTTTTCGAAAAAGAGTAAAAGTTGCACGCAGGCACCTAACTCTTTTCATTTTCAATACGTTTGAAATTTACTTCAGTTTCCTGTGGTTGTTATGACAACCTTGGACAACATGTTACTCTGGTACTCCCAAAGCATATTCTTTGAAGAAATATTTAAAGTCTCTGCCTATTTTAAGACCTTCCTCAGGAGGCATGGTGAAGATTGATGTTATCTTCAATGCAAAATATAAAGTCTGTCATGTTACTGAAGATTTGCCTATATGTGAGCTCAGGGGAAGACAACTCTTTTCTTAAAGAAGTTCAACCACTATGAGATAAACAATCTTGCACTTACAGAACACTTTTTTACATAGGCTTATTAGGACATCCAATATTTTTTCTTGGGAAAGCTGGGTCAAAGAGAGTGATGTTTTGCTTCAGGAAAACAGTGATAAATGATTTTCTTTGGAGATGGCAGCTGGACCAAGAGACTTATAGGAGTTAAGGGCAAGCATGTAATGCTTGCCTGATCATCATCATCCAGTAGTTTCTTCAGGAAAGAAAGCGTTAGAGAAGCAGGGCTTATGTCCTGTTAAACAAGCCAGTTGGGATATTTTACTCAGGACAAAAATTTTTCTCTGGAATGCTGATGAGATTAACACTAGTCAGACAGCATAAAAAGCCTTGGGTACGTCTCTTTGAGTGTGTTAATACAACTCTGTGTAGCTCTGAGTCACCCTGTTACCCAGCACCTGTCATATAAGAGAATGTGAAAAAGTAAGCACCTTTATTAGAAGCTGAGGCCCTTGGAGGAGCAATGAGATATCAAACAAGGAATCCCAAACACAAGACAATCTAGCAACTTGCCCTCATTTGTCTATATCCAGTCTACAGCAGATGTAGCTGAGGATGCATTACAATGGCATATCAGAATATAAGCATTTTATTTTTAATACTCCATAAATATGAGACCTCACCACATTGGGTGGTCCCCCTGCATGCATTCATATGGAAATGAGCAATTCAGGGAGAGAGTCCCACCTTGTTTTAGCCCATTGTTTTCAACAACAGACAGCAACCAACAGCTGCAAAGATTGTTGTTTACCATCAGGGTCTGTTGAATTGAGCTGATGTCTCCTCATTGTAAGGACAAAGAGTAATTGAATGTGACTGCAATATCTAAGATAGCTTTCTGAAGGAGTCCTCGATATGTTGTTCACTCATCACTGAAAATTAATCCATCAGTCATTTACAGAAGTTTATCCATACATTGAACATCTTATAATAAACGTTTATACACTGCCTGGCCAAAAAAAAAAGTTGCACACTCTAATATTTCGTTGGGCCGCGGTTAGTTTTTATTACGGCGCGCATTCGTTGTTGGCATTGTTTCGACAACCTTATGCAATGTCACAACACTTATTTCCGTCCAGAATTGCATAAATTTTTGGCCGAGATCTTGTACTGATGACGGGAGAGTCGAACCACTCCGTAAAGTCTTCTCCAGCACATCCCAGAGACTTTCAGTGGGGTTAAGGTCAGGACTCTGGTGGCCAATTCATGTGTGAAAATTATTCCTCATGCTCCCAGAACCACTCTTTCACAATTTGAGCCTGATGAATCTTGCCATTGTCGTCCTGGAATATGCATGTGCCTTCAGGGAAGAAAAAAATCCATTGATGGGATAACCTGGTCATTCAGTGCATTCAGGTACTCAGCGGACTTCATTATTGCCGCATAACGTTGCTGAGCCTAGACCTGACCAATTGCAGCAACCCCAGATCATAACACTGCCTCCAGAGGCTTGTACAGTGGGCACTGTCCAAAAAAATCCAAACGGTGACATTTTTTTTGGCCAGGCAGTGTAAATACTTTGGCACAAAATGAAGGGATTCATTTGAAAAGGAGTTAAACAGTCAATAAAGGATTTCTGTTACATTGTTCTGCTTTCTTAACATGCTAGGACTCCTTTGCTTTGAGGAATTTGGCCAATGTTATCTGGAAAAAAAAAAACTGGCAACCCAGGCGACCCCATGCAACTGCATCAATCTACAAACAGAATTTCCCTGGGCTGGGCATAAGAAACAGGAATAAGGAGTGTTTTCAAACAACTCCTGTGTGTTGTGTAAGATTATTGTTAATTATTTAATATTTTCTTCCTATTCTTCCCCTAAAAAATTAATGCAGTTGAGAGAATAGTGAAGAGAACTGTTGCCATTACTTTCTAAAAGGAAGTCGCAGCTGGGCTCCAGATTAATAGCTTCACTAATTTGCATTCAAGACAGGTTACACGGCATTACAGCATTTAGCAATTGCTCTTATCCACAGCAAAGTACAGAAATTAATTTTTTTTTTTAATTTAGAGTCCAATTTAGTAAATGGACATATTTTTTAGGAATTAAATTTTGCATAGATGAATACTTTGACTTTTTATACTGAAAAAGTTTCTGTTAAGGTTTTTTTTTTGCCTGACAACAGAACTTTATAAAGTACATAGATGATAAAATAACACCTTTCTACTCCACTGAAAAACAAAACAGAATTAGCACTCCCACCTACACACGCAAACACGCACACGCACTCATGCACACATGCATGAATACATATTCACTCCATCTTGAAAACAAACTATATTAGAACAAAAATGAAGCTTAGCTTCCCATATTAAGTCACATCACAGATGAACTAGCAAAAACAGTGCGCTCCATAATGTTTGGTGTTACGTCCCAAAATCTACCAGCGTTACAAAAACCAGGTGTGCGCTAATGGATGCAACACAAAGTCATTTCAACTATAACCACAACCTTAATGAAGACTCGTTTCAGTGATATGTAAAAAAAAGGGGGGGCATTTATTGTACTGCAAAGCAGGGAGATAATCCTGAAGATGTAATAAGCACATAAGCTCAGCGCAGGTTGCAGGGTCTTACCAGGCAGCCATTGGGTAGATGGAACCCACACCAGAGTGGTAAATGATCCTCTTTTCAAAAGTCAGTCCTCTAATGACTTGCAGATGTTCTGAAGTAGGAATTGTGGTATTCATTGCCTATCCTAACCACCTGCATTCGTATCCAAAATAATTCTCTTTAATTAAAAGGTAACATGAATGCTACAACTGGGGATTTAACAAGCGTGTTATAAAAAAGTTAGTAAGCACAGAAGTGATGGTGTTTGCAGGATCAGCAGACAGCAAGGTGTCAGACAATGGCGTGCGTCTCCTCTCCGACGCATCATTACTGTATCTCCACCTGTAGGGGAGACAGAAACAAATGTGGCAGCAACAAAATGCAAAGCACAGAAGAGTCAAGCATTGAAGAGTCAGAGTTCAAAAAATCTAGACAATTGGTCAAATTGTGTAGAAGGTGTTTGAAAAAATAGGTTTTTCCGAAATTGCTAAATTTTGTAAAATTCAATATGGTGGAAAGTGTAAACAGTGCATGTGTTAGATTCCCATGCCTCAAGGAATCTGCCAAAAAAGATAACTTTTCTAGGCCTTACAGTTATTGAGATACAGGCCAAAAAGTAAAATGTCTTGTTATAGCGCCACCATGCAGTCAAAGTGTACAGGTTGACAAATTGAGTAGTGGGTCATACGTGCAAGCTATTTACCAAATTTGGTAGTTCTACATCTTATGGCTTCTGAACCTTTTAGGGCAAAACAATGAATAATAATAATCAGAACAATCCCCATAGGGTTCCAGCTGCTTTGCTGCTTGGAACCCTAATTAAACTGTTTTTCTTCTGGATCTCAGGAGGATATGAGTGCAATCATTTGCATAGACCACATTCAGGAATCCAGAGATTACATGGAATTTGGCTTTAATGCACCATCTTTGTGCAGGAATAGAATGTCGGTGTCCCAGTCAGTATTCGGTGAAGGTACAGCGCCTTGACTCTGACGTCCAATTACATCCCCCAATGTCCACTGAAATGACCTCAACTGCAAGGAATTTTTGAGATGATCAGTATTTTTCATGGTTAGGTTTTCTGGCTGTCTGGGTTTTCTGTGGGGAAAAAATTTATACATATATAATTCTGGTTATAACATAATTTACCAGATTAAAAAAATATGGCACACGTCCTATTTTCTATTATTTAGCTGTGAATCACTGGATACCCTGCAATTGTATGTGTTTCAATGGTTTTAAGTTTAAAATGTGGTTTAGAGTTTGACTTACCTGACCTTTTAATAACTTCCCTGCCTAAATTTGTGCAGCTGTCATATACCTAGCTACTGTTACAGCTCTGTCATTTATTTCAATATTTGCTTTGGCTATATTCTTTTGTTATGATTTGGAGGCAATGCATGCCTTTTTGTTGGTGATTCATCCTCAGTCCAAACAAAACAGAGCAGGAGCGTGCAGCATTAATGTCAAAGCCAGATTTATACAGCTATGGTGTTCATTACGGTTTCCTGGCCAAAACCATCCATTATTCTTCTCCATGCAGCTTAATCGAAATCCCACTCTCTAACACACCCTCATCTAAATATTTTACATCAAATAATACCGTGCCCTCTGCCTTTGGCATCAAGGTCCCCAAATTCAGAAGGGAAATAGAAATGATTTCTCTACTATTCTGAAGTTGGCATCCTAACACCATCTGTAACAATCAGTGTTATGGAATTTGTCAGGGAAAAGAGACATGAACTCTAGTAAATCAGTTAAAATCAATAAGGCAGGCCGTAAATTCCAGCTGGCCCAGTGGTAAAATGTAGGTTTGTTCAGGCTCACTAATTTTAAA